>NW_026057577.1:76111063-76451236 GCF_023721935.1 Panthera uncia | reverse complement strand
TTTTCTTTCTTTTTTTCTTTCTTTCTTTTTTTTTTTTTTTTTTTTTTGATGTCTAAGGTTTTCCACATAGAGTATCATGTCATTTGTGGAAAGTGAAATTTTGACTTCTTCCTTGCTGATTTGGATTCCTTTTATTTCTTTTTGTTGTCTAATTGCTGAGGCTAGGACTTCCAAAGCTATGTTGAGAATACAGTGGTGACAGTGGACAACCCTGTTATGTTCCTGACCTTAGAGGGAAAACTCTCAGTTTTTCCCTATGGAGGATAATTTTACCTATGAGTCTTTCGTGTATGACCTTTATGATGTTGAGGTATGTTCCTTCTATCTCTACTTTCTTGAGGGTTTTTATCAAGAAAGTATGTTCCATTTTGTAAAATGCTTTTCTACATTTATTGAGAGGATCATATGGTTCTTATCCTTTGTTTTATTAATGTGATGTATCATGTGTTTGATTTGTGGATATTGAACCAGCCCTGCATCCCAGGAATAAATCCCACTTAATTGTGGTGAATGATTTTTTTAATGTATTGTTGGATTTGATTGCTAGAATCTTGTTGAGAATTTTGGCATTCATGTTCATCAGGAAAATAGGTCTATAATTCTCCTCTTTAGTCGTGTCTTTGTCTGGTCTTAGAATCAAGGTGATGCTGGCTTCATAGAATGAGTTTGGAAACTTTTCTTCCACTTCTATATTTTGGAACAATTTCAAAAGAATATGTATTGACTCTTCTTTAAACGTTTGGTAGAATTCCTCTGGGAAGCCATCTGGCCCTGACTCTTGTTTGTTGGGAAAGTTTTGGTTACCGATTCAATTTCTTTACTGGTTATGGCTATGTTCAAATTTTCTATTTTTTCCTGTTTCAGTTTTGGTAATTTATTATTTTAAGGAATTTATGCATTTCGTCCAGATTGCCCAATTTGTTGTCATATAATTGCTCATAATAGTCTCTTACTATTGATTGTTTTTCTGTGGTGTTGGTTGTTATCTCTTCTCTTTCATTTGTGATTTTATTAATTTGGGTCTTTTCCTTTTTCATTTTGACCAGTCTGGCTACAGGTTTATCAATTTTGTTAATTCTTTCAAAGAACCACTTCCTGGTTTCATTGATATGTTCTACTGTTTTTTTTTTTTTTTTAATCATTAATTCCTAATTTAATCTTTATTCTTTCCCTTCTTCTGCTAGTTTGGGGCCTCATTTGCTGTTCTTTTTTGAGCTCCTTTATGTGTAAGGTTAGGTTGTGTATTTGAGATATTTCTTCCTTCTTTATTAAGGCCTGAGTTGCTGTATACTTCCTTCTTATGACTGCCTCTGCTGCATCCCAAAGGTTTTAGACTGTCATATTTTCTTTCATTGGCTTCAAAGTATTTTTATTTCCTCTTTAGTTTCTTGTTTAACATATTAATTCTTTAGTAGGATGTTCTTGAATCTCCAGTGTTTGTGTTCTTTACACATTTTTTTTTCTTGTGGTTGATTTCAACTTTTATAGCATTTTGGTCTGAAAGTGTGCATGGTAGTAAGATCTTGATCTTTTTGCACTTTTTTGAGGGCTGATTTGTGACCCAGTATGTGATCTATTCTGCAGAATGTTCCATGTGCACTCAAGAAGAATGTATATACTGCTGTTTTAGGATGAAATGTTTTGAATATATCTGTTAAATCCATCTGGTCCAGTGTGTCTTTCAAAGCCATTGTTTCTTTTTTGATTTTCTGCTTAGATGATCTCTCCATTGCTGTAAGTGAGGTGTCAATCCCCCCTACTATTATTGCATTATTATTAATGAGTTTCTTTGTGTTGTAATTAAGGGATTTATATATTTGGTTGCTTCTAAATATTACAATAGTTGTATCTTCTTGGTGGAATAACTTCTTAATTATTATATAATACCCTTCTTCATCTCATGTTACAGTCTTTTTTAAAATCTAGTTTGTCTGATATAAGTATGGTTACTCCAGCTTTCTTTTGATGTTCAATACCATGATAGATAATTCTCAATCCCCTTATTTTCAATCTGTTGGTGTCTTTAGGTCTAAAATGAGTCCTTGTAGGCAGCATATAGGTGGATCTTGTTTTTTTATTCCATTCTGATACCCTATGTCTTTTGACTGGAGCATTTAGCCAATTTACATTTGGAGTGATTATTGAAAGATATGAATTTAGTGCCATTGTGTTGCCTGTAGAGTTGATCTTTCTGGTAATATTCTTTGATCCTTTCTAGTCTTTGTTGCTTTTGTTTTTTGTTTTGTTTTGTTTTGTTTGTCTTTCTCCATACAAAAAGTCCCTTTTAAAATTTCTTGCAGGGCTGGTTTAGTGGTCATGAACTCCTTAGTTTTTGTTTGTCTGGGAAACTCCTTATCTCTCCTTCTATTTTGAATGACAGCCTTGTTGGATAATGAAGTCTTGGCTGCATATTTTTATAATTCAGCACATTGAATATATCCTGCCACTCCCTCTGGCCTGCCAGGTTTCTGTGGACAGGTCTGCTGTGAATCTGATTTGTCTTCCCTTGTAGGTTAAGGACTTTTTTCACCTTGCTACTTTCATGATTGTTTCCTTGTCTGTGTATTTTGTGAATTTGATTATGATATTCCTTAGTGTTGGTCAGTTTTTGTTGAATCTAATAGGAGTTCTCTGTGCTTCTTGGATTTTGATGTCTGTGTCCTTCCCCAGATTAGGAAAGTTTTCAGCTATAATCTGCTCACATAAACCTTCTTCACATAAACCCTTTTCTGTCTCTTCATCTTCTAGGACTCCTATGATATGAATGTTATTCCTCTTTAATTAGTCACTTTTATTGTCTTTCTAATCCTGTTTCATTTATTTTTGTTCTAATCTTTATTATTTTGTTCTTATGCTAATTTTGGGCTGACTTTGTTCTTTTTTTCTTTTTTCTTGAGGTGTAGTGTTAGGTCGTTTCAGTCTTTTTCTTGATGTAGGTGGTTATCACTATAAACTTCCCTCTTAGAACTGCTTTTGCTGTATCCCATAAGTTTTTGGTATGTTTTATTTCCATTGTAATTTGTCTCAAGATACTTTCTGTTTTCTCTTTTCTTTCTTTGGTTGTTCAGCAGTGTGTTGTGTAATTACTTCATGTATGTTATTTTCCAGTTTCCTTCTTGTTATTGGTTAGTTTCGTATCACTGTGGAAAGAAAGAAGATTTGATGTGTTTAAAAATTTATTATGACTTGTTTTGTAGCCCAACATATGATCTGTGCTGGAGCATGTTCCATGTGCATTTCAGAAGAATGAATATTCTGATACTGTTGGATGGATTGTTTTACATATACCTATCAGATGATCTATTTATATTTATAGATCCATTCGATCTATAATATTATAAATAATGTCTGTTTCTTTGTTGATTTCCTGTTTGGATGGTCTAAACACTAATGAAAGAGGGGTATTGAAGTCACCTTCTATTATTATATTGCTGTCATTTTCTCTCTTCAGTTCTATTAATATTTTACTTATATATTTAGGTGTTCCATTGTTGGGTGCATATATATTTACAATGGTTGTATCCTATTGATGAATTGACCCATTTATCATTTATACTGACCTTCTTTGATTCTTGTGACTGATTTTGATTGAAAGTCTATTCTACTAATATAAACAAGTATTGGCACCCCTGCTCTGTTTTGGTTACAATTAGCAAAATATCTTTTATAATTCCTTCACTTTCAGTGTATGTGTGCTCTTAATATTAAAGTGAGTCTCCTCTAGATTTCGTATTGTTAAATACTATTTGTTTTATCTATTCCACCACTCTATGTTTTCTGATTGAAGAACTTAATCTATTTACTTTTAAAGTAACTAATGGTGATTCCCTCTCTCTCTCTACCCTCCTCTGCTCATGCTCTGTCTCTCTCTGTCTCAAAAATAAATAAACATTAAAAAAATTAAAAAAAAAAAAAGGGACGCCTGGGTGTCTCAGTCAGTTGGGTGTCCGACTTCAGCTCAGGTCATGATACCACAGCTCATGAATTTGAGCCCTGCGTCAAGCTCTGTGCTGAGAGCTCAGAGCCTGGAGCCTGCTTCGGATTCTGTGATTCCTGCTCTCTCTCTACCCTCCTCCACTCATGCTCTGTCTCTCCCTGTCTCAAAAATAAATAAACGTTAAAAAAATTTTTTAAAGTAACTAGTGGTGAGTACAGACTTTACTGCCATTTTGTTAATTGTTTTACAGCTTTTAGAATTCCCTTTGTTCTTTTCTTTCTCCCTTTCATCTTTGTGATTTGTTGGGGCTTTGTTTGTGGTGACATGTATTGACTTCTGTTTCTTTCTCTTTTGTGTGTCTACTAGAGGTTTCCTCTTTGTGGTTACTGTGAGGTTTACATAAAATATCTTCTATTTACAATAGTCTATATCAAGCTGATAACCACTTAAATTCAATGGCAAAAACAAAACAAATCAAACAACTCTATACATATACTCTCCTCCTCATTCTTTTTCATCTTTTGATGTCCCATTTTACATATTTTTATATTTTGCATCTGTTAACAAATTAGCGTGGCTATTTTGTTTTTTTTTTTTAACAAATTAGCATGGCTATTTTGTTGTTTTTAACAAATTAGCGTGGCTATAGTTGTTTTTTAATACTTCCATTTTTTAAGACTTACAAGTGATTTATGTACCATCATGACAGTAGTTGAGTATTCTGAATTTGACTATGTATTTACCTTTACCTCTGAGTTTTATTATAACTTTATATTTTTCATATTGTTTGTTAGTGTCCTTGTTTCAACTTGAAGAACTTCTTTTCACATTTTTTTATTAGGTAGGTATAGTGGTGATGAACTCCATCAGCTTTTGTCTGTTAAGGGATTTTTTACCTTTCCTCATTTCTGAAAGACATCTTTGCTAGGTATAATGTTTTTGTTTGGTGTTTTCTTTTTTTCTTTGAGCACATTGAATATATCCCCCACTCACTCCTGTCCTGCAAAGTTTCTGTTGAGAAACGTACTATAATCCTTGGTGGCAGGAGGGTGCCCTTGCATGTGAAGGGTCACTTTTCTCTTTCTGCTTTCAAAAGTCTCTTTTTTATTTGGATTTTGACAGTTTGATTAGAGTGTATCTTGGGATAATCTTCTTTGGGTCACTCTTGCTTGGGTTCTTTGAGCTTCATGTATCTGCATGTCCACATCTCTCCCAAGATTCAGGAAGTTTTCAGCTATTGTTTATTTATTTTTTTTAATGTTTATTTATTTCTGAGACAGAGAGACAGAGCATGAGTGGGGAAGGGGCAGAGAGAGAGGGAGACACAGAATCAGAAGCAGGCTCCAGGCTCTGAGCTGTGAGCATAGAGCCCGACGTGGGGCTCGAACTCAGAAACTGTGAGATCATGACCTGAGCCAAAGCTGGTCACTCAACCGACTGAGCCACCCAGGTGCCCCATGTTTCTTTAAATATGCTTTCTAACCTTTATTTTCTATTACAGTTCTTGAACTCTAAAAATGTGTATAAATTTGTTCTTTCCATAATATCTTATAGATCCCACATCCTTTCTGTACTCTTTTACATTCTTTTTTTCTTTTTATTTTTTTAACAATTTCAAATGGCTTATTTTTGAGGGTTTATTTTTATTATTTCTTTTATGTGACTGAGTGTGCTATTGAGGTTCTCTATTGACTTTTTCAGCTTTATCATTGTATTCTTCAGCTTTAGGATTTTTGTTTGATTCTTTTTTGTGGTTCTATTTCTATATAAAACTTCTCATTTTATTTACTCATTGTTTTCCTGATTTTTCTTACTTGTGTATGGGTATTGCATCTCAGCTCATTTGAGATAATAATTTTTTTAACGTTTATTCATTATTGAAAGATAGAGACAGAGCATGAGCAGGGGAGGGGCAGAAAGAGGGGGAGACACAGAATCCAAAACAGGCTCCAGGCTCTGAGCAGTCAGCACAGAGGCCGATGCGGGGCTTGAACTCACAAACCGTGAGACCATGACCTGAGCCGAAGTCGGACACCCAACCGACTGAGCCACCCAGGCGCCCCGAGATAATTATTTTTAATCTGACATCTGACAACCCATGGATCTCCATTTATTTGAGGTCATTTACTAGAGATTTATATTAGTTTCTTTTGTCAGTGTCACATTTGCCTGATTCTTTGTGATCCATGTAGCCTTGTGTTGATGTCTGTGCATTTGAAGGAGCACACTTATTCCAATCTTACAGACTGGTTTAGGTTGTGCAAGGTTGAAGCTAAGTCTTGTGGCTGGTTCTGAAGTACAGTCTGTGTTTAGAGGACTTATTACCTGGGTCCTGAGCAGGTATGGATCATCTCTGGTCCTTGGGTGAACAGGTCTTCCAATAGGACTGGACAAGTGTCCACTTCAAGATCTGCAGATAGTGGGTCTGTTACCTGGTGCATAGATGGTTGTGGCTCCTGACAAGTCTCTGGGTGGACTTCTGACAGATCACTGGACAGCGTCCTAGGTGGGCAGGATTAGCCCTGGAACATGACTGAGAGGGGCTGGAACCATTACAGGGCAGCTTCAGCATCCACTATTGGGACTGAGGTCAGTGGACCTACCTCTTGGAACAAAGATGAGTGCATCCCTGGGCAGTCAAGATTACTGTGTGACTATAGGTACATGGGACTAGAGCTGGTTACGGGACTGCTTGAAGTTCTATGGTTTGACTGAGATTGATGGGCCCATCTTTGGAGTTTGGGTGGCTATGCCTCCTGGTAGATCCCTGAGGGGGCAGGACTGTTCTCTACATATGAAAGAGAGGAGCTGGAGCCAAGTTTCGGGATTGGCAGGTTTAACTGACATGTATTTCGTGGGTGGTCCCTGAGCAGTATGCAGGTGTGACTGGTGACCAAAAGTGGCTAAAGTCAAGCCTTAGGCCACTTCAGGGTCTACAATTGGGACCAAGATTAGAGGGCCTGTTATCTGTAGCATAGATAGGTATGACTCCTGGCAATTTGCTGGCGAGATTTTGCTGGTGGCAAGACAAAGGCTATACATGCTATAGCTGAACCCACAGTGGAGCAGAGTTGTTTCTGTGTTTGCAGCTAGGACCATAATCTATAATTCTCTCTCCTGGGCATGGGTGTGCCTTCTGAAAACATCCTCCTTCAGTCTTGGGCTCCGGTAAGGTTTCACCATCTCCTATTTGCATCTCAAAGTTCCCACAAAGTCACTTTTGTCCATGAATTACCAAATTATTGTTGTATATTGGAGAGAGTATCAGTGGAGGACTTTCTGTTCTTCCATTTTTCTGATGCCACTCAACACATGAGGATTTAATTGGGATGATAGTCACTTAGAATGTCACAGGTAGCTGCAGTGGTTTTCACTTCCTTAGTATTGTTTAAATTTATGGTTTAAAGGTTATATCATTAAGGTACAGAAGAACAGAGAAAATGTAAACAAGCAGTAGATTCAATTTTTTTTTTTTAATTTTTTCAAAGGACATTATAGTGTTACTTAAACTAAGCTGCCTACAAAATAAGCACCATGATGAATTACAACAAAATGTTGTGGCAGAAAGGAGTATTCATGTGGGTGAGTAAGAATCAGCCAGTGTCAGTTTTGATTTCTCCAAATCTTATAGAGCTGATTAGACAGAAGAAATTTATGATTATATTATATATACCATTCTACAATTTCTGCATTTTTCTAGGTCATTTACTTGAAGAGAGATTTCATCAAAAGCAAATATATTTCATTTTATTTGGGATGCCAAGATGGTGTGATGTTTTTGCAATTGAAAATAGTATTGGTGGAACAACACAATTCAATACTTGATAAATATCATTTTCTCAGGCCAAAGGCATTTAAAGTTTGAGTATTATAAAGTCCATTGCAGGAAAAAAAAAAGACAAAATGGAAAACCATAGTGGTTATTAAAACTAAGTATTCAAATTTCAAGGAAGGATAATTAACTAAGGTACTTAAAATTTCACCATATTCAACTAAAAAAACACAAGACTGAAATAGTAATGCATTTGAACAGAATAAACAATAATAGATTTCAAAATGGTAGTATTTACATTAAAAATACTATCAATAATACTATAATGTTTTTTCAAAACAATCTTTTGCAGATGAGTGGAACTCAACATATGAGTAGTTTACATAAGTTTAGATCTCATAGAATATATGGAAAAAGAAGAGAATTTAGAAATGATCTAATGATGTTTTCTCATTGTATCTATGAATAAACTGAGACCAAGTATAATGAATGACTCATCCTAAACTACTAATTGTGGCAGTCAGAGCCAGAATTCTAAACACCTGACCTGAACTCTGTCTTCTTAATCTATATTATGCTGCAATTTTTAGTTCCAGCATAATATCTTCTCATGATAAAATTGAATATCTTATAGCTTTAGATGTAATACATATATATCAGAGTAAATTTGTAAAGTTTTGTGAATATATAGAAGATAACCTACTTACGCCTATGAATCTGTATATATTTAGTATAAATATATACCTGTATGTATATACAAATGTATTTTATAAACTATGGATCTCTATGGTTATAACAAACATATTTATAAAATCTCTGATTTGTGACATAAGTTTTCTAGTTTTAATATAAAACAAAAAAACAAAAAATCATTTGTCCAGTGGGTGAAGGACACCATATGACCGTTTCTTCTATTCATGAGTTATCTCATGAGATCTTATGTATTAGGTAGATAATACCCATATGTGATAGATATTAGGGCAACTAGATGAATTAACAACTGATTGTTGCTAACAACTGATTATTGAAAATCAGTTACTAGTAATGATATCCAAAATTTATTGATTGATGTCCTACCTGGAAAAAATATTTCTAATAGTATAAAGCTTATCATGACTCTCTTACTCATTTTTTTCTGAATGATTTGAGTGAGGATTTATAAAACTTTGTGTACCAAATTTTGTTAGAATTTGTCACAAGATGATAATGTTGTTATAGAGACAGAATCCAGAAATACTGTAGAGAGAAAAAGAAAAATCTGAATTCGATGAAATGAAACTTAACAGAAATGAATATAAGACCATCTGTTTACACTGAAAAAAACTGAATAAATACCAGTGCCAGAATTTAGGCAAAGATATAGATATTTTAGTCAGCCATTAATTAACTCGGTATGGGGAATTTAAATGAATTATCGGTCCAAATGTCAGGGGGAAATCCAGGTTTTTTGCTAAATCCTCAATTAACAGAGGAGTAAATGAAATTTGCAAAACACTAAGAGATGTATGCCAATAAAAAAGTTTTTCAAAATTATTCTTGAAATCCATGATAAATTATGGAATATAGTATTATTCATAATTTTCATTATTTCTTTACATTATTTCATGTATATATTTGCAAGCAGTGGAGACTGACTCCTCCTGCCCACCCACTGTCTTAGGAGATGTAGAAAAACTTATTAGTCCACAAAAAGTTTCTCCAGCCTTTCCCAAATTCCTCACCTTACAGAAATAATAAACACAGATGATTTCCGATTGCAACAACTTCTTTCCCACTGAGAGGCAGGCATCTATTATCATTTATAGAGGTGTTACAAAGTAGAAAAATATAAAACTCTCATCTCATATAAAAATATTTAAAGTCAGAGAGGATCTTATACTTGTGTCCTATCCTTTTGTAATTTAACCTAATTATCTCATTGAAAGTGGATAGCCTAGTCTTTATGAAGCTGTATTCTCCTAGAAACATAAATAGAAATAATTTATATGAACTGATAGTAGTGTTCATTCTTGTTTTTGTCTATAAATCCACAGTATTTTGGTAACTTTCAGGTGTTAAATTTAAGGAGATACTTCAACAAATAGAACATATTCAGGTGATAATGATAAGATAGAAGGATGTGTCAAAATAATGTGATGTAAAAAATGATTGAAGAATATACAAATGTTTTATCTGAGTGAATGTGTTGAGGTAGCTGCCTTCCAATACATTTTTGTTCTACAATTTTAAGGACAGAATTAGTGGAATTAGTATCTACGATAATAAAGTATAGTGGGGCAGAAACAGCTCTATAAAATGAAGGACCTCTGTTACAGAGAAGTGGGTAGGTTACATGGGCAGTTTCGTGATCGAAAATTTCTGCTGAAGAAGAGAGTTTATGCAGAGGTTTGATGGTCATTTGTCAGGATGCTGATTATTTAGCAGTAGGTGTCCCTTCCCTATAAGCCCAGATTCCTATGATTCTGTGTATTTCTCAGTACGACTTTTCATCCAATGTCATAGGCTGACACGAGATTTATTTGACACAGAATTGTAAATCTTACATATTAAGAGGCACATATAGCAATCTGTGAAATTGGAAGTAAAAGCAACATGGAGATTTTAAAGAAAAGTCTTGTGCTGCTTATTCCAATTATGAATGAGCCTTTCTTATATGTTTCTTTTTAGCATGTGTGTGTCTGTGTTGACATTAGTGTACATATGTACAGCAGGGAAGAGGTGAGCAGAATAACATAAGTAGAGAACTCGCCATTTTTTTCTTGAGTCTAGGAAGAGTTAGATCTTTATGATATTTGGGCCAAATTTTCTCATTTTAACTCAATCCATTTGTTCATACCATACCTCAATAATCTCCTCACTGAAATGCTCAGTAATTCTTTGTCTTCCTTGTTCTTATACATTTCAAATATTTGTAGGCTTTTATCATCTTACCTTTTAGTCATCCTTTTGCACAGTTATAGAGACTTTGAGTCTTTAATCTTCTTTCATAAGTCAGAACCTATATTCCTTTAATCATTTCTGTTACGCTTCTCTGAACTTCCTCTACATGTCTTTTATCTGTAGTTTTCTGGTACTGAGATGTCTAAAACCAAGCCTTTAATAATAAGGAAAAATGTGTAAGTGTAACAAACCTGGTCTTTAGGCTTTCTACCTAGGGAAATAAAGAAGGTTACTGTTTTTCTATGCTATACTAGTCTATAGAACATAGAAGGACCCAAGTTTCTTTCAAATGCCTTGGTTAGAGGGAGAATCAGCAGTGCTAAGAGATGCATTTTTTTTTTTTCTGAATCTGGTTCCCTGTGTTGCATTTCTTCTCAGAGTATTATTCATGCTTTCTGGTTTTAATTCAGTAATCAGTGTTTAAATTTATTCAATTTCTTGTTCCTCTTTTCCTGTTATTTAGCACTATTTATTTTAAATTATAACTTGGATTCAAACATTTTATAAGATAATACCCAACTATATCTAATAAAATGTGGAGTATGGGAAGGTTTACAATAAGTGTCTTAAAGAAGAGTAAAATTCAGTTACACTCTGGATGTTAAGCACATTTGAGAGCAGCATCTTCAATTTAAAAATTTCTCTTTTGGAGTCTATGGCTGGAAGAAGAAAGGATGCAGTTTTCTTTCCTTTTTTCCCCCCGCCTTTTCACTTATTTTCAGCTAGCTTCTGAATATCAGCCCTGATTTCTACAATTTTCATCAGCTCACACATCTTTGAGACATTATTTTATTTGATGAAGGGCCTTATTCTTCTCTGCCCCACAGTCAAATTCTTTCTATACTTTGACTTTAGGTCTCCAAAAGACTAAATTAATGTCTTTGCTTGAAACTTGACCTGCTTTCACTAATCATTTTTACTTCTTCAACTTTGTCATTTTCTGATCTTTAAGTCAAAGGGAGGAGTCACCAAACATGTAAATTAGGGAACAATTGAAAACCTAAGAGTTCTTAGTTAAGTACTACCTTAGAAATATAATAGATTTGTTTTTGTTAAGTTCATTTATTTTGAGAGAGAGAGACAAAGACAGAACAAGTGGGGGAGAGGCAGAGAGAAAGAGAGAGAGAGAGAGAGAGAGAGAGAGAGAGAATCCCAAATAAGCTCTGTGTTGTCAGTGCAAAGCCTGACATGGGGCTCATAACCATGAACCATGAGATCATGACCTGAGCCGAAATCAAGAGTTGGACGCTTAACCGACTGAGCCATCCAGGCCCTATAATAGATTTCATATAACTATCCATTAGACTCTGACTAGCCAATTAGCTCTTACTATGCAACTAAACTACACAGTAGTTTCTACAAGTGGTGGGATTAACTTGCAATATGCTCAAAGTGAATATATCCAATATATACATGCATCACCTTGTTAATACTTCAAATGACTTAATTTACTTAAGGCAATGATGTCAATCATGAACTGAAACAGAGGTTTATGCATTTTTTTTTTTTGACATGGTGAATGGGACAACCAATTTAAGTAATTCCTTCAGGACCAATGATCCATGGTGGTTATTTTTATAATCCAGGTTACCTGAATAATGACAATAGCTTGTTTTGAAAGGATAGAATCAGCTTCATTTTTGAAACCATGGTCTATAGCTGAAGCTATAGATATACTTTGCTATTCACAATACTTTACAGACCACGAATTAAATATGTATATACACACTAATACATAAAGGGTTAAAAAATTCAAAGCAGGCAGTACATGCATCAGGTAATTAGGACTAATATGTTGTTTGGAATTAAAGTCGAATCTTTTTAATTGGCACATCTCAGTGGGAATAGAAATACAAACTTGTAATTAGGTGATTGGCCTGATTATCAAAGCTTCATTGGCATAGATTGTACTGAATCTTTTTTCTCAAACAACTATAGCATGATATGGGGGCTGTGCAGAACAACCATAACAGGGCTTCAATGTTGCCTAAAGGAACAAATGTATACAGAGTGAAGAATGTAAACTGGCCAACATTATTTCACAACTGTATGTGAGAATCTGCATTTTTGGAAGAAAAATATGTCTGTGTTATTTTAGTAAAATAATCTATTCTTTATAATCAGTTAGATGTACTAAATTAAAGCCTCTGACAATTAAGTGGGTATGAAGTAGGTTTGTAATTTATTAGGCACCCAGGAATTTCAACCCTGATCTGTATTCAGCAGTCCAACTGCATTACTGTGAGGTGTACAGATGGAAGTCAATAAGCAAGGATGAGAATTCTTCTTTTTAATCAAGTATAAAAGTCTAAGGAGGTGGGGGAGTGTAGAACCCCTCAAAAGTTAAAGAGCTGTAAACAATCAATAAGTAACTATAAATTGTTTGTATGAATGCATTATATAGCTATTTAACATGTTATTGCCATTTCTGTTTCCTTCATGCCACTATCTGTATTCCTGAAAATGGAAATCAGGACTTCAATAGATAAAAAGTCATCTAATTCATATTATGACATAACAGCCAAAAAGAATTCATTGAAGGTCACTTTGACACTCTTAATTAAGAATTTGAACTAAAACAGTGATTGTGGGCACAAGATCCTGTACTTAGGAAAATGGATTTTAAATAATAGTAACAGTTCACATAAAAGCTTAAAGAATATGTTGAAACATTTAAGAAAATGAACTATATCAAACAATTTAGAAAACTTATTTATATTTAATTCTAGTGTTATTTAGGAATTAATTTTTACATTCCCTAAATGCTACTTAGATATCCTATTTCTTATTACTATATGTAGCTGAGTATGAATGTCGTGTGTGTGTGTGTGTGTGTGTGTGTGGTATGTTGCTGTATTTCCTGCAAATAAGAAAAGCTCTATGATTTATAGCAAATTGGATTATATGAAAACAGGGAGGACAAAATTAAAATATATGAGTACAAGTTATTTTCCTTGTCAAACACACTGAGGGGTAGTATCATCATTTTCAAGGAACCACAGAGGGCTCACCTTTAAAAAACAGAAAACAAATGGAAATATAAAGTCTTATTTATTGTGGTTATACACTGTAGACAGGTGTTCTGGGTGAAATAGATGTTGCCTCACCCCCAGTCATTCACGTTTAGCTCTGAAGGCAGTCAAAGACTATTTATACCATAAAAATTGTTTGTTGTTATTTTATAATGGAAACCTGGCTCAATAATGCTCATAATAACTCTCTACTCCTTAAAAACAATGTTAATAGACATACCAGTAAAACATACAGATGAACTTGGACTGTTTTTTGGGTTAAAAGGTCACCTCAGGGAAAGATAATCATTTTCTATTAATGCTCAAACCACTATGCACTTCAGTGAACTATATGAAAGGACACAGTGTCTTATTAGAAGATTAGTTTACATTATAGGCTGACAAGAATGGCTTGTAAAGTGTGATTCATGCTCTGAAACAGCACACTAAAGATAATTTCTCCCCTGTCTAGTCTGTAATAATGAAAATAACCAAGAAACTACATCCTAGACTTTATAGGCCCATAAACACATACAAAATCAGGTCACCCTATGCCACTATTGTCACTTTCCATTCATATTTACTATGGTTATTTCTTTTATCCAGAACCACACTTGTATATAAAAGTGAATAGGATCAGCCATTTAGTTTTCAGGAATACTTTCTCACTTCCAGAATGAGCAAGGAATCAAGCCAAATGATAACAGGAGAAACTACCACTTAAATATGCTCTGTGAACTTAATCTATAATTTGTCTGTTGATCTATTCAGTATAAGAATAATTTTGTCTACTTGATGGAGTTAATTAAGACCAAACAATATTTAGGGAACTATAAAAACAGCCCAAAAATAATACAAATAGCTCATAATCCTTATTATTAAAAGGATATCTAGTGGTACATTTATTATTATAATTCACGTAATTATCATCATATAGATTATAAAGAAATCTGGAGGAGTGAATTTACAGTATACTGGCCTACTATAAAAATTTCCATTTGGGTAAAGAGAGATATAATAATTATGAATTAAGTCAGCTTTATAGTTATTGGTCACTCATTATAGAATTATTTACCATATTCGTCATTGAATAAAAATGCAGCAATTTGTAATATATATTGCCACACAGAATATACCTTAACTGACACGGAAAAGATTATTTGCCACTTTATTTGTTACATGTTTTAATACATAAATGATATCTACATTTGGTGGTTTCCTATCATCTAAAATGTAATAATATCATTTAGTATTCTAATTAATATTACTTAATGTTAACAATATAATTTAATTGTATTTCCCCCACCCCAAAATTCTACTTATTCTTTGAAACCAGGTTAGGTGCCATTTCATTAGTTGAGATTCTCTGGCCCAGCCTCAAAAAGAATTAATTACTCTTCTGTTTCTTGTGCAGGTTTCTATTATACATTTCACAATATAATTTAATCATTTATTTACATGTGGACTCCATTTTGAGATTTTGAACTTATGGAAAGAATTTGTCCTTATATGGGGGTTACTTGGGACAAGACTTAAAATACAATAACATGATATGGCAAAGCCCCAGTGAAGAGGTTACACTGGAAGAAATGAGACTGACCATTGGGGTCAGATATAACAGTTGAGGTGAAATGGGTATGTTTTAAGCCATCTTCAAGAGGCCTCAGATGTTTGCATGCACCTTCTTGCACATGGTCATAAGAACGGCCTAACCTAACCCTGCAGGTCTAGTAGACATCCAATGGGAATACACTCCGGGGGATGTGGTCCATGTGACTGAGAGAGGGCTGTCTGTCTGCCCATTGTAAAGTGAAGGACTAAGAAGTGGGAGACGTCTTCTCTTTGTGCCTCAGTAGACCACTCACAGCTTACCTGACCAGCCAGAACAAAAGCGTGAGGCCTTTTCCTCTTGTTGGTTTGCCACTGCTGGAGAGAACCCAGTAGTTCACCTGAATGAGGAATGTGGGAACACCAAATTGTGAATAATCAAAAGAAAAATACCAATAATAGTCATCGTAACTTGACGGATGAAGACCAAGCCAAAAAGCCTAGACAAGTGGAATTTGCGGGGGCAAAAGTGATGAAGTAGAGAAGGATTTCAGAGAAATATTAATAATCTTCAAAAAGAGGCACTTACAGCCACCCCTTTCTCCAAAATCCTTCAGGAGTCAGAAAATATGATTTCCAAATTGAAAGAAATCACTCACACAAGCAAAGACCATGACTACTGTTGAGAAAGAAATATCACCAATATGAAAGAAATACGATAATTGAAAATCTTGAGTGAAGAACTTTAGAATTGTTGGACTTTATCAGATTGTTCCAAGCAGCTGATGGGGTACACATGTGCTCAAATATTTACTCCCTACAAACACTGGGTCAGTTGTAAAGGGCTTCAGGTGGTCAGTGGGCCCAGACTGCTACCATGAGCAGCCTACTCCATTTGCTGCTAATGCTATGAAAAAGAAATGAAAGAGGTTGGGAGCTCTGGTTCAAAAGCTGTATCTAGAGAACTCCTGTGTGAATAAACAAAGTTCTAAAAGGAAAATAAGAAAGGGGAGAAATAATGAAGAAAAATATTCCATCAAAAATCAGGTGAACTCCACAGATGAAAAATTTCACCAAGGGGCAGACACCATAAAGTGCAAACACAGTCATAGAGAATATACTTTCATATACCCAGTTTAAGGAAAGTACTTGAAAAACTGCTGCAAACAAATGAAATTTGAAGCATAAAAAATATCGAAGATGTAGAAGTAGAAAGAAAACTGAGGAATTAACATTAGGACGTTAATTAAATTAAACTTATAAACTAATATTGACTCTGGAATTTATGTAAGTATTATATACATTAATATTAGGATTGTGTAGTTATATACAAATATATGATAATTACATGGCTTGGAATTTGTAATACTAGAAGTAGGCAAAAAAAAAGGGACACTGGGGAAAAAATCTCTAAAAATACTCAAGTTGGAGTGGGAGTGTAAGGAGGAAGAATAGAAAAATAAAACATTTAGGGGTGCCTGGGTGGCTCAGTTAGTTAAGCATTTGACTGGCTCAGGTCATGATCTTGCACGTCATGATTTCAAGCCCCGCATCGGGTTTTGTGCCAACAGCTCAGAGCCTGGAGCCTACTTCAGATTCTCTCTCTCTCTCTCTCTCTCTCTCTCTCTCCCTCCCCTTCCCCCACTCATGTGCTCTCTCTCTCTCTCTCTCTCTCACACACACACACACACACACACACAAGAATAAACATTAAAATAATAAAATATTCTAAAGATTTTTATTAACATGGAAGAGGGGGTTGAGGGAGTTAAACATTTTTATGTTAGGTTCATAGTTATTATTTAATTTAAACGAAAAACTGGTGATGTAGGACATGGTAGGATGGGGAGATGTAGCAATTTGTTTTAGTACCAGCCCAGGTCTGTGCATCTCCTTGTATTCCTGCCAAAATGATTTTGACAATGACTTAGGGTAGTAGAGCCAGTTTGCTGCAGCTGCTTCTAGGTACTGCTAGGGTGGAAGTACTGGAGTATGGGGATTAAAGAAAAGGGACCACTGCACTCCTGGGTCTGGTACCTCCTATATCTGCTCACAGTGTCTTGCCTTGCATCCAGGCTGCCTGCCTTTAGCTCTAGTCTCGAGGCCTGCAAAGTATCCGATGTGTGTATTTCAGAACTGCTTGTGAGTTGACACCTCATGAAGCAAACTTCACCAGTAAAACTGGGGAGATGACGTACCATCTTCCATCACTTGGCGAGGAGCTCTGCCAGCTCAGCTACGTGCTCCTCTTCTCATCCCTCTTTTGGTCCTGTGTCCCTGAGATTGCACTCACCAATGGTGTTAGCACATAAACCTTTGGCTTAAATGTTCTCTTCTAAGGAAGTCATATTAAATCAGAAGATAAATACTGATGACACTTAAAAGAATTGCAGAACTTCCAAGCTAGTGGGTCGGGAAAGAAAAGAGAATGAAGAGAATCAAGTGCAATCCAAAAAACCATAAAGATGTATGTAATAAAGAGGTAACAACTAAAAAGTAAAACAACCAAGAAAAAAACAACAGTGAAGAAGGATGCAAAACAACATTATCAATTAATGATGTTTTTAAGGTATTGATTTTTCTGTTATAAGATCTATACTTTACAATTGTGTTAATTACACAAAATTCAGCTACTTACGTTCAACTAGAAACTTAGGTACTGGGTTAAATCCTAGTAACAGGGTATAAATAAAGGAATGGGTAAAGATGTTTCAGGCAATTGTACATTGACAAAAAAGCAGGAATCCCAATTAAAACTTAGGTAAAATGTAATTCAAAATTACAAATATTAATTGAAGCTGTTAAATTAAATTAAGCAGAGGCTATTAGACTGAGGTGGTCCTAATATTTTTAGCAGCCTACCTGAGCAGATCAAAACGTAAGCCTGTAAATGTATCAAATTTAAGAAATTTAAACCTAAGTACAACCAATCACCTACAGTGAACGGACTTTCCCAAATAATGCAGCCCCTTAAGCTATAGCCAATCAAGTAATTTCCTTTCTTTTTTTGACCTCTTCTCTAAAAGTCTTTCCCTAACTTCTGTTGGTGGAGCGCTTCTAACCACTTCCAGTTTGTTTGGCATTGCCTGGTTAGAGTTGATTTTTGCTCACATAAACTCTAAGATTTTTAATATGCCTCAGTTTACCTGATAAAAGAAAACACAACTCAATAACAAAAGGTACAGAAATAGGCCATATTTGCTGCAGTTTGTGATGTTATTGTGCTAATTCCCCTAATTAGAACTTGAAGTTGTATTATAAATACTGCCATGGGAAAGCTCACTAAAACTAGACATGGCAATGTGCCTGCACAAATCAGCAATCCAAACATTTTTACAATCTTTCTTGTCCTGCTTCAGGCTACTTTAATTGAATAGTGGACTACTAGTCAATAATATAAGTTGCATACAAATTGGTATCATACTATAATTTTCTATCTAAAGTTCATGCCTTAGGTGAACATTAAAACAGGAGTATTTAGGATCTATTTGAATTTGACTTTTCCCTTGAAAGGAAATGAGAAACATAAAATACTTTTTTAAAAAGAACTAAAATGTATAAAGTAGCTGAACTATAATTATTTATTGATTAATCATACATTGATAGATATATAAAGTGACCTTGGCATATGCATATCTAAAACTAATTAAAAAACCATTTCAAAGATGTATAATCTTCAGTGTTCAAGAAAAGGTACAACCTAATAGTATTTTAGACTCAGTTAAACACATATTAAAACTCTAACCTAATTATAACCTCTTGGTTTCATATCAAAAAAATCAGAGAATGATTTTTTATATCCTTCTCGAAAAGTAAGGATGGTGAGGAGTCTGGCTCTTGGTTAGAAGCCTATATGCAAGGCCTCATCATAGGCATTACAAAGGCTCTACCTGGTGGGGCTCACTGGGGATGCTGCCCGCCCCATACCAGATTTGGTGCACAGCTCCTATTTGTTTGAGGCCTCAGAAGACGTCATGTTCAGCTGCCTCTGCAGAGTTCTCCTTAATGGGGGAGGTCGGGGAAACTTTGAAGACATTTTTCCCCACTCTGAATCAGTGCCCAGTACTTCTCCACTTCCAGCTTTCTCCCTTGCCTTGCCCCCATCCCACAGTCCATGAAACTACTAGAGCCTTTTGTTGGGACTCTGTCACCAGTGAGATACCCCCCACATGTGTGCTATCCCACCTGACCCTTGACTGGTGCACTGTTCCATGGGAAAAAATTAAACAGGGGAGCTGGCATTTTCTCTGGTTTTAGACTCTTGCACATACCATTGCATTAAGCAATTAAAGGCTTAACTCTTATTTTTTGGCTTTTTTCTTTAATTGGTTACTGTGACACCTGGCAGCTCAGCTCCCTCTCTCAGTTCAACTGAAATTTTAACAGATGGGATAACTCTTAAAGTAAAAAAAAATAAAATAAAATAAAATAAAATAAATATCTACATGAAGCAGGAATATTTAGAATTTAGTGTGTCTTGAAATGCCTGTGAAAGAGCAGTAATTGGCAGGGATATTTAAGTCAGAGGTTGATTTATCATCCCCTCTTTATATTTAAGCCAAGGGCTATGTATGATATAAGTGTTCTCCAAAAGTCAGGGCATCTTTTCTGATTCCATTTTTCTTCAGCTATATTGTAATTATTCAGAGTGCAAACTATTCCTTCTTCTCTTCCTGCTTTGTACTTGATCAGAAGAAAAACTACACGAGACTAAAAAAAAAGTGGGGGCATAGGACTTGCCTTCTCCAATCCCTATCTATAAAGCTTCTTAATTAAGAATATACCTGAAGTAAGTTAAATGACTGTAAAAAAAAAATGTATGCCCTACATCTTGCAAATGTCTCAAAATAAATTTAAAACATCTTATAACCCAATCTTAGGGTTATAAAAATGTGGATAACCTTACATGATAATCTGTACCCCAGTACACTTAATAGTAAAACATATACTTCATTCTTTTAATTCAAGTCTGCACTTTTTATAGAATTGAAGTTGTGGAAGTTTGTAGTTAAATTTAGTTGATCAGAATCAAGTCACAAGACAGCAAGGATGCAGCAGAGCAAAGGGATAGTAATTGTTGCCATCAGGGAATTTATTTTTCTATTTAAAGGATAGAATGTGCCTTTTTTTTGAGAGAGAGAGAGAGAAAGAGAGAGAGAGAGAGTGCAACCCAGCAAGGGAGAGGGATATCTCACTGTTTGCAAAGTGATAGAGACAGATTTTAATACTATAGCACTAGAGTTTGGACCCCCAATAATGCCATCTACTGTTGCAAACTAATAGAAATTTCTATTATTTTCCTCCTTTTGAATTTTTTCTATTTTTTTTTCAAGTTTTTAAAAAATTTATTTTGAGAGAGACAGAGAGAGAGAATTCTAAGCAGGCTCCACACTGTCAGTTCAGAGCTCGACAAGGGGCTCCAACTCACAAACTGTGAGATCACGACCTGAACCAAAACCAAGAGTTAGATGCTTAACCTGCTTAGCCAACTGAGCCACTCAGGCACCCCAATTTTTCCTAATTTTTTAAGTAGCAACATTTATTTTTTTTAATCTTAAATATTTTTAAGAAATACATAATATAAAATTTATCATCTTTTTAAAAAATTGAGGTTTTATGATGAATAACATAATAGTTTCAGGTATACAACATGACTCAGTATTTGTATATATTGCAAAATGATCCCAAGTCCAGTTACCCTCCATCACCTTACATCATTACAAAAAAAATGTACCCCCTTTTTACAGATAGGTTATTTTTTGTCATGTTAGGGTATCATAGTTTAATTTACCAGACATCTGTTGAGAGACATTCAGGCTGTTTCCTGCCCTTTACCACTATGAACAGTGTTGCAACAGGTAACATACCTCATATATCATTTTGCACACATATAAGCATATCTGGGGCCAACTTCCCTAAATTGAAATTGCTCAGTCAAAGCTATATACCTTTGAATATATATATAAAAGCTATCTAATTTCCCTCCTTCAGTATTCTGTTTTGGGATTTTATCATTTTGCAATGTGAAAAATGCCATTTCAGGGTAAATGTAATTGACATTTCACATATGATAATTGAAGTCAGCCTTGCTTTAATGTTAAGAGTCATATGTACTTCGTTTCCCATGACTTTTCTTGATATTCTTTGCCTCTTTTCTATTGCCTTTTGGTCTTTTTCTTCCCCTTTTGCAAGAACATTTTATTTATTGTAGATTTTAATCTTTTCTTTTAAAAAGAGTTAAAGTTTTTGTTTTGCCTTCTATTGTTACTTGCTTCTGATTTCTGTTTATGGCAATTTTTGATCAGGTAGGATTTCTATTTATTTTAATTTTGATATAGCCGTGTTAGAAATTAAATGAATGTAATTATTCCATGTGTTCTTTTCATACATATCACAGTACTGCTCTTAAAATTTTTAGAATTCAGTGAAAGGAAAAAGAAACCCAACAAAATTATGAAGTGGTATATGATAAGGTGGAGGTAAGTAACGGGTATTATAAGAATATAGCTCTGCTCTAGCTATGAAGCCTGACATAATCAATAACGCCATACCCACTGCACCTATAAAATAATATGATTACACACTTTACACCAAATTTTCACTTGGCTGGTAAAAGTCTCTCAAGTTGATTTTTCTTCCTTATATAATTCTAATCTTCTCAAGCATAAACAGACTGTTTTACTTGATGTACTCAGAGACAGGTATTAGTTTTAACATTCAATAAATGTACTGATTTAATTAATGCAATGTTTGGGAATGTGTTTCCCTTTGGGACATGGAATTTTCTGTTTTTTTTTTTTTTTGTTTGTTTGTTTTTTTTTTTTTTTTTACCAAATTAATGATTAAGTGGAATAAGTATCTAGATTTTCTGAGTCTAAATTTTCTGTGGTGCAAGAATTTATGGTAGCATCAATTCAATTGATCTGAAAAAGAAGCATGTGCCAAAAGGAAGAAAGTGACCCTGTAAATCATATATCTGTTGATAAGAATTCCATGTAAGCCCTGAATTTACTTAATAGAATGGTGGCTCTGCCGTGTGTATTTTTGGCATATATAGCCAAAATTGATTTCTTCTTCAAGCATCAACATAGCTGTATACGTTTCTGAATTTGTGTATTCAGACATCCTAAAATTTTCTCTATTTCCAAATGAGATATATCATTTTAGATTAAATTCCTGCATTAACAATAATCATTACAAGAAAAGAAGTAACAAATTTAAAGTGGTTATATTTTGCTAAACAAAAACTATATGACCGGTTCTTTATTTTATCTCTAATTTCACAAAAATCTTGAAAGTTCTTCAGATAATAAAACTGAACTAGAAATAGTAAATTTTCCTTGTTTAAATTTAAGGTTAGTCTATCATAGAGGTAGGATTCAAATCTATGCTATTTTGATCCTAAAACCATTTTTTCCTCCCATCACAACCTCCTCAGAATTGTTTCACTGAGTTAAGATTTAATAATATGCACTCAGGTTTTATAAGATATTAAAGTAAAAAAAATATGTGTTTGGGTGCAATTTGTGCATTTTTAAATAATAGTAATGGAAAATATTATTAATTACATTTTTGCTGCTACTTACAGAATAATAAAATAGATTATTAATGAATTATTTGCTATAAAGAGGTTTTTAAAGTTTTGTATCAAGCAGGATTTGCCATAAAATATACTCCATTCAGAGCATTTAAGTAGATGTACTTTAAAGATGGTTTAAAGATGGAGCAGCATTAAGAAAATAAAGAGAATATCTTTGTCTGTTTGGGCTGCAGTAACAATGCAACAGACTGGAGGCTTATAGGCAGCAGAAAATTACTTCTCACAGTTCAAAAGCTGGGAAGTCTAAGATCAAGTTACTGGCACATTTGGTGTGTGGTGAGAACCCATTTCCTGGTTCGAGATGGCAGGCTTCTCCTTGAGTCTTCAGATGGTAGAAGGGACAAAGATCTCTCTGGGGTCTCTTTTGTAATGGCACTAATGGTCCCACCCTCATGACCTAATCACCTCCCAAATGTCCCATGTTTAGGTAATATCACATTGTGCATTAGGTTTCAACATTTGAATTTTGGGGATGCAGAATCCTTCAGTCTATTGCACAAGGAATATTGAGATATTCAGAGATAAGTGACAGAGATAGACATATTCCTGCCTCTTCAGAATCAAAGTAAAGAAGGAGAAACGACAAGAGCTGGAGCCAAGGATGAGGGTTTACTTAATGGGACATAAACTTATGGCACAAGGGAGCTTCAACCAGAGAAATAGTTCTGATGTTGGGAGGGAACTGGAAAAAAAGAATGAAAGAAATTCTCTCCTTTCTTCTTTCACTATGACCTTTGTGTTCAGGGAACCTATATGAACCAATCCATAGGTGTCAGCCTCCTAAAGTATAGAGCAGAGCAGAGGTAGGTAAAGAATAGAATGAGGCAGTGTGTGTGTCATGAGAGGAGTCAAATGACTAAACAGTCCAAGCTTTAACAGTAAGCACAAAGACATGTCTAAATATGTTTTCCTGTTTGCATTAGCTAGTAAGAAATGTACAGATAAGATAAATAAACTTAAAAAAAAAGAGAAATGTACAGATAACATTCTTTATCCAACTATAATAATTAAATTATCTCCATTGTTTCCTACCATATTATTCACTTGTTGTGGGTTTTTTTTCCCTTCTAACTAAACCTTTTCATGTTGCATTAATTTTGAAAGATGTTATAAGTGCCACCTAGAAATACTCAGGTTATAAAGAAAAACTAATAATGATATCAAATAGTCTAAAATGACATAGTATAAAATGAAATAAGTAATATAATAATCGTATAAAATGGTATAATAGTATAAAATGATGTAAATAATATAAAACTAATAATAATACAAAATGTAAAACTAAAAAATTATTTTCACAGATCACACATATTACATATATTATTATATTCAATGCCTTAAAGTGAATGTTTTGTACTTATTAGCAAATCAGTAAAAATAAAATTATAATCTTCCTGCCTGGCAAGTAATCATCATCCTCTATCCTTTTCTTTTTCTGAGTATTTTCAGTAATAATAAAACCACTAGATGACCACATCTTAACTTGCCCATATTTGATGGGTTCTGAAATCTGAAAAGAGGAGATGGAAAAGGAAACTATAGACCACTAAAGATGAAGGAGTAACTCCACGTGTTTGTATAATGAGGAAATTGAGGTCCATACAAGTTATATAAGTTGCCCCAGTGTCAAATTTAATATTAGAACCCAGATTTCTTGATGATTGTTCTGTTCCTTTGCCTTAAGCCCAAGAGATTTCTCCTACGTGAAGAGCATTTTCATTTATTTATTTATTTATTTATTTATTTATCTATCTATCTATCTATCTAGAGAAGGAGAGGGGGAGAGCCAAAGGAAAAAGGAGAGAGTGTGCACATGCGTGTACAGAGAAGGGGCAGAGTGAGAGGGAAAGAAAGAATTTTAAGCAGGCTTCTCACCCAGCATGGAGCCTGACACAGTGCTCAGTCTCACAACCCTGACTATGACCTGAGCCAAAATCAACTGAGCCTTAACCAACTGAGCCACCCAGTCACCCCTGTGAAGAGTATTTTCCAACTTGATCCAATTCAAACAAGGGCCCACAGGGTTAGGGGACATCTGAGATTGAATACTGTGGCAGAGGCCTACATTACTTGTAGAGAATTTTCAACAGAAAGGCTACAACAGATTTTAAACCATAATAATGACGTGTTTGTTCTTATTGTAAAGGCGATGGTTGAAACTTTGATGATTTCAAATCATGTAATCATATGATCAATATTTTAGAATGCTCATTTTAGCTACTGCATGAAGAATCAGTTTGAAAATGCAAGGCTGGAGGTGGGGAGTTCACATAGGAGAAAACAAGTGCTTATTGTCTCGATAAGAAGATAAAAGAACAAGTCATATTTAAGAGTAATTAAGTATAAAGAATCAATATGATTTGTTAATTGATTGGATGAAGGAACTAAAAGAAAATGGGTGAAGTATAATTCCCATGTTTATGAATAATAAACTAGGTGGACAATAGTTGTCATTCACTGAGATTGGAATTGAACTGGTATATGCAGATGTGAACAGAAGATAAAGAATTCTATTCACGACATGCCAAAGTGAAGTGGCTGTAAGTTATCTATATAGCATTGATTTTGAGATAAAACATAGAATTTTCAGCCATTCACATATGACTCTGAAGTCTTTGAGCCCATGGATGGTTTCAGACAATCCCTAAGTGACTTGAAATAGCAAACAAGACGATGTATATGTGTGTGCACATTTTCAGGAGAGAGCTTGCTAATTTTCATCATATTCTTAAAGATTCTCTAGTCCATTAATACTTTCTGAAGTCTTGCAAAGATATGAAATCATTATAATCTAGGGAAAGTTGATAGATACATGTACAGGCATGCCTATATTTTGTTTTTGGCCTAAATATTTCTTCATATTGAATGGAATTTTGTGACATTACTGAATTTATGAATGATAGCAAGTTTACTCAAGATGAACATGTATGATATGCCTTTGATTCTATACTGATCCAAATATTTTAAAAACCTTTGGCCTACAGGATGCCACAGACAATGTTAAAAAGGATCCCCTACTTCGTGTAGTTTATAAGACTTTCAACCAAGACACTCTAGGTTGGAAATAAATAACTCCCATGTTATGACATAAAAGATCTTTTTTTATCGTATTTTTAAAAATATTATAGTTGAACTTTTCCAAAAGTAGCCCACCACTATGTCAATGTACAATTGTGTAAGTATGGGTACTACAAGGGAGATATCTGTGGGACAATGGGTTTTTTCAATTGTTTATGCGGGAATCACATTATTTTTCTTAGAACTCTCTGCTGCTTGTGTGAGAATTAACTTGATATCCCTGATAATATACCTCCTTTCTTCCCAATTATCTTGCTTAAAGATGCGGGGTGAACCATCCAAAAACTGAGGTGTTGACCCAGTACGATGGGGAATTCTTTTTAGCACTTCCATCATTCATTTCTTTGTACATGGAGCAGAAATTAAGTATACAATTTATTGAGATAATTTTGAGTGCTAGACAATGGATTCATCACTAGCAACAGTGAACATGACATAGTCTCTGATTTCATAGAATTTACAATCAAATAGGTGATACATACAAGCAAACAAATAGTTATAATATTGTTTTGAGTGTTATGGTAACATTAGTTATTAAGATATTAAGGGTTCTAGGAGTATTCATACAAGAAGCTTTCATACACTCTTTGGGATTTCTCAGAGAAATCAATATCTTAAGTATAGACTCTATCTGATATAATGGGGTAACCAGGGAATTTTTTGTTGTTGTTAATGTTTATTTATTTTTGAGAGAGAGAGAGACAGAGTGTCAGTGGGAGAGGGAAAGAGAGAGGGAGACACAGAATCCAAAGCAGGCTCCAGGCTCTGAGCTGTCAGCACAGAGCCCAACACGGGGCTTGAACCCACGAACCGTGAGATCATGACCTGAACTGAAGTTGGACGCTTAACCAACTGAGCCACCCAGGCGCCCCACCAATTGAATGCTTAAAGCAGAAGAGAGACATAATCAGATGTGCACTTTGGAAAGATCAGTACCACGTTAAGGATTCTTGCAACATTATTACCACTGTTTATAGCCATGTTCACAAGTGACTTGCCAATATTGCAACCTGACTAGCAAGGGTGGGGGTGAGGTGAAGGCAGTAATTCTTAGCCTCTAGGTTTGTGAGGTCAATACTAGGAAGAATTCAGATTCTAACTGTTAACACTGCTACCAGAATTTCAGTTAGGATTGAATTTAGTGGCATATCTAGTGTGACCATAGGTTCTGGTTTGCCTGGGACAGCTGTTTGCACTCAAAAGTGTTCTTTACACTCAGAATATGTGGTCACCTTTATAAAATCCCTAAATAACTGTGGATTAAACTAAATATGTGTTCCATTCTGAGTCTAGTCAGAAAACAGTAACATTTTAACATGAGAGAGAACTTAATATAAAACTGTTTTAATTAAGATATCACACAGATAGCAATTGCAAGTGCCAACTACTTTGCTTAGAGCTGGGTAATCAAAGGGGGGCAGCTGAAATTATTACAATTTAGTAGCTTGGGGAAGGGACCAGAGGAAGTTGAAAATCAGATATGTGAGGAGGAGCACTGGCCAGTAGCTGCAATTGTCTCTGAAAGCCTGTGATGGGGCTGATTCATTTAGTAAGAAAATGCATAGTAGACTTAATTGCTGGAGCCACTAGAACAAATTGTCTGTCAAATGTCAAAAAGTTAGACTGAGGCAAAACTGATAGGAACAGGAAGTAGGCCGAAAGTTCAAAGGACGCAAACAGCTTCCAGCCCTGCAGTGTCCCTGTGGCTTTCCCTGTTGGCCGAGCCTGTCAATGTAGATTGGCAAAGCATAGATGGTCCCAGACCCAAAGCTGCATGCTCATTTACTGCGCATTTACTGGCACACCCAAAAATGGGTATTGTGTTTGATATGGTTTTAAGATTTGGACCTATGCAGTGGAGGTTATTAGTGTATCACAACCATTAACTGGTTTTGCTTCAAACTCCTTCTTAAAGCACATTATTTTTAAAGGAATATATATATTAAGTATTGGCTTAGATGTTATGGTGCAAGTAAATACTTTCTACATGAACCTTTGAAGGCATTTCTTTCACCTAATTTACTTAATCTATTTTTCCATATGGGAAATAATTTAGCTTAAGTGTAGTAGGCATATCTATGTAAGCGTTCTGTTTTTGCAAAATTAAAATTTGCTTTGCTCTGTTTTTATTGCAGATAAACACATATACATACATAGTCATGCCTTGAGGTATAAGCAACACATTAGTAAAACTGATTGAATTTTCACCTTCTTTGCAAGCATGGCCATGTTTCTTACTTTGCATGTCCTTCAGGCCTCATCAGAGCGCAAAGTTCCAAGTGACTTCAAAGGGTTTTCTGTTCTCAGATCAGCTCTATGGGGCATGTAGGAAGGTGCGAAATGAACCGACACCAGAGGTGCAATGAAAGGTAAAAATCCTAGCATCACCACAGCTCTTGAGCTAAGCTGCAGGCTAAATTTTTGCACCTGGATATAGGAATCTCGAAGGGAAAGGTGGTAAGCAGTTAAGGCAGGAAATAAATCTGAGTTTTTTTCACTGGATTCAGGAAGATTTCCTCACCAAACAACATAGGTGACATTTCATTATTATTATAGGAATCTGTCAGCTTTCTTGTTTAGAAAAAGAAAGAACAGATAAATGTAAGTCATCAAAAATAAAGGCAAAATATAGTATCTAGCTATTATAGTAGCTACCTATAATACAATATGCATTGCATATATGCTATTTGGGTTAAAATAAGTCATTCAAAGCCCAATAAATGTTTTCAAGTGTTTATATTTACAGTGGTATGAGTTCTAAGGATATTGAAGAATTAAAGACAGACTCAGAAACATATAGAAGAAATCTTATCTTTCCATTTACACGAGCTTTTCTCTCTCTGAAAGACTGGCTTGGGGAAAGGGATGAAATAGGTACAAAATGAAGATTAGATTCAGATTCTATGTCCTCTGACACAAATACTTGAAAAAACTCTTTTTAAATGAGCAAATATAAAATTTAGCAGTGTTTATATGCATGCAAATGTTTAATCAAAACACAATATTACAAAGTGAAGTGGTTTATATTTTTAGATAGATTGTACACACGCTTGATAAAAATTACAAAGGCTTGAATTTTTGAGAACTTAATTCGTTAAATAATTCTGATTTGATATTGATTCATCTGAAAGTCCTTTTCTGGAATTAGGATTTTTATTCTTCTATCAATTCAAATATTTGAACTTGTGGATATTTAAACTTTTTCTTTGTTCTCTTGAGGGTTCTTCTCACAAATATTACTTTGAGGGTTCTTAGAGCTCATACTGATACTACCTTACCGTTAATTGATAAAGGCATGGAATTAGGACTCATCAGAGACTTTTGGAAAGCTACAATAAGCAGGAGCAAGTTTCTTTTAGGTTTTTAGCTGGTTTACAAAGAATATATGTTGAAAATAAACATTTAAGAATAGCCATACCTCATTCTTTATGCTCATTATTGACCAACATTCCTACTAGAAGGTCAGTAGTTTTGGAATGTGGCTTAGAGTATTGACAATAAACATTGAATAAGATACATTTTAAGCTCAATAACATACATTAAAATTATCAATTCTTCATTAAAATTATTAATTTTTCAGTCCAAAATATTGCTTATGCAAAATTAAATGGACATGTTGTCTTTTTTTTTTTAATGTTTATTTATTTTTGAGACAAAGAGAGACAGAGCATGAACAGGGGAGGGTCAGAGAGAGAGGGAGACACAGAATCTGAAACAGCCTCCGGGCTCCACGCTGTCAGCACAGAGCCCGATGCGGGGCTCGAACCCATGGACCGCAAGATCATGACCTGGGCTGAAGTCGTACGCTCAACCAACTGAGCCACCCAGGCGCCCCGGACATGTTGTCTTAAAGCCAGACATGTTCCATCACGCTCTTTCTCATTATCAAAACATTTTTTCTATAATGCTGTAGCAATTACTCTGCCCAGTTTGTGTATCCTATATCCTACTTCCCTTCCTGTTATCAGAGTTCACTTGTACTAGAGATTTAGTGTATTGCTAGTAGCTGAGGATGGAATTATGTGATCAGAAGAAGAGAATTTTGATAATTGGCAGTAGATTTCCTCCTCTATATTGTTAAGTTTTCCCCCTTATTCCTGGGATTTGGCCTCTGGGTACCATTTGAAATTTACAGTATTGTATACCTCTGGCAATTTTCCAGATGCCTGGCAGCTCCACAGGGCCCTTATTGCAAGTTCTTCAGCCTTTAGGTCTTGAAAACCCCTCTTACCTAGTTTCATATGTACTAGAAGAGAGCATCTGAAATACACTACTTGCCATTGGACTCTAAAATCCACATCTTTAGTTCTGATCTCTCTAATTTATGCCCCTTTATTTCTGCTTGAATAGTCTCCTTTCATCATAAAGTTAGCTTATGAAACTTTGAAGGAACCGTGTTAAAGCCCAACCATGGTGTCCAAGGACAATGTGTCTGGATGAGAGAGGAGTTATTTTAACTCAATAAACATGAGGGAGTGTGGGGCAAGCTGAGGGCCAAATATAGGCTGGAACACACCCCCTACCCCCAGGTGGAATATGTGTGATGTTCCTTGGACACTCCTGGCTGCCCAAGAACAAAGGAAAGGGGTTTAAGTGTGTGCCATGGTCATGTGAGAAACTAAGGCAAATGAAAAATTAAGTTCCCTTACTGCCTACGGTTCATTGACAAGTCCTTGAAACTGGCAGAGTGACCTCAGCCGCTTCAATGATGACACTTTGCTAGGGGCAAAAGGGAGTCTTAGCTTAACATTATCCCAACCTCGAGGATCCTATAAGTCTACTTTCTTTATCTCATCTGCCCCAAGATATATGCTGGCAATCATATCCAAGCATATGGCACCCTGAAATATATCTGAAGGGTCTCATGACTAAGGCTTTATTAAATGGTAATAAATGATGTTTCCTTAGCCACAGCTAGCTCTTCAAGGTCCTGGAAACCTTGCTTCCAAAATTTCTTAGAGACTTACTCTATCCCTGACCCCCTCCCAACCTGAGGGTATGTAATGAGTTACATGTCACGACCCCAGTTCAGCTCTTCCTGCCCATGGACCCTGTCCCCATGCTTTAACAAAATCACCTTTTTGCATCAAAGAGGTCTTCAAGAATTCCTTCTTGGCTGTCAGCTCTGGACTACCCCACCATCACCCCAAAACTTCATCAAAAACACTAGGATCATTCCCAGCCGACTTTCTATGGATTTATTATTCATATACTAATAAAAATAAGAAAGTCAAAATAAGAAAGAAGTTATTCAAACTGGAGGGTGCACAGAGAGGGCAGGGCGTCCCCTGTGTTGGTGCCAAAATGTCAAACCAACAGGAGCCAGAGCCAGCTTTACTGGTCTCCATTTTCAGACTGTTACCGATCTTGGCACAGTCATTGACAGCTTTAGCAGCACTTGCAGTACCTTCAGAACTTATTAGCAAAAGCACCCTTCAACAGACAGTGGCAGGAATTTCAATGATTCACTTCAGAGGCCTTCCTAGTTTTTTTAAAGCTGGAAGTAACTAGAGAAAATGAGAAATGTCATATAACTTACACTTGAGAGGACTAGATTTGGGAGCACAAGTAAAAGAGCCTCTAGTAAGTAACTTGCAAAACTGGGAGGAAATAGATACACATGATTGGAGTTCCTGTAAAATGTGCAGAAATGGAGTGAACTTACTACTATAGGGTAGCATTTATTATGGTCCCACATTTACTTCTTATCTGGTGTGCCTTGTGAGATGCAAACCACACACAATTCTTTTAGTTATAGTTTGTCATTCTTGATTTTCTTGCTGTGATGGTAAATGGATGCTCAGCAGGATTTCATTTCTCTAGGAAAATGCAAACAAGTGTCTCAAGTTGCTAATTTATTCATCCAAATGCCTCGCAGTAGGTGATCTCTGCTTCATGCTGTAATGGTTAATATTAGAAATCCCCTCATAGTCTTAATCTAAAATTGCTTTTATTATCAGATACATTCCTCCTCAATTTCCCCTGTTCCATTTGGCACTATTATCCTTTCAGTATTACAGACAAAACTTTTAGAGTCACCTTTGATGACACATCATTGTGACTGTATTGCACATACATGAAACTTAAGTAAATTATAACAACATAAATCACTGACATACAAAGCCCCTCTCAACTCTCACAACTAAAACATTAAGTAAAGGATTAATTGTTTTCATTCTTGGCTATAATAATAGCTTCTTAAAAATATGCAGCCAAGAATTCTTTAATCAGCAAGACTGTCGTTCAGAATAGAAGGAGAGATAAAAATTTCCCAGACAAACAAAAATTAAAGGAGTTTGTGACCACTAAACCAGCCCTGCAAGAAATTTTAAGGGGGACTCTTTGAGGGGAGAAAAGATGAATATATATATATATATATATATATATACCCAAAACAATAAAGATTAGAAAGGACCAGAGAACACCACCAGAAACTCCAACTCTACAAGCATCATAATAGCAATAAAATCATATCTTTTAGTACTCACTCTAAATGTCAATGGGCTCAATGTTCCAATCAAAAGACATGAGGTAATAGAATGGATAAGAAAACAAGATCCATCTATATGCTGTTTACAAGAGATCCACTTTAGACCTAAAGACACCTTCAGATTGAAAGTAGGGGGATGGAGAACCATCTGACATGCTAATGGTCAACAAAAGAAAGCCAGAGTAGCCATACTTATTCAGACAGTCTAGACTTTAAAATAAAGACTGTATCAAGAGATGCAGAAGGGCATTATAACATAATCAAGGGGCCTATCCACCAAGAAGACCTAGCAATTGTAAACATTTATGTGCCAAATGTGGAGCACCCAAATATAGAAATCAAAAAATCACAAACTTAAAGAAGCTCATCTATAGTAATACCATAATAGTAGGAGACTTCAACACCCCACTCACAGCAATGGACAGATCATCTAATCAAAAAATCAACAAGGAAACAATGGCTTGGAATGACACACTGGACCAGATGCACTTAACAGATATATTCAGAACATTTCATCCTAAAGCAGCAGAATATACATTCTTCTCCAGTGCACATGAAATGTTCTCCAGAATAGACCATATACTGGGACACAAATCAGCCATCAACAAGTACAAAAAGATCGAGATGATACCGTGCATATTTTCTGACCACAACACTATGAAACTCGAAATCAACCACAAGAAAAAGTTTGGAAAGGTAACACATACTTGGAGGCTGAAGAACACCCTACTAAAGAATGAATGGGCTAACCAAGCAGTTAAAGAGGAAATTAAAAAGTATATGGAAGCCAATGAAAATGATAACACCACAACCCAAAACCTCCGGGACACAGCAAAGCCGGGCATAAGAGGAAAGTATATAGCAATCCAGGCCTTCCTAAAGAAGGAAGAAAGATCTCAGATACACAGCCTAACCTTATGCCTTAAGGAGCTGGAAAAAAAACAGCAAATAAAACCCAAAACCAGCAGAAGACAGGAAATAATAAAGGTTAGAGCAGAAATTAATGCTATCAAAACCAAAAAACAGTAGAACAGATTAATGAAACCAGAAGCTGGTTCTTTGAAACAGTTAACAAAATTGATAAACCACTAGCCAGTTTGATCCAGAATTAAAAAGGAGAGATCACAACCAACACAACAGAAATAAAAACAATAAGAGAATATTATGAGCAATTATATGCCAATAAAAAGGACAATCTGGAAGAAATGGACAAGTTCCTAGAAACATATACACCACCAAAACTGAGATAGGAAGAAATAGAAAATTTGAACAGACCCATAACCAGTAAGGAAATCAAATTAGTAATCAAAAATCTGCCAAAAAACAAGTGTCCAGGGCCAGATGGCTTTCCAGGAGAATTCTTCCAAACATTTAAGGAAGAGTTAACACCTATTCTCTTGAAGCTGTTCCAAAAAATAGAAATGGAAAGAAAACTTCCAAACTCTTTCTATGAAGCCAGCATTATCTTGATTCCAAAACCAGACAGAGACCACACTAAAAAGGAGAACTATAGACCAATGTCCCTGATGAACATGGATGCGAAAATTCTCAACAAGGTATTAGCCAACTGGTTCCAACAATACATTAAAAAAATTATTCACCACCACCAAGTGGGATTTATACCTGGGATTCAGGGTGGTTCAATATCTGCAAAACAATTAACGTGATTCATCACATCAATAAAAGAAAGGACGAGAACCATATGATCCTCTCAATAGATGCAGAGAAAGCATTTGACAAGATTCAGCATCCTTTCTTGATAAAAAACCCTCAAGAAAGTAGGGATAGAAGGAGCATACCTCGAGATCATAAAAGCCATATATGAACGACCCAATGCTAATATCATCCTCAACGGGGAAAAACAGAGAGCTTTCCCCCTAAGGTCAGGAACAAGACAGGGATGTCCACTCTTGCCACTGTTATTCAACATAGTATTGGAAGTCTTAGCCTCAGCAATCAGACAACACAAAGAAATAAAAGGCATCCAAATCATCCAGGAGGAGGTCAAACTTTCACTCTTTGCAGATGACATGATACTCTATATGGAAAACCCAAAAGATTCCACCAAAAAACTTCTAGAATTGATTCATGAATTCAGCAAAGTTGCAGGATATAAGATCAATGCACAGAAATCGGTTGCATTCTTATACACCAACAATGAAGTGACAGAGAGAAATCAAGGAATTTATCCCAGTTACAGTTGCACCAAAAACCATAAAATACCTAGGAATAAATCTAATCAAAGAGGCGAAAAATATATACACTGAAAACTATAGAAAGCTTATGAGAGAAATGGAAGAAGACACAAAGAAATGGAAAAAAAGATTCCATGCTCCGAGATAGGAAGAACAAATATTGTTAAAATGTCGATACTACCCAAAGTGATCTACATATTCAATGCGATCCCTATCAAAGTAACACCAGCATTCTTCACAGAGCTAGAACAAAGAATCCCAAAATTTGTATGGAACCAGAAAAGACCCCGAATAGCCAAAGCAATCTTGAAAAAGAAAACCAAAGCAGGACGCATCACAATCCCAGACTTCAAGGTATACTACAAAGCTGTAATCATCAAGACAGTATGGTAGTGGCAGAAGAAAAGACACTCAGATCAATGGAACAGAATAGAGAACCCAGAAATGTACCCACAAACATATGGCCAACTAATCTTTGACAAAGCAGGAAAGAATATTCAGTGGAATAAAGACAGTCTCTTCAACAAGTGGTGCTGGGAAAACTGGACAGTGACATGCAGAAGAATAAACCTGGGCCACTTTCTTATGCCATACACAAAAATAAACTCAAAATGGATGAAAGACCTAAATGTAAGACAGGAAGCCATCAAAATCCTCGAGGAGAAAGTGAGAAAAAACCTCTTTGATCTTGGCCACAGCAACTTCTTACTCAGCTCCTCTCCACAGGCAAGGGAAACAAAGGCAAAAATGAACTACTGGGACCTCATCAAAATAAAAAGCTTCTGCACAGTGAAGGAAACAATCAGCAAATCTAAAAGGCAACCAACAGAATGAGAGAAGATATTTGCAAATGACATATCAGATAAATGGTTAGTACCCAAAATCTATAAAGAACTTAGCAAACTCAATACCCCAAAAAAAACAAATAATCCAGTGAAGAAATGGGCAAAAGACATGAATAGATACTTCTCCAAAGAAGACATCCAGATGGCCAACTGACACATGAAAAAATGCTCAACATCACTGATCATCAGGGAAATCCAAATCAAAACCACAATGAGATCCCCCCTCACACCTGTCAGAATGGCTCACATTAACAACTCAGGCAACAACAGATGTTGGCGAGGATGTGGAGAAAGGGGATCTCTTTTGCATTGCTGGTGGGAATGCAAGCTGGTGCAGCCACTCTGGAAAACAGTATGAAAGTTCCTCAAAAGATTAAAATAGAACCACCCTATGACCCAGCAATTGCACTACTTTATATTTCTCCAAGGGATACAGGCATGCTTTTTCAAAGGGACACAAGCACCCCAATGTTTATAGCAGCACTATCAACAATAGGCAAGGTATGGAAAGAGCCCAAATGTCCACTGATGGATGAATGGATAAAGAAGAAGTGGTATATATATATACAATGGAGTTTTACTTGGCAATAAAAAGAATGAAATCTTGCCATTTACAACTGCATGAATGGAACTAGAGGGTGTTATGCTAAGTGAAATTAGTCAGTCAGAGAAAGACAAAAATCATATGACTTCATTAATATGAGGACTTTAAGAGACAAAATAGATGAACATAAGGGAATGGAAAAAAATAATATAAAAACAGCGAGAGGGACAAAACAGAAGAGACTCATAAATATGGAGAACAAACTGAGGGTTATGGGAGGGATTGTGGGAGGGGGTACTACTCCTGAAATCATTGTTGCACTATATGCTAACTAATTTGGATGTAAATTTAAAAAAATAAAAAAATAAAAAAAGTTAAAAAATACAATACAATGCAATACAAAAAATAAAATAAAATAAAATAAAATATAAAATAAAATAAAATAAAATAAAATAAAATATAAAAAAAACAGAAATACCTATTGCACAATTTAAAGATGCAGATGTATGAGGAAATGCTTAGCAGGGCAACTGACCCCTACTATGCAAAAAATAAAGTGCAATTTTATAAAAAAAAAAAATAGCTTCTTAACTGTCTTTTTACCTCTATTTTTTCTTTCTTTAATTCTTTACACATATTACTGCTAGCTTAATCTTCACCAAACTAATTTTATCTTGACATGTAACAGGAGAAAAATATTTCAATCCTCTGCTCAAAATCCTATAATATCTTTATGTTGTCTATCACATTAAATTCTATTCTGATTTATGTAATTTTACATGATCTGGTCTTAGTTTTGTTTGTTTGTTTGTTTGTTTGTTTTCAGTTTAGCCTATTACTGAGTCAAAAACTCATTTAGTGAGTTGATATACTGAATGTATATGCTGAATGTTGTTGATATACTGAATATATACTACTAATTTGGTAAATCCTGCCTTCTAAATGAGAATGTAACCTTCACAAGGGCAAGGATAATGACAATTACTTCTCTTTATGTTTCACTGGAACTATCATAGTAATAAAAGAACCCCATAGTTTTAAAATAATTACAGATTTATAAATTAACTTTGGAAAAAATTGAAGTCAATTTCTGTCACTGAAGTCTATTTATTTCAAATCAATTCAAATGATATGAAGTAAAGGAAATAAACTTTCAAGGCAAAGAATTTGTATGGCTCAAGAATTAAATTGTATCATCTATAGTTTAACATTCTTTTCCTATAAATGAGGAAATTAGTTCACCATGTTTTCTTAAAAGGAAATGATTTTAAATAATAAATTGTTTAGAGACTTCTTTTCAAAGCTCTATCTACTGTCATTTAATAGGAAAACTGCTTTCTGTTTCACAATAGTTGTGGAAATTCCAGTGCACAGTTACTGCATCTTTGATCATTGCATACTCCAGTGTCACTGGGTTTGTCAAGCAGACTTACAAAGTTGAATCCATTTAGAATTTAACGCAATTCAAATGTTGTTAGTTTTGTTTTGATTATCTATAAACAAATCTTCAATCTACTCTTTAAAATACATTTTTCTTAATAAATAGCAGCTTATGGTCATCTAAGAACCACCTTACATCTCATTTCTGAATGTTATAAGATTGTCACAACTTTTGAGGTTTATTCACAGATTTCCAGCTTTCATTTTGTATTGTGTAATGAGTTAATTCATCCCAAAGACCTTGTGGCATAGTCAATCCATTGCTTTTAACGCATTGAGATACATTTGTTTTTCTTCCCCGTGTTGCTGTCAAGTAAATGCTATTCTGTTCACCTAATAATACTTAACTCAAAAGCCAAATCCATTATTTTTACCCAACAAATTTCTCATTTCTCAAATACCCCAAAGTTCTCAATGATGCTTTTCCCTCTTTCTCCTTCAAATAATTTGCTGGATAATTATCTTCTCTTGAGTATCTTAAAAGTGAGTGAAATTATATACATACATGTATGTTAGGTATGAGAAAATTCCAAATGTTTCTGTGTTTTTATTGAATTAACTCGTTCTAGGCATCAACTAAACGGTTACTAAATGGCCATAAGAGTCTGTGTCAGTAGGAATCTGGAAACCTGGGATCTCCTCCAACCCTACTAAGTGCTAACTGGAAGTAAGTACTTTAATCTCTTTGGTCCTTCATCCTTCATTTGTATATTAGATTGTTGAAGTATCTCTCAGCAGTCCTTTTAACATTGAAACTGGTCATAATTAATTCAATGGATCATAGCAAGTCTCTGGAGTGCCTCCTCATGGCTGAGTAATTGTGGGTAAACAATATTGGAACTCCCACTACCAATACTGCCCACAAACTTTGGGTTTGTGTCAAATAATCACCAGCCACCTTACATATAAATTTTATCTTGCTAAATTAAAAGAATAACAGCTTTTAATCATAGTACTCTGAGGTCTATTTATGACATTTATCATATTAATATGGGTGATTATAATTAGCATTTCTCCTCATAAGCATTTGAATTTCCTGAATTCCATCTCCTTTTTTACTAGTGTGGAAAAGGAGAGATCCATTTCATCCTCTGAAATGGAATAAGTTTAGAAATGTGGAAAGAAACTATGTTCCTTTGGCAAGATCCCCTGGGCTAAGATGCCACCTTCATTTTTCTTCATTGTTTAGAGTTAATTTGGTTTGGCTCTGTTTGCAGCCAGTGCAGTGTCATTTGAAATCCAGAAAACAAGAAAAAAATACCATCCTCGTAATTCAGTATATTTAGCCCTTGAACAATTCTAGACTTCTGAAGGTTTATTTATTTTTTTCCATTTAGAACATAGTCATTGGGAAAAAAGAAAAAAAAATATATTTAGTTAGAGAATATTGAACATATGTCTGTAAAATCTTCCACATGATATTAAATATTATACCTACCTGACTAGGTCAGTTGGCTCAGAAATTTACAGCCGTCATGTTTTATCTTCTCATGTGGAATATTGAAAAATATGGAAAATCTACCAAGATGCCTAACCAGAAGAAATGATTCTATTTTTATAATGCTCTATTGAAGTTAACAATGTATAAACACATAATTATTTTAGAATGGATTTTATAATAGATTTTATGGAGTACACGGAAAAGGAGATGGTATGATTAAAATTATGTTCTGCACAAAACTGTTTGGTATATGAAAAGAAAAGTTATTATAGTGGTGTTTCCACTAATGATCTGTTTGGTTTACTGCCATACAAGAATAAGAGTCTATTTTGGGCTTTTATTTCAGTTGCATTAAATTTCCATCAGAGTTAGATTTGTTTAAAATAAGTTTCTGGAATAATAAGCCTTTTTGAGAAAACAGTATTATTTAAATACATTTGGAAAGAGGCAAGATTAGGAAAACAGGAAAAGGTGGCAGCTTGAACATTTCCTGCCTTGCTGTCATTGTCCTAATTGCCACCAAACAACTTTATCTCTCCCATGCCTTACATGTTAAGCTGAAGCATTGAAGCTGGTAGCAAGGCCTCAAGCTTAACTGGAATCCTAAAGGACAGAGTTGGTACAGTTTTTTTTCCCCCACTAATCTTGGTATCACATTGGGACAAGGGGAGGGAAATTCAGGGTGAGGAAGTTTAGATGGATTCTGGAAAGCACCTGACCTGCAGGTATTCATGAATCCCATCCCCCACAAAGGGAAGGGCTGCATATTGGTTCACTGAGGACCTGCAGTTCCTCTGCATTGGAAGAGCCGTGGGAATGTGACCCTGGCATGTTGGATTTCTGTACCTGGGAAATATTAGAGTGACATGAGCTGACACCTTGACTGTTGCCTCTTCCAAGAACAGGAATAGAGCCTGCATACCTCTCTCCACATTGCTGCCCCCTCACTTCAGTATTTGAACTGAGCCTTAATGAGCAAGCAAGGGAAAATAATGTTGTTGTTAAGGGGCCCCAGCAGGTAGAGAGAAGGGAAAAAAAGGCAGTTTAATGAATTAATAATACTGCTCTAAATGGAAGGCATTGTAAGCAAAAGGAACAATTTTAATTTAACTTAAATGCAATTTTAATTTACACTAGCATTTAAAATCTGCAGCTTGATCATTTTGATCTGATTTGAAGTCCATGGCCAATATTTTTTTCAGTTATTGTCCTGCTTTATTATTTCTGTCCCCTTGTAATGCAAATTCAACTACATGAATGATAGACCATTAACTTTTTTATTATTTTATATATTTTCCCAGATATTTATTTCTTTATTGTCCTCTACTTCACTGGTCTTCTCTTCTGGCCACTATTCTGGTTTTAAATTCATTCACTAAATGTGTGACTTCCATTACTGTATTTTCAGATTTAGAATTTTCAAAGATTATCTATACTTATAGATCTCAATTTTCTGATACAGATTTCTGTATTTCCCCCTCTCTTCTTTTGAACATATTAATCACAGTAATTTATTCTTTATTTTATTTTTTTTAAGATTTTGTTTTTAATAATCTCAAAACCCAACATGGGACTTGAACTCACAACCCTGAGATCAAGTCACATGTTCTTCAAACTGAGCCATCCAGGTGTCCCTTAATCACAGTAATTTAAAAATGCTGCCCAGAACACTAACATCTCTGTCATTTCTGGGTCTGTTTCTTTTGTCTGATTTTTTTTTCTCTTGAATTTCTGTTATTTCTGTCTAATCTCCTGACAATCCTGGAGATTATTTATTTAATGCCAGCATTGTATTTGAAAAAATTGTAGAGGATGGGAAAGATCCTATCTTCCTCTATAGTCTATTTTACTTTTGGATTACAGCTAGAAGCAAGAGCAAATTGGTGTGGGATATTTCAGTCTTTATGAAGGTTAATCAATTGCCTCTTTTATTTTATTTAGGGCAATCCTAGGTTACACCTCTTTTCTGACCATAAGTATCAAGAAACTCCCTTTTACAATTAAAAGTGTTTGGATGAGACCAAGGGTCAGCAAACTTTTTCTGTGAATAATCAAATAGTAAATATTTTGGGCTTTTCATATGGTGTCTGTCATAACTAGTAGGTTTGCCACTGAGACACAAAAGCATACATAGAGAAAACATAAACAAATGAGTATGTGTTTGTTTCAACAAAACTTTATTTACAAAACAGATATTCTGCTGAATAACCTGTGGGTCTTATTGCTGATATCTAGTTTAGACTATAAATATATATTCCCTCAATTTAGGGGCGCCTGAGTGGCTCAGTCGGTTAAGTGTCCGACTTCTGCTCAGGTCATGATCTCTCAGTCCGTGAGTTCGAGCCCCGCGTGGGGCTCTGTGCTGACAGCTCAGAGCCTGGAGCCTGCTTCGGATTCTGTGTCTCCCTCTCTCTGTCCCTCGCCTGCTCATGCTCTGTCTCTCTCTCTCTGTCTCAAAAATAAATAAAAAAAAACATTAAAAAAAAGATTTAAATATATACCCCCTCAATTTCTTAGCCTTAGTCTCAGGACTTTAAGAAAAGAATAATACTTCAAGGAGAAAAGTGGTACAGAATGTTGGACTCACTTTTCTGCAGTTCCCTTTTCGACAGGGTCTTTCTCTTCTAATATTAGAGCACTTTGTACCTTGAATTGCAATTATTTGTCCCCCTGGCCCCATAGACAACCATAAGTTGTGAGCTTGTTTATACTTGTTTACTAAGTTTCCTACTGTTATTTTATTTTAATGTTTATTCACTTTTAAGAGACAGAGAGAGACAGAGCATGAATGGGGGAGGGACAGAGAGGGAGACACAGAATCCAAAGCAGGCTCCAGGCTCTGAGCTGTCAGCACAGAGCCTGATGCAGGGCTAGAACCCACTAACTGTGAGATCATGACCTGAACCAACATTGGCTGCTTAACTGACTGAGCCACCCAGACACACCCCCCCACCCCATTGTTATTAATCAGCAAAAACCTGGAAAGGAAAGTGGCATAAAAATATCTGGATCTTGTCAATACTTTTGTCTTCTCCTGAGATCACTGCCTTGTGAGATTCTGGCTTTTCTAAGTGTACTCTATTAAACTCTTGAAAGAGCTGTTTTGGTATTTCTTATAGCTTTTTTACTTATTCTTGAAGGGACACATTAGTCTAATACAAGCTATTCTATCATAGTGGGAAGCAGAAACCCCCACATTTTTTTTAAAAAAAAAAAGCAATTTGTAGCTTTTGAATAAACCAGCAAAATCTAGAAATGGAAAGCTATGATAACAATGAAATGACATAAAAGTAAACATTGAATACATAGGTAGAATGAAAGTCAAGTATATCAAGTATTACACTATATACAAAAAACTACTCAATCTTACTCAATAATATAGAGTAAATCTGAATAATAGAATGACATGCCATGCTTTTGATACAAAGATTAATACAATGAAATTGTCAATTCTCTCTAAATTATACCATGTGTTTAATGAGTTTCCAACTAAATCACAAACAACATAGTTATTTTTTAGTTGAGTAAAATGATCTCAAATTCTTTTCAAAAAATAAATGCCTGAAAGAAGCCAGATAATTATAACAAAGAAAATGATTATAAAAGATTAACTTCATAAGATACTGAAATAATATAAAATCATCAGAACTAAAAAAAAATTGTTGGTAAAAGAATAGAAAATCAAAAAATGGCACAATGTGAAGAACAAATAGATTTCAATGTATATGTAATTGAAATTTTGTTTGCATTAGTGTGTTTTAATTTTGTGGAAACATACTAACATATTTAACAATATGTTGACCCAACTGGCATTCTATATAGGAGGGAATAAAGATTATATTTCATACTACTCACATATCTCATACTACTCACAAAAAGAAAATTCAGGTAAAACATAACACAAATGTAAAAATTAAAAATTTTATAATAAAATGTGAGAGGCATTCCTATTGGTTAGAAATAATTTTAACCTTGTCAAAAATCCTAGGAGCTATGGAAAAATGTGGATTTGTTTAACTCTCTCTATATATTTTTCCAATATGTTACATCACAAAAGATACCATAAACAAAGCTAATATGCCTATTATTGATTAGGATTAGTATCTGTAACTGAGTTAACATCTATAACATAATGTGGTCACAAATTCTTGAAACAGGCAAATATACACGAAAAATGGCTTATTGATATTACATTACAACATGAGATGCATTCAGTGTGTTTTATCTCATTAGCAACACCTACCATGAACAGAAAAAAAAAAAGAAAATGCTATAATATATTGCCTATGGAAATGTTAAGTTTTATAGCACTTAGAAATCCGTATGTCAAAATCCATTAAAATCAAAATGTATGCATTCAATATTTCTTCTGTGAACACACCCTATGGAAATATAGGCCTCACTTATATAGCTATAAGGATGTTTATTATAACTGTGTTGTGGCAAAAGTGAAATAAGATGAATATTGGTCTATAAGAAAATAGTTGAGAAGCATCTGGGTTGTTCAGTTGGTTGAGCATTTAGCTTTTGGTTTCAGCTCAGGTCATTATCTTCCGGTTTGTGAATTCAAGCCCTGCTTTGGACGGGCTCTATATTGATGTTGTAGGGCCTGCTTGGGATTCTCTTTCTCTCCCTCTCTTTGCCCCACCCCCACTCCCTATCTCTCGCTCTCTCAAAATAAGTAAATAAACTTAAAAAAATGGTTGATTAAAATATGTCATATCTAAAGTATAGAAACTATGAAGATATTAAAAAGAATGCTCACTCGTAAGTTTTTCCATCTCGATCTACTAAGTGAAAACTGTAAGATGCAGAGAGGTAGGTGTAATATGATCACATTTTTATAAAACAAAGAAATTTTAAAAATACTTAAACCTCTACAGATAGTTTTATGTGATTTTATTAGCATGGAAAAACAATAGAGATGTGTATATATTAATTTCTTTGAGTGGAGATAAGGTAGGGGGATGAGTCCAGAAAAAAACATTCAACTTCTTCCTCCCTTATAGACAATGAAGAAATTTAACAATGAAGTCCATGTATCTAAGAGATTCGGGATACTAATGATAAAATTAAAACACTTGAAAGAATATGGATAAGAAATCTCTCAGCACACAGTGGGAGGCAAGTCCCTCTGGGACACTCAAAAGAGTATCATGAATGGTATCAGGCCTATCTCTTAACCACACTCATTATAACCAGTTCCTTAGAGCCTTGCTTCTCAAAGTGCAGTCTATGAATTAGCAGCATCAGTGTTACCTAGGAACTTGTTGGAGAGGCAGATATCTGGCACAACCCATAATTATTGAATCAGAATCTTCATTTTTTCCAAGCCCCCCCAGATGATTGATATGTACATTAACATTTGGAGGAGCACAATGACTTAATGGATGATTGTGGACTAAAGTCAGTACTCATAGTCTATCTTTTTAATTTAAGTATATATAAGTGTGCATAGAAATATATATAAGTATGCACAGAAAAATATAACAAGTTCTGATTTTGAAAATCTTTATAATTGACAAAGTACATCTTAGGGAAAAACAGTAAATAAATCCAATAATAACTCTGTGACAGATTTTGGTTGGGGGGGCACAATAATTGTTATAATAGACAACATAGCATTTAGCATTGTGCTAAGCTACTAGAACCTCAATTCTCTCAACTACAAAATGGAATTTTAATAAATAGAACCTGTTTCATTGGACTATCATCATAACCAAAAATGTGTGCAAAAAGAATTTTAATACTTAACAACTATATAAATATATAAGCAGTGGTGTTTTCATTTGGGTTTTATTAAATGCATCAAATGCACTTAGATCTTTTACTTTTGTTTTTTTACTTCACTGTTTTTCAAACTGGAATTTTCCAGAGTGTTATGGAAGCATTTTAGTCAGTTGAGAAAACCAAAGGCATACAATATTACATACCTATGCATTGGCACATATTTACAGATTCATAAACTTGGAAACTCTGTCTCCTTCCTATGTTTTATGACTTGTGTTAATGTAATATTGCTTTAAGTTTTTTTAATCTTTATTATTTATAAGTGTATGAATATTAAATTATATGCTATTGGAAGCTGGATTATTTCAACAGAAATAATACATCTGGAAGACAAAGTGATTTAATATGTGATTGTGTTTGTGCATCAATAAAAAATAAAACATCACATTTCAAAATATAAAATATCTTCAGTAATTTCAGAAAGCACCTCTATGTAAAGTCCTTACTTTTGTTAAGCTGCGTGTGGCTAAAATCACACTATAAATTGAGAGTTTAGAGTTTTTTTTAATGGTTACTTACTTAATTTGAGAGAGAGAACAAAAGTGAGCGAGCAGGGGAGGGGCAGAGAGAGAGGGAGACAGAGAATCCCAAGCAGGCTCTGGGCTGTCAGTGCAGAGCCCGATGCAGGGTCGAACTCACTAACCGTGAGATCTGGGCTGAGATTAAGAGTCCAAGCTCAACAGACTGAGCCACCCAGGTACCCCAGGAATTTAGTTTTTAAAAAATAGGAACAAATAATTTTTAAGTGAAAAGTATTTTGTGGAGAAAATAATTCAATTTTCTCTCTACATTTTTGTCTGACATTAGATTTTAATGTGTTTTAAATGTGTCTTTGCACTTTTCTTTTTCTTTCTGAAGACTTATGTTTCTGCCACAGTTAACTGTGCAGAAATTTAAGAACTTTATCAGAAAATAACTACAGAAATGAATGCTTGAAAAGCTGGGCCATGTTTCTTCTTTGGAGCCAAGCCAGGATTTGTTAACACTAAGGAAATGAGACAATATTTCTGTTGTTCACACATAACCACATTTACCACAAGCAGTAAAGTAAAGCTTCACATTGGCAGTAATGGAATTTGGCCTGGCATTTTCAGCCCCAATGCTCTCAGCTGCATGGTACAGCCCCAAAAGAAATGAGCAGCTATTGTTGTCTCTTGCCAAGATCAGAATTTTTGAACTGTAACCAGGAAGAAGTATTTTCCTCATTTATATGCACACTGATAATTAGGCTCAAGGAAATGAAGTGCACAGAATGGAAATTGAGATTATGTTTTTTAATGTGAACTTGTTTGATACCAGCTTCTACTCTTCTGACAGATGGATTCTTTTTGGCAGATGATTATGCAAACTGTTCCTTTCGTGCCCGTCTACATGAAGTGTATTCTATAAACACATTGAAGCATCGTGCTCCTCTGAGTCCTCAGTGCTTGGGAATATATTAACACCATGATGATTTGGATGGCAGGATTCAAAAGTATCTGAGAGTAAAAGCTAAAGGAATACTAGTGTGATTGCTTTAGTACTATCAAGGGACCTGGTAGATAATAATGTGCTTCCCTAGAAATTTTACATGGGGCATTTTCATGTCAAAGGAAGAGAAATGAACTCACAGATGATAGAGGAAAATCCAAACAATCAAATCATAAATAGTTTTTAGTAAGTGTTTTTAACAGATACCAAAACACTAACACATTTGGAAGGCAGTGCTCAGGCAAATTTAAATACCTATCAAGCACTCATAGGGTTGTCCTGTCTCTCATGATCTAATTATCAAGGTCATATTTCCTCATGATTTAACGGTCTTGTAATGATTGCTCTAATATTTAAGTGACAAAGAGACCTTTCTCTTCATATTTCTGCAATCAAGAATGTAAGACCTGAATCAGTGTTTTTGCAACCCAAATTTTAGTGGATGTTTTCTTGAGGTAACACACACACACACACACACACACATTTACATACACACATACATAAACACACAAATTCATATTTTAAGAGAGAAAACAGATTGCTGAAACGAGTCATGGGTAACTTGGGCAGTATAGTTGTGCTACATTATATATTCAGTGGGTCAATGGGATGCTAACTCAAGATCTGGTCTGCTGCCGAATATAAAATCCTGAATGTTAGTCTCCTTAAGGGCATTATAAGAACTTTAATATTTCTTTGTTATTAACTGACATTTTACGGGATTTTGTAGAGGACAAAGGGGAAGCATGTGAAGATGAAAGATTTTCTAATGTCCCTTCAGTAAGGATTTGCTAAAGACATGTAGGACACTGAAGGGAAGTAAAGAGAGTAAAGGGCTATGTCCTCTGAATTCCACAAGCATGATTTACAGTCTGAAAGTTAGATTTTTTTTTCCTTGAAATAGAAAATAACCTTTTATCTTCCACTAATGAAAGCCATGCATCACAAAGATGACACATGATTATAGATGTTTCTGAGCAAGTGTGATGGTGACAGCAACAATGCTTTAAATTAGGTGGAAAAGAGTGAAAGTGTGTGTGTGCGTAAAACGATTGTCTAACTCAAAATGTGTGAGACCAGCTTTCGTAAAAAACAAACAGAGAGGCAGCCAATCCATGAGAGATACTCAAAGCACATGTATAGCCACATATTGGACACCTTCTTGTGATTGAATTAGGGATTTGATGTTGTTTCCAACTTATCACTACACATTTAAGCAGACCAATTCAAAACTGGTTTGTAATGAACTAAACTGACTGATTACAGCTATCTGGACATTTGGATTGTAAGTATAAAGTATCACTATGACTGACCAATTATTGAAATCTGATTCAGTTGGAATCTAGTTTCTTAATCTGGTGGCTCAATGTTTGAGAAACAATTGGAATAGCATTTGGAGATATAGAAGATGAACCTATAAGCCTCTAGTATTCTCTACATCTATTACCATATAATCAGATCCTCTTTGACACTGATGAAGCCAGTAGAATGGAATTAGTAATTAATGTATTCAATAAATGTTGAATGTTAAGAACATGTATATTGAGGTATTGCTTTAGGTAAAAGAGATATAGCAAAGAACAAGGTAAAAATTTCCTTATTTTATGTAACTTATATTCTAATTTAGGTGGGAGTAGATATAAATAGATAGTAAACACTTAAACAAATGATGAAAGAACAATGTGTTGGGATTGAGAGCATAAAAATACCTAAGACTGGGAATGCATTTGAATGAGTACTTAATGCTGAACAGAAACTAATCCTGCAAAGATTTGTGGGAAGAGAATTCTACATGGAGGGAACAGAAACACGATTCTGAGAATACTCTTGGGGTTCCAGTTATCTATTACTATGTAATACATAATGCAAAAACTTAGTAGCTTGAAATGTGAACTTTATTTTGCTCATGACTTCATGGATGAATATACAATGGGTTCTGTAGTGTGTATATCTCTGCTCTATGTTCTATCAGCTATGGTGACTCAATAGGGCTGGAAGATCTACTCACATATCTGATAAATATGTGCCAGCTGATTGCTATGAGCTTAACTGGGGCTCTTGGCTTGGCGCCTCACTCTTCCTCATGTGGATCTCTCCAAGGCTTTGCTTCAGCTTCCTCCCAGTAACATCTAAGAGTTAGTGTTCCAAGAGACAGAAAGTGGAAGTTTCCAGTCTTTAAATGTTTCTGTTTCATTTCTGCCATACTTCAAAGTAGTCACAGAGCCCACAGATGCAAGGAAAGTGGGTAGAGACTACAACTGTTAATAAGCAGAGTGTAAAGAACTTAGCCTTCTGTCTAAAAATTATTTATGTTACTCCCACATGAAAAATACACTCACTTCCTCCACAAACTCCAACTTTCCTTCCCAATATAGCATCAGGTTCAAGATCAGGATCCAAGATTTCATAAACTAAATCAGGTTTAGGTGTTGACGAGGCTCCCCACGTGGAATAACGAGTTGGTGCTGACTGCTGGCTGGGAACTCAGCCATGCTAGTCCTCTCCATGAGGCAGCTTTGGCTTTCTCATAGCATGGTGGCTGACTTCCAAGAGTCAGTGTTCCAAGAAACATGAAGTGGGAGCTGCCAGTCTCTACAGGCCTGGAGCCAGAAGCAGGCATAGCAAAGCTTCTAATATATTCTATTAGTCAAAACAGTCACACTTGATGGGAGGAGCGTCAAGGAATTTGTGGCTTTCTTTAATTTGCACATCTGGTGCTTTCAAAGGGCAGAAAGATGAATACTTCAACAATATCCCATATTGTTTTTTTGTGTGCTTCTAATTTAAAATCAAATCCTTTTAAGAACTCAGAAAATATGGCTAGTGCTCTAAATGGCATCTATGAATACATACTAAATAGAAAACTCTGAAAGATATAAAATCACTTTAAGACTATGATGAATTAATATGAGTGTCAACCAAACTAATAGGCACAGAGGTCTTGCTTCTAGAGTTCCAAAAGGGAAGGGAAAGTGCATTAACCCCAAGTAGTCAGGAGCAGGAGGGGCAACAGAGCAAATAGGAGCTCAGAACTTAACTGAGAGGTGAAATTGGAATCAGCTTAAATGTCCATTGGATGGACGGTGGACAGTAGGTCACAAATTGATCAAAAATTACAAGTTGCAAATCAGATTCAATTGCAGTGTAACAGGAAGTGAAAACAAGGGAAAGAGGAAAGTAAGAGACCTCTTGTTTGTTGTCATAAGCAGGTACCAGCTTCCTAATACTGCTTCCTAGTTCCACTATGAATGTTTAGTGAGATCTGTTTTAAAGTTATAGAACAGAAAGAAGCAAGGAATTATTTTCTAACTTTGGACATAAAAGTAGGTAATTATATATTGCTTGCAATAAAACATTCAAATACATGTGGAAAAGGTGGATTCCCAACCTCCAGAATATGTACCTGTAGTTTTTGGTATCTAATGGAGAACCTATCTGTTATTTTGGTGAATACTCTTTACACTTTGCTGTGGGATCTTCTAACGATTATTTTCTTGCACACAGGAGTATAAGATTGAAAGGAAGAAACATAAACACCAATCACAGTGAATAGAACAATTTAGTTTTGGAAATGGGTATGGCCACAATCATTATAATTTGTTTCCTTTGCAACTGCAGGAATGGATCTACTTGGATCTAATGCCTACTCATCCTTCAACACAACTGCTTTCTTCTTTCCTTTTAAAAACTTTCGTTTGATGTTTCCGCATTTCTTCTAATATGAGTTTCTATGTTCCTTTAGTCACACTCTGTCTAATATTACATGCTTCATACTATACTTAAGTATAATACTTAATTGTTTTCTCCTACCACTGTGAAAATGTGGATACCGTAACTGTTTCTTACTGTCATAGATCCGCTCTGACCAATATGGTAGCCATTAAACACAACTGGCTATGATTTAGATTTAAATATAAAGTATTTAAAATGACATTAAATTAAAATTTGATTCCTTAGCTCTACCAGCCACATTTCTGGGGCACAATAGCCAGGTTTGGATAGTGACTACCATGTTGGAAGGCATAGATATAGAAATGCGTATATTCATAACAATTCTATTGGACAGTATTGCTCAAGGTTTTTAATAATTTTTATGGAATAAAAGAAAGATGTCTATGACTCAAAATTATTATAGTTATTTGGCCTCATATAGAAAATTCTGAAAATAAACACATCATACATATATATTAAACTTCAGTTTTCTTGGCATGACATTAGTAGCTATTCGTGAAATATAAATTGAAACTTGGTCATGCTGAATAGACACATTTTAAACGGGGTAGCTGCGTGGCTCAGTCAGTTGAACATCTGATTTTGGCTCAGGTCATGATCTCACAGCTTGTGGGTTTGAGCTCAGTGTCAGGCTCTGTGCTGACAGCCCAGAGCCTGGAGTCTGCTTCAGATTCTGTGTCTCCTCTCTCTCTGACCCTTCCCAGCTTGTGTTTTGTTTTGTTTTGTTTCTTTGTTTGTTTGTTTGCTCTCTCTCTCAAAAATTAATAAACTTAGAAAAAAACATTTTAATTCACAGAAATAGTTAATGACCATATAGAACTATAAATTCTACTTATTCTGAAAAATACTTGGACAGCCTGGCTTGGTTAGTAACTGAGATAAAATCTTGAACTCCTTAATGGCCCACATTAAGGATCTATACTGAAGAAATTGATGTAAGAAGATGCATCTGTATAAATCATCATGCCAAACGTGAGTTTAAGTCACACTTAAAGGTACCTGGATGTTGAAAAAAGTAATAAGACACCATCTCCTTCTTCCAGGAGTAATGCTTCCCTATATCCTACATAGTAAAGTGCAAACATTTTATATTGATAATATGCAGATACTTCACAGTCTTTCCCTAACTCATACTACCCCTTTTATGGATAAACTCTCAAGTTTCCAAATTCTCTAAGCCAGTCAAACTGGTTACCTGCTCTCCTCCCAGCAAGAATAATTTGTTCCTCTCTCTACAACCCTTTGCCCATAAACTACTCTTTCCTTTCCAACTCTACTTTACCCTAATACAGTACTCTACTTTCCAACACAGGATGCCTTCCTTTCTTCCCTTTACCCATAAAAAACCCTTAAGGAGGTGGGTCAGTTCAAGTGCTTCCTCACCAGATCCTTTCGAGAGTTGAATGTGAAGATGACTTAAGTTCCTCCACCATAAAATTCATAAATACATTTTCAATGGGAAGCCCTCCCAATAATTAAATTTTAACATTTGGCAGCTATAACATTCCTTGGCAGGTAGCTATACAATAGGGTAGATGCTGTTGTAAATGATATTAAGCCGAATGTGAAATGGAAACTAGAGCTTCCTCCTAAGATAGATTTATCCCTTTGTCTTTCTTATCCTATATCTAGAGTCTTCATTTTATTAACAGTTTTCAGAACTAAACAAAATTTTTTCAACTCCCAGCTCTAACCCTGTTTTTTGATGGGCATGGGGAGAAGTGTAGAAAATTACAGCATTAAAAGAGTTTGCTTTCATTTTTCAAAAAGGGGTGCCACCATTTATAACACAGTGTCTCATCACTCCTATTTGAGTTTCCAGATTTTGTAATAATAATAAAAAAAAAAACCTCTGTGTATTACTTTATCAATGTGATTTTTATGATGCTGGATAACTATAATTCAAATGGAAAATAAACAGCAATATACGCACACACACAAAAGAAGGTGCCTGGCTGTTTATTTAAATCTACCATAACAATTACCCTAAGATACAAAATGCTTTAAAATAGCAATTAGGGACAATGCTATAATGAAGACTGTGCTCAGAGTTACAAATATTCTTTTCAGACGCAAAGAAATCTGTCATATTAAACAGACAGATAAGAATAAGCAAATAAGGTGAAAGAATTTACTAATGGTCTCATCTTTAGTTATTTGGAAAATTACAGAAATGATCTCATAGCTTGTTCTCTTCATTAACTCACATAAATAAGACAGTAATGATAAAACAGTTGAAGGAATTTGCCCATTAGTCCTCACTGGGACCTGTGCTCCTGCTTAGTGACTGTCTAGATCTATACATTTTGCTTATTCAGCTGGAAAAACATACCAGAATCTGAATTCTAAATGAAGAGTGGAGAGAAAATCCCTATCCTTTGGAAAATATGAGAGAAAGAAAATTAAATATTGACTAAAGTGGAGAATTTCTAATTGGATAGGAAAAGTTAATTTATGTGGAATAGAAAATGAGACCATATCTCAAAATGGTCTCAGATACATGAGCATTTACTAGTCATATTTTTCCATTGTGTATTGCCATGGATTTCATGGTAAATCTTCATAGCTGTTCCTGTGTTGCATGCTTCCTTATCTCCACTATTTTTCTATCAATAGACTAAAGAGAGCATACTCCTGGTTAAATATATACAAATCAACTGTCTCTAATTGTAATAATTATGCAAGCAGAGTTTATTGCTTTTGCTTTCATTTGACTGAAATTCATGTATACAAAACTTTATTTTACATTATATGTACTGAATCCTTATTGTCTTTTACTTTCACATTTCATAACTTGCCTTCTTAGCCAGTATTCTTTCATATATACCCCTATCGACTTTACGCCCTCCCCCTTGAGCTACAAAGTAGTCTTTAGACATATTGATAGCTTTTTACCCCTTGCTAAATTGATCTGATTTTTTTAAAATATATATATATATATATATATATATATATATATATATATATATATGTTTATTTGTTATTGAGAGACAGAGAGACACAGCGTGAGCAGGAGAGGGGCACAGAGAAGGGGAGACACAGAATCGGAAGCAGGCTCCAGGCTCCACGCTGTCAGCACAGCGCCCCACGGGGGCTGGAACTCACAAACCTCAAGATCATGGCCTGAGACAAATCCGGATGCTTAACCAGCTGAGCCACCCAGGCGCCCCTAAATTGATCTATTTTTTTTTTTTTTCCTCTTTTTTTTTTTTTTTTTTAATCCGTGCATGAGGCGCCTGGGTGACTCAGTCGGTTAAGCGCCCAACTTCAGCTCAGGTCATGATCTCACAGTCCTTGGGTTTGAGCCCCATGTGGGGCTCTGTGCTGACCGCTCAGAGCCTGGAGCCTGCTTCCGACTCTGTGTCTCCCTCTCTTTCTGCTCCTCCCCTGCTTATGCTCGCTCTCTCTCTCTGTCTCAAAAATAAATTTAAAAAAACGTTTTAAAAAATCCATGCATTGTAGCTTATCCTGATATAAAATCCAAGTCCTATCACTTGGGAAAAACAATACGCATAATGAGAATAAAGTCCGGAGCTTTGTTTTCTGTTCTTTGTAGCAAGATTATTGTATAGTAAAACTTTATATGTTAAAAATTCTAATCTGTCTAAGCATTATTAAGATATTTAATGTGTTCATTACTTTTACTCAATTTACATGATTAATTGTATATTATACTCTATTATTAGTTCCAGAATTTTGGAATTCAACCTGATTTGGTTCCTTCCTACTTACTGCTCTAGTCAAAATCAGATTCTGCATTTATCATAGATGTCATAAAAAATTTAATTTTTTTTAGCCATCAAATCTGATTTTGAAAATAGATGGAATGACTCTACCATAAAACTTTCTTGGCTATAACAATTAGATTTCTTCTATATTCTGGCCTCATCAAAAAATTTTCAAGGTCATTTTCTATTACGGCAAATTTGGAAGCACAGGTAACTGGACATTTGGATGGTAAACAGTTACTTTCAGAAATATAGGAGACCTTTTTAGTGGAAAAGGATACTATGAAGTTGTCAATGTTGAGGAGAATAGAGTACCTCTTTGAATCTGCTTTCAAACTGTGGTTTCACTTATCTTTCTGAAACAAAATATGAGCATAGCACTAATCCAATTAAATCCAATTGGACTAATCCAATTAAAAATGTCCATGGATTCCTACCACTCCTAGAGCATAAACTTCAAATTCTACAGCATGCCTTGTAAATTTAAAAGATATTCTTAAATTATTTCTCCAATCCTATCTCCCTCTATTCCCTGACTTCCCTATGCTGGTCATTCCATAATAAACAACTGGTAGTTCTCCAAGACACCATATTCTTTTTTTTCTTTTCTTTTTTTTTTTTTTAAGTTTATTTATTTTGAGAGAGCGCTAGCCAGCAGTGGGGAAGGGCAAAGAGCAAGAGAGTATCCCAAGCAGGCTTTGTGCTGTCACTGTGAGCCCAATGCAGGGCTCCACCTCACAAACTGTGAGATCATGACCTGACATAAAATCAAAAGTCAGATGCTCAACCAACTGAGCCACCCAAGTGCCCCAATACTCTTTCATTTTAGGCCTTTGCGCATGTACCTTTCCCACTACCTAACAACTCGTCCTCCAATTCACTCTCCCATCCTCAGATATGTACCTAACTTCTGATCTTTTGATTGATTTCAAATATCTGCTCAGTCATATTCTCCCCTCAGTGAGCCACTGTCTGACTACCCTCTCCTATATACACAACGAAGTAACTACAGTTGCCCCATCATGGACCTGGAATGGATAGAGAGGAAGTAAAAAGGTAATTTTTCATCAAAATATGAAATGAAAATCTATCATTGTTGCATCTGAATAATATATGATTCCTGCCAAATAATTTGATCATGGGATATCTATGGGATATATATTTTTAAAATATCCTCAGATATTTCATGTTTTCTGTTAGGGAAACTGCTGTCACATCATATTTGTGATAGATACAGAGATGGACTGCCAAAATCTCCTTCAAATAAGAACTTGTTGTCAGGCTTCAGGGAGTATGGTCAGCACATGGTCTCCATTTATGAGCTACTTCAAGATATGCCTTAGCTGCAGAAAGTCATCTTGCCTGAAATCGTATCTTTTCCTGGGGCAGCCTGTATGGTGACTGATTGGGGTATAATATAAAGTCCCAGCTACTTATGCAGATAACTGCCCAAGAAAAGGAGGATAACCAACTTAGGAGACAAAGTACAAGGAGAGTAAAGGCATGTGAATGGCCCTATGAGAATGGACACAATGTGAGTAGATCTTTGTATTACATGTTTATGACCACAAGAAAGCATCTACCACAGAAGAGACTCTGAGCATTCATGCGGACAAAATGGACCAGGTGACATCAGTTTGTGTCTATCACCTGATATCTCAGCACAATGAACATTTAAATAACTGCTAAGGTGGTGTGAAACAAACTGCACCCACTCCACTAAATTTGATCTACCAGGCATCAACATCAGATACCAATGCTGAGTCCTCCATAGGGACCATTTCTTGAGGGACAAACTGGGCACTAGGTGTCAACTACCTTGTTCCCCATACATCCTGGAAGGGCCTGTGGTTCATCAGAAGAGTAGTCACATATTCTAAATACAGGTTTGCCTTCCTTGCCCTCATAGTCTCAGCCAGCACTATTATTCAGTGGCTCACAGAGTGTTTTAATGACTGGCACTGGAACCCATATAATGATATGTCAGATTAGGTAACACATGTTATACAAAGGAAAGCAGACATGAGTCCTTTATATCCATATCACCCAAACTTCTAGCATGATAGAGAATTGAAAAGGTTTACTGATATTCCAGCTTAAGGGGAAGCCTGGAGGCAATGTACTTCAGTGACAGGATTTCCTATATCTGGATGCAATATATGCCTGGAATTAAAGACTTTTATATGGCTCTGCACTAGCAGTAGGAAGAATACATGGCCTCAGGAACTGGGAATGAAAGTAGGAATGGCCCCTTACCCTCACTTCCAGTAATTTACTGAATGTTTTTATGATGGGGTATGGTACATATGGAGATGTGCAGCCCACATCCCCCATAAATTAAACACACTGGGAGTACCTTCAGAGATAGTTTCTGTATGTTAGATCCTCAGGGGCTGCTTGGCTACAGAAAGCACAGCGGCCCAAGGTTATATACTTTCTTATGTAGCCTGCATCTGGTACTAAAGGACAAAGGCTTGGTTGTATCACTAGTAGACAGGACACTTTGATGTCAATACTTGCTTTAAAACTTTCTACTAAGTTGACCAAGACTTTGATAGTCCTGCGTTGTATAGTTCAACTTTCTCTACTGCCCAATCCTGTTACCTACTCACCCTTCATTTCACAGATATTGGTTCCTAATAAATGTATTGCACCTCAACCTCTGTGCTAGCATCTGCATTTCGAGAACCCAACTTATGACAAGATTATAGTAGCTTTTTTACTTTTTATAGAAGAGGTGCAGTTATGAAGCTGGAGTTGTGTCTTCTTTACCATTTTATCTACAGACACTATCACACAATGGGCATTTAATATGTTTCAGTAAATACTGAAAAAATGAAAAAAATTAAAATGTGTATTAAAGTTAGGAAACATGTACATTCTAAAGGATAATGCTTAAATTAGAATTCTAAGAAAATAATATTATATGGGTTCAAATAGCAAATAACTTTTAAAATGACAAGATAACATATTACATAATGTACTTTGTGTGTAGATGTGAGTTACTCCATAATTTTGAGTCCATAAATGTAATTGGATAAACAATAGATCTCTCTAAAATGTCATGATGCCTTAGTGATAATTCTGCTGTTTTCTTTAAGATCATATATATCTATAAGTAATTAGGGGAAGGAAATGTCTAAAATTAACCCACAAATGGAAAAGTATATGAGGAAGTCATTTTAAAGTTCTTTAAGTTCTTGTTTTCTTGTTTTGTTAAGTTTTCTTGTTTTGAAAAATTTAACTTTTGGGTGCATTATATAGCAAAGAAAACACATCTTCTGTCATTGTCAACAAACATGAATTTTTGTATCAGAATTGAATTTGTTTTTAATGTGATTCTGTAAGGTATAGCTTCATATAGCAAAATTTCTCCATAGTAGGGAAAGGCAGGTACTGTGATACTTTGATAATTATGATAAATTTCTGATAAGGCTAGTGGTTCATAGTTCCCCCAATACAATGTCTTGAAAATATTTTTTTATGAACAAGTGCAATGAATATCCATCATTGAAATATCCTGCTGTGTTTAAAAAATAGAAGAGGGTCTCATTTGATTTCATGAGTGAACAGTTAAATTTTCATATATTAGAATTTTGTGTAATATTGTAATAAAAGTTTTTGTTTTGGAATAAAAATTCATTAAATTAAAAGTGTTATAATTAATAATTAATATTCCAATGTATTACCTAATATATCATATATTAGATATAATATAATAATAATAACTGAGTAAATTTATATTTGATCATTTAATTAAATGTGCTTGCATAAGACAGATTTTTAAATTATACTATAATATCAAAATGCTAATATGAAAAAAATTACCTAAAAAGCAGCATAATTAATGGATACATCTGGTCAAAATTATGAGAAAGGACAATTATCTTAATTCATTATAGCCTTTATAGAATAAAATAAAATGTTTCTTTAAAGCATATATGTGTTCACATTAGGGGGATATTTTGTAGAAGACATGATTTTTACTCTAAGAACATTATAGTTTGGCATGGTGATTTCACAGTACCGTAGAAAGGCCATGTTTGGAGTCAAAAATACTAGAGATCAGGTCTTGGTTCAGACAAGACAAGATTTTGGGCAAGTTGCATTTTTCTGAAGCTCAGAGTATTTACCTCCAAAAATCCAGATAAAATTACTTTTCAGGATGTATTTCTTCTCAGCCTCTTTTATAGGCTTTTCTGTGTTGACATGTAATCGAAAAAAAGAGTTTATTCCTTAAATGTCTACTCTTGGTCCATATTTTTCTTTATCTTAACATTTGTGCTACCTGATACCATCCCTTGATATCAAACTGGGCCCTTGGGCACTCTAAGTGATAGAAATTGACAAGAGGTCAGACAGGAGTTTCAGGCAAGGCTTTAATGGGATTTAATGCTGGAGTAGGAGGGAGGAAGCACAAAGGAAACAGTTCTTTGAATGACTTCCCAAGGCGAGAGAGGTCAGGGAGAGTTTTTTAAAGAAAGTGAGGCTGATGTCTAAGCATGTAGATGTGGGGGTTTATTAGCACTTGTGCACTTAAAAGTCATACTTCTTCAAGTGTCACATGTCTCATTAGAATGTTAAATCTCCACCCCTGAGCATGATGTTTAGTATTATAATGAGAGAAAAAGTCCTGAAAATTCAGTACTGGGGTCCAACTGGGTGCAGACTGGTTTGGTCTGGTCTTTGCCAGTCTTTGTAGTAAGCATCCTTCTTTCAGTAAGCATCCTTCATGATTCCTGTAAGATAACCCAACTCAAGAAACACAGAGCCTTAGCATTTTTTTTTTTCTTTTTGCCAGAGAGGCAGCCAAAGGGCACCGGATTTTGCAGTCAGGGTTGAGAGGATCTGAGTTCAGGCCCTCCTCTGTCTCACATTGATAAAGTGTTTCTTTTCCTCCTATTTACTGATAAATCCCAAGGTTAAGTTACCAGGCTGGAAGTCTTCTCTGAGTTGGAAACTTCTTTCCCGCTGGACGTATTCACTTGGTTGATCCCACAGGCACCTAACAGTGAATCTGCATAATTCACTTCCTCATCTCTGCTACACTTCACTCCCCCAATTTTTCTCCATACTAGCAACACCTTCATCATCACTTTACCAGGAAAATCTCTCCCAATCAAATTTTATCCTTGACAGCTTTGGTACCCTGAATTCCTCCTTTTAGCGTTCTTATCCAACTTGCTTTCATGGAAGGTGCAAATGCCTTCCATCAGTATAGTCACCCATCTAAACCAGACATCAGACCATCACACTCCAGGTTAAAACTTCCAAAATATCTTGCTTTCCAAAATATCCTTATTATCACTTAGTTTGGCATGTAAGACCTTGTATGAGCTGCCTCCTACCTTATATCAAAAGCTCTAGACATTTCTTCCTCTCTCTTCTGCAATCTGATAACATAAAGTTTACAGAATTACTTTGTTTTCACAGACCATACCGTTTTGTACCTGTAGATGTACCTGTGCTTTTTCTTTTACTTGGGATATCTTTTTAAAGATTCTTTGACTAACCCTTTGGGATTCATCAAAGCATCCCCTCATTCATAAGGCTTTCTTGAATCACTGTGTTCAACTTAGCTCTCCTCTTTTTAGCACCTGTTACATTTTAATGAAATTATTCACTTACATACCTACTCTCACCAACACCCTCCACACATGGTTATGGTGTTTGAAGAGCAGTGATCGGTCTCTTTTATTTTATGTTCCTTCAGCATCTAACAAACTTCCCAACAGTAATTGGTAGCACTAGGCTGCTCAGTGATTGGTAGCCCTGAGACTCTAAGAAATAATAGAATGAAAAGTGGCTAGGTTGTGGGGCTTTATTTAACACTTTCTCCATTAATTTCTCTCAGAAATCACCCCAATAAATATATCAACCAGGTAAAAACAGTTGTTTACCACACAATAGTAGATTATAGATAAATCCCTTAATCTTCAACTTCCAATCAGAATGTTATCCACTCATTTTGGATAGAGAAATTGTGGAGATATCACTGAATATTGATTATGTTAATTAAAATAAAACCAAAAGCTTTTGTAGCTTTTAAAAAAATTATCCACCTTCACTGAAATTAATATATTAAATGAGATTTGCCATTATTTCCAATCACAAATTATGTCCAATTAAAAATTTTTGAAGGCAAGGAAGCGACACTATAAAAATAGTAAGAATTTTTCCACTCACAAAACTTACCTATTTTAGAACAACTTATATCTGAAGATATTTTCTTTTTATTATTTACATAATGCTCCACCGCCATCAAAATGCTCTATCATTTACATATAACATAGTAAGATCAAAGTGGAAAAAAAAGTACAGTTTAACAGCCTTACAACTCTGAACTTAAATTATTTTCTGCCAACCTTGCCATTTATTTACATTTTTGTGCAATTAAACTTTATTCTAGGATAATATTAATAAACATCTGTAGCTATTTTTTAAAGTCCATTTATTTATTTTAAGAGAGAAATAGAGAATGAATAGGGGAGGGGCAGAGAGAGAAGATAACAGAGTATCCAAAGAGGGCTCTATGCTGACATCAGAGAGCCTGACGCAGGTCTCAAACTCACAAACTGTGAGATCATGACCTGAGCTGAAGTCAGACTCTTAGCCCACTGAGACACCCAGGGGCCCTTCTGTTGCTATTTTTAAAATAAAATGCTTATAAGGGGCGCCTGGATGGCTCAGTCGTTGAGCGTCTGACTTCGGCTCAGGTCATGATCTCGTGGTCCGTGAGTTCAGACCCCGCGTCGGGCTCTGTGCTGACAGCTCAGAGCCTGGAGCCTGCTTCAGATTCTGTGTCTCCCTCTCTCTCTGCCCCTCCCCTGCTCACACTCTCTCTGTCAAAAATAAAAAAACATTAATTTTTTTTAAAATAAAATGCTTATATTCATAATACTTGGATCAAAACCTATTTTGGTTCAATATGGTAGGGCATAAATAAGAATAAAAATAGCCTCTAGTATTTTGTGGTTGTTGTTGCTTTTTTGTGTCTCATCAAAGAAAACTTTTTAAGGCCTCAATTTTTTCTAATAGGTTATTTACTCTGCTAAATAAAAGTACCTTTACAATGTCTGCTCCAGTTTTTAAAATAGCTCTAAATGGACTCACAAGTTCCACTGAGCCCATATTCACCTATTGTTAGGGAGATACCTATTTGGAGAAGGACAAGGCTCAACCAAAGATGTGAATCATGCACCTCAAGACTCCAATTAGAATATGTCAAATGGAATTGCCAAATCAATTACTCAAAAAAGGAACCGAATCATTTTAACAGCAGGAAAGAATAAAAGAGGAAGTAATTATTATGGTCCTATAGTACTTACCTTGATTATAAGGAACAATTTGTTAGCTGCTATGAGACAATGTGCCTTGTTTACCTCACTCTTAATGGGAACATGTTAATATATCTGAATTGTTGCCAAAGAATCCAGTCATCATCATACTGAAACAAATGACCATTTACTGACATTAATGATTCTATTAAAGGCATAATTATTTGATTTCAACAAACAAATCACTAGAGTTGATCACAAAAATCGTGCTCAAACTGCCTATCATATAGATAATTTGATCACTTCTTATTGAAAATATTAGTTCCTAATTAAACTTTTGATATAGCATTCATCAATAGTTACACTTTTGAAAATGCAGGCTTATATTATAAATGAGGATGGGAGCATTTGTCAAAAGAAACAAGACATTATATTATATACCATGGAAAGATTTCAAACTTAGTTCATTTCTGAAAGATGAAAATGTGTAATTTAACAGGTCAACCTTTAGATGTATGAACAAGATTTCCATAATCCATCATCCAAAATAAATATATTATTTAGGAACTTTGTAAAGACAGACAAGCTAAAATCATGTTTTATAAATGTAAGGATTTATACTAACATGTTAATTTCTCATGAATGCAAAATGCTATTATTTATTTATTTATTTATTTATTTATTTATAAATGCTTACTTATTTTGAGAAAGAGAGGGAGGATGGGTGAGGGGCAGAGAGACAGATGGAGAAAGAGAATCCCTAGTAGGCTCTGCACTCTCAGCACAGAGCCCGATGTGGGGTTCCATCTCACAAACCATGAGATCATGACCTGAGCTGAAATCAAGAGTCTGATGCTTCACCAACTGAGCCACTTAAATACCCCAAAATGCTTTTTAGAGATGTACGTGAATTGTTGCTTTTTATTTAGGACCACCAAATTGGCTTCATAGTTTCAAGCTGTGCTTCCAAGGTTTGCTTCAGTTTCTATTAAAATCATCTGGCCAGTTAAGTAAAATTGACGGGAATCTGTGTAAACCATATTGAAGAAGGAGGAAAGAAAGTTACTGAGCAGTATATACAAGATCATCCTATGTGCAGGGTTGTGGTAAACATATATACATACATGATCTGAATTAAAGGGTTTTTAGTTTTATATTACATGTCATGTTACACATTTTTCAGTTTTATGTTATACTTGTCCACAGCGTTTGAATTTTTTAAGAGAATCAACCTAAATTACGCCTGAAATTAGGAGAAAAATATATTAAAAAAAAAAAGAAACTCTGTATATATGTAAATACTAAAATTCTCTACTTCTCAGTGAGCTTCTGATACCTTCTCTAAAATTTACTCTTTACATATCCTTACTTCTTTGCTTCATATTTTTCTCCTTAGAGCTATATACTACCTGAAATATCTACACCTAAAATGCTTTTTTATCATGTTTATTTTCTAGCTTCTCATTAAGAATATAACTCCAAGAAGGTAGAGATTTTTACCTGTTTGTTCACTATTGGATCTTCAGTGCCAAAACACAAGCATATAATGGTGGGTGCTTAATGAAGGAAAATGTATAGTTTTATTCATTAATTTATTCAAAATGTGTGCATATGCATACTAGTGTGCATATATATTATATATTAATGTGTATATATAGTAATACATAGTTATATGTTATATATATAGTAATACATAGCTATATATACTATATATAATACATAGGTATATAATCTCTCTATATATGTAATATATGTAATATATATGTAATATAAATGTAATATCTATGTTACACACACACACACACACACACACACACACACACACACAGAGTCATGGTCTCCAACTTTTGTCTGGGCCCCTAACTGCCTTTTTAAGAAAGGGAAAAGGATATCTAAAACCCAGAAACAACCAAACCTCATGGAGAATGCTATCTATTTATGTAAATAACTGCTATTTTTAGGACTCATGACAGAGTTGAAAGAGTGCTCTATGAGAACATTTGAAAAGTAATCTTTGAAATAACACAAGAACAAATGAGGCATTTGATATATTTATGATTGTAGGCATAATTGTTGCTGCCGAGTATGAATATATCTGAGTTTTCAAAATTCATTTTATTTCTATTACAGCCTTTGAAAATAAAGCAATTTTCCATGATACACTATTTGCATCCTGCTGAGAACAAGTGTGTATTGAGAATAAAAACATGCCAAACATAAGGAAAGTTGCCCTTTGTCTGAATCTTGAGCCTTTTGAAATTAAACTATGAAATTAATTGATTCACAAATATTACTATGTGCCAACAGAATTAAAAGATCATGATTAATTTCTTGAAGTCAGATTCACATGCTGACCTTTATATATGTATATGAAGAGGATGCTACCTGCTGTCCTTCCTTTCCAGAGCATATAATTTAAATAGTTTAATGAAAACTTATTAAAAACCAACTATTGGGGCGCCTGGATGGCTCAGTCGGTTGAGCGTCTGACTGGCTCAGGTCATGATCTTGCAGTTCGTAAGTTCAAACCCCACGTTGGGCTTTGTCTGACAGCTCGGAGCCTGGAGCCTGCTTTAGATGCTGTGTCTCCCTCTCTCTCTGCCCTTTCCCCGCTCATGCTCTGTCTCTCTCTGTCTCTTAAAAATGAATAAATGTGGGGGGCGGCTGGGTGGGTTGGTCGGTTGAGCGTCCGACTTCGGCTCAGGTCATGATCTCACGGTCCGTGAGTTCGAGCCCCGCCTCGGGCTCTGTGCTGACAGCTCAGAGCCTGGAGCCTGTTTCCGATTCTGTGTCTCCCTCTCTCTCTGCCCCTCCCCTGTTCATGCTCTGTCTCTCTCTGTCTCAAAAATAAATTTTAAAAAAATGAATAAATGTGGAAAAAAAAATTAAAAACCAACTGTATGCACCCTTATGTTTACTGCAACATTATTTACAGTAGCCAAGTTGCAGAAGCAACCTAAGTGTCCATCAGGAGACCAAGGGATACAAAAGGTGTAGTGTACCTACACACACACACACACACACACACACACACACACACACACAGGAAGATTACACAACCACAAAAGGGATGAGATTTTTGCCATTTGCAAAAACATGGATGGATGTAGAGGGTATTATGTTAAGTGAAATAAGGCAGACTGAGAAAGGTAAGTGCGATATGATTTCACTCATATGTGGAATGTAAAACACAAAACAAGTAAACAAACAAATGAATAAAAAGTAGAATCAGACCTATAAATACAGAGAATAAACTGACAGTTGGCTAGAAAGAAAAGGATGGTGGATGGGTAAAAAGGATTAAGGGGACTGGGAGATACAAGATTCCATTTATGGAATGAATAAGTCACAGGAATAAAGGGCACAGCATAGAGATATGGTCAGTGATATTGTAAGAGCATCGTATGATGACAGATGATAGCTACACTTGTGTTGGTAATAGCATAACATATAAAGAATTTGAAAGATTATGTTGTACACCAGAAACCAATGTGTGCCATTAGTTTTGTGTCAACTATACTCAAAACACAACAAAAAACAGTTTTAAAAGACCCAAATGAAAGATCCTGTTAGATGGTAGTTAAATAATACCAATTAAACAACTAAATAATATCTGAGCAGAAAGAAAGAAGAACCAACTATATTGAGAGATATCGTGGTAAATCCTTGGGAGGAATACACAGATGAATGCCATATGATCTCTTCCCAATAATACCACCACCACCATCCAAACAACTGACATTTATTGAGCACCTCCCGTACACCATACCCTATGTGAGGCATGTTATTTTTACACATGATAACAATTGTTTGAAATACAGTAAAACCTTGGATTGCGAGTAACTTGTTCTGCGAGTGTTCTGCAAGATGAGCAAACATTTCTAATAAATTTTAACTTGATAAGCAAACAAAGTCTTGCAATATTAGTAGTATGTGACACTGAATGTCACATGATCACACTGAGCCAATGGTTATCTCCCTTTCTCACTGCAGGATTGTGGGTGATCATCTCCCATGCTCAGAGGCTTGGTCTCAGCCCATGGTGTTTGGCAGAAATCAATAATTTTTCAGAATGTTAGGTGCCCACAACTGGCACCTGACTGTTGCATCCAACTGTTGCATTGTGAGCAAAAGCAAGAGGTTATGGAGGAGATCTTGTCGGCAGAGGAGGAGGAGAAAAAGGCAGAGGAATCCCTCACTTCAAATGAGATTAGGGAGATGTATAAAATGTGGGAAACTGAAAAATTTTGTAGAAAGGCATCACTTAAATAAGGCTGTAGTAGTCCGAGTGTTGAATCTGTTTAACGATAATGCAATGTCACATATCTGCAACATCCTGAAAAGGAGGCAAAAGCAAGTGTCATTGGATATGTTCCTTGTTAAAGGAAAAGATTCCATTGAGCCAACAGGTAGCAGTGATTTTGTTAGTAATCGTGAAAGCTATCCTGCACAATAACTCTCCTCTCTCTTGTCTCCCTCAGACCGGCCATGGTATTCAAAGATAAGTACAGGTTAATTTGTTCATTTTTCTTTATGTTTTGTATTTTATTTATTATTTTTATTATATTACAGTGTTGGAATCATTTTTCTATGAATATTTTTGGGTTGTGGAATGTATCATCTGAGTTTCCACTATTTCTTATGGGGAAATTTTCTTTGCTATACAAGTGCTTTGGATTGCAAGCATGTTTCTGGAATGAATTATGCTCGCAAATGAAGGTTTTACTGTATTCCCTTTAAACAACGTATTGTAATCATCATTTCATAGAAGAAATTGAAATTCAATTTTTTTCAAAATTACCTGATATTAGTCAGCTGCAGAATAATGTGCCTATTTCTATGAGAACTACTTTGTTACCCATAACAGATATAAGATACTTGACGAGTTCATAATATGCAGTCCTTTCTCAGGTATAGACACTGGAATCCATGGAGGCTATTAATATTCTCTTAGGAACTGGAATTTGGGACTTGATCAGGAATAGACACTGTAATCAACAGAGGCTATTAATACTCTCTTAGGAAGTGGAAATTGGGATAGAAAGATTGCATTTCATTTGCCCAGAATAATTAAGCTCACCTGAAATAAAGTTAGGATCTGTTGGATGACACTTCATCTGCAAGAAGAAGCAGGAAGAGCTAATGTTTAAGAAGAATGAAGCAAACATGTAAAATGTGAGCTTCCTTTTTGAGAGTATTTTAATTTCCTTTGGTCAGGGTGTTACATTTGATGACTTGGATACTTTCTTATTTTGAAAAAGATCCAAGAAAACTGTCGTGAAGTTCAAAAAACATCTGCAACCATGTGGTATTAATTTGCTAGAATACAAACCATACTTCCAGTCCAATATGCTATTGCTTTTATATATAATTACTGAAAATTTTAATAAGGAATGATTTCATTTATCATGCTCACTCATTTTTCTCTCACGTCAACTCATGTTGATGCATGTTCATCATGATTGCTATTTTTTTTCTTTTTAATTTACCACATAAAGACATTCATGAACCCTGAAAAGATCATTGTATATCAAATTTGGATCCTTCTTCTAGCATATCACTTTAATATTAGGCCATCTTTGATTCAACAGTGTCATATGTGTAAATTACCTGTTCTCTTTTGAAATAGATAATGTTTTTATAAAGCTAAGAATGGTGTATCTGAAAAGAAGTAAGTAGCCAATTATTTCTGTTGCCTGGAAAATTTAATATGTATCAAAAAATGCTTTTAAATTACCCTTCTGTTGTAGATATATTCTCACATTAGGTATGGGGGAGAGTGGCACAGGTGAAACAGTACCACTACGACCTAGTGTTTATTACTACTACCATTAATACTACTGCTACTATTAATGCTACTACTACTGTTAATACTACTGTTGAAACTATTACCACCACCACCAAAACCACCACTACTACTATGGCTAATACTTATTTACCAAGAAATATTTACCACGCGTCAGCACTGTTAAAAAAAAATAACTCAGAGCTAAGGATGTCAAACCAGACCATTGTTAGTTAGTTCATGTAGTTCATAGAGTTGGTACTGCATTATCTTTGATTTGGGAAAGTCACTGTAATTGAGAGAAATCTTCCTTATCAGTATTATTTCAGAGGTTTTATAATAATTAAATGATGTGAAACACATGGAAGTGCTTTCTGAAATATTCAACATTATGCACACTCAGTTATTTATACTATGCTGTAACCAAATGCCTACCATTGGGGTTATTAACTTTAATAGTAAAGAAAGTTACAATCATGATAATTGGGAACTTGTACCCTAATATAATTAGGTAATTTATATGTAAATTACCTTCCAGTAATTAATTATGAATATTTCTACTATTTCTAACTTACAGTATATTTATTTTATATTTCCAAAAACATCAGGTAATCACTCCGATTTTGAATAATTACTATTATTTTAATATCTACTATATATGTGATAGTACATTTGAATCTCTGTCTGTGCCAGTATACTCAAAGTTGACATTTGGTATAACGGATCCCTGAGTTTCTTCAATATGTTTCACATCTAGCCACATGAAATGAGAAGCTCTGCTCCATAATTAATGATGCAATATACTCCTTTTAAATAAGGATTTTATCAGCCTATATAACTAATGACAGAGCCACCTAAATGACCAGTTGGCATCATTAAATTTACCAACTACTGTGCTATCATCAATTCCAATTAAATCCTAAGTATGTCTCTCACCAACATGTAAACACATTTTCTAATTGGGAAGTACCATCATGAGTAAATTTAATGGTGCCAAGTTGGCCGTTTACGTGATTTAACAGTTTAGTGGGAAATCATTTGGCTTTGAAGGTATTCCTTTTCCTATTCTTCACATTTGTTGCAGTTATCCATGTGACAGGGAGTGCTAGGGAAACTGATACTAGCCTCATATAAAGCAAGTTTACTACATTTAGCAGTGATTTGGGGTGTTTTATGGGAAGGTGTGTGAGCCTAGCAGCTGAACTGAAATTATGAAACCCCAAAGGGAGATACTGGATAGTCAATATGAGTATGTAGGACAAGTAAAAGTTTTCAGGAGTTTGACTGTCAGCTGATGCTGGAGAAATTATTTTTACCCATGAAGTTTCAAAAAAAAGTATGGGCAGCCATCTGGCCTCATTTACTTGCTTGTTTATCCTCATCACCTAGAATACTATCAAATACATGGATCACAGAAAGAACCCAGGGGCAATATCACTTTCTGTGTTTGAACATCTAAGTAAAAGTCTTTCAATAAAAATAATAGCATCTAATATTTGTTGAGCTAATTACATTCTGAGGACTGGAAGAAGAATGTTTTACATGTTCTATATATACTTTGATGTTCACAATAGCCAAAACCAGAATCAGCCAGGACTTTGGACAGAAACCAGAACCACCTTAGATATTTGAAGTAAAAAAGAGTTAAGCAAAAGGAATTCTGTTTTCAAAACATAGTGGAGGTTGAGATGTGGACTCCAGGATGGCGTCTAGGAATGATACCAAGCCTATAGCAGAACCTGACCACCACAGAGTTACTACTCTGCCACAACTACCTTCAACATCCTCAAATCCAGAGACTTAATGAAGACATCTCCACATCTTTACTTGCCAACAGAATATAGCTAAAGTAGCTGGAAGATAGTCTCTGCCACATTTATCCTTTTAAATCTCAGAGGAGAGTACTTAATTTATAGAAAGTCATTTTTTTTCATTCAGAATTTTAGCTTCAAGGAAGAAAAATTATTTTTAGGTTTTTAGCCTTTCCTTTATATAGGAAGGAATGACGGTAGGCAGAAAAATATTAATAGCACCACCAAATATATTTATCCCAGACTTTACTCTTATATCCAAATATGAAAATTATAAGTCAAGAAGTTTAAGTAACTTGCTCATGATCCCAGAATTAGCATTCAGTGAAGCAGGAATTAAATTTCACATGTATTAGTATGTGCTAGGCTGTAGAAAGTACTACATGAACATTTTACAATTTCAAAGGCATGTATATATATATATACACAATATATATATGATATATATACACAATATATATGATATATATCATATATATATTATATATCATATATATATATATATGATATATATACACAGTGTACATTGTCTTCCTTCTCTGGAATGGCCACAGCTGTAGTGTTTAGGTCATAGTGACAGAAGAAAATAAAATGTGATGGACACAATGTTGTCTCTTAAGCTTCTTCCCAGAAGTGATACACATTATTTTCTCTTATACATTATTGGCCAAAATAAATCCCAAAGCCACATCTCAGTTCACTAGCATAGGGTTGGAGGTATATAACTCTGTCAGCAAGGGGAACCAAATATTTGTGAACAAAATGTTCCATAATTGCAGATCTGTCTGACTGTAAACTCTATGCTCTTATCTACTGCAATTCTTTTCTTATCCCCTAAGACTTTGTGAAAAAGACCCAGGTAAGTGGAAGTCCTGGCTTCCTAGAAAGAGGCTCCGGTTGCTATTGACTACTCCATTCTGGGCTCAAACTCTACAGTGAGCAGCTAAATTCCTTCCTTCCGGGACCAGCTCTTTTTTCACAAGACTCTCTTGGGACAATCTGGGCAAGTAATGGTTTTAGATAAGACTGTTTGGATTCAGAAAGATGAAGGTTTTCATCTTCTGAGGACTTACATTTCTAATCCATTTGGATCATTACCTTTGATGAACTGAGGAGTGACTAGTACAGCCATTCTAAAGCTCTATCGTATACTTAATTGTTATAAGTTACAAGGTAGGTGCTACTATTGATCTCCAGTTCAGAGATAAGAGAACTGAGGCACAGAGAAATTAAGCAACTTGCCTAAAGTCGCCCAAGGAGGAGTCAGCACTTATATTTGAACTCCATACATCTTGCTCCTAAATTCACAATCTTAGCAGCTATGTCTTATTGCTTTTTCTTTTGCCAGGCATTGTCTTAGGTCTAGGTTCTGGGATACAAGCATGGTCAAGCAAACATGATCTATGCTCTCTTAGGATTAATCTAGAAAGGAAGATGTGTGTGTGTGTGTGTGTGTGTGTGTGTGTGTGTTTGCATATATGTGTATGTTACAGAATCACAAAATCATGTAACTACCAACTTATGCTTTGAAGGAAAAATGTAGAGTATATCTATTAAAACATAATAGATAGGACTTAAAACTTTGTGTTATTGAAGTCTTCTCTGTGTAAGTAAAGTTTGAGCTGAGAATTAAATAAGTTTACTAAGTAAAGAGTGCTGGAGAAGAATATTTTCACCAGTGGAAACAGCAGATGTGAAGGCCCAAAAACTGGGGAAAATGATAGATTTTAGATAGTGCATAAGGGCTAACATGAATGGGGTGGTCAGGAGATGAAGCTAGAAACAGGTCATGGTCCATATTATCTTACTAAGACATGTAGGGCAAATCAATGATTTTGGTCTCTATTTTAGGAATAACAGAAATCCACTGAAGGGCGAGATGAGAATATCATCATTTTAGATTTGCATTTCATGTTCATGATGATTTTTTTTTGAAACAGTGATTTATTTACCTGCCTAGTTTTCATGTGTCTCAGTACTTATGTAAGCGTCTTTACCCGGAATTTTGAGCTATTATCGAGAGAAATCACTGTGTGGGTGTGAGTGGTGGTGAAGAGTGTGGCATATTGAAAGTATAATATCACCGCCTGAAAGACTGACGAAAAATTATGCAGACACTTTCAGATCAAGAACCAGTGAATATGTGCGAGGTCCACTGTGTCACAGAAACAATTACCAGAAAGGATTTCACATTAAACCTGGTGTAGCTATCCTGGAATTGTAAATAGGGAAATGAGGTAATTAGAGGACTGGAATTGTGACTAGACTTAACTAATAGGAACTTGACCAAAGCAGGAATGAATTTTCCTAGAGCATCACAGATAAGTAAGAAACTAGTTGGTGGGGAAGTACCAAAGTCAAAACTTTTAGCTAAAAATGGAGACATACGTCTTCTTCCCAGAAAGAAGTATTAGGTGATTATTAGAATCAGACCTCAAATGTTAAATTAGGATTAGAGACTACCCTACTTTGACATTTGTGAACCTGCAAAGCACATCTTTGCCTATAGTTCTTGGCAGAAACTCTGAATTTGGGTTGCCAATAAAATAAAACAATTTATTATTATTTTTTTTTTGGTTGAGGGAAAAGGGGGAAGTTATTAGAAAAGAGAAATTAAGGAATAATAATGAAGCTAAGACATGAAGAAGGCATGAAAACACTTAGGTCTTAGGAAACACATGGAAGCTAGGAATCAAACACCACCAAGAAGATTTACCTTCATTTTTTTTTTTTTTTCACCACCACTGTCTCTGCTCTGCAGACTAGCTTTCTTAACTAGGCAGGAAATATGGAAAAAGAAAAAAGAAAAACTTGGCAGGAAATATGGTCAACAGCTATATACTTGTATTATATTATATTATATTATATTATGAATTGTATTATATTATATCATATTAATTATAGTATATTGTAATTTCCATACAATGCCGACCACTAGAAGGATAATTTCTTAAACTGTTTTTGATGGTAAATCACAAAATTTGGGGGCAGAAATTCATAGCAGGTTAGGTCAGGTGCTACCAACTGTGACCACAGGATCAGAGTCATAGAGATCATGATTTAGGTCATAAATTCCAATGTAAATGGTACCTTTGGTGACAGATACTTCACCAAAGGAAAAGGAGGTGCTCCTGGGCAGAAAAATACATGATTTTCCATTCTTCATATATTTGCCAAGACATATTATTTCTTGACCACTAAGACTACAATACATGTCTCTTCTATTTTTCCTGTGGTTATCCCCATCATGGTACACATAAAGGTATATTTTTCTTGCTTGTGTCTTCAGCTGTATCCCTTATAAATGATAAGTTCCTTGAGGACAGAGACTTTACTTTGATAATATAATGGCAAAAAGACTGGCACATAATGTAATGAAATAGAAATTGATCTTTATTCTAATTGGATACATTTTTGCAGGAACTTTGCTGATAAATTTTATGTGGATTATCACATTTATTCCTGACAATAACCCTATAAATCAGTTAGTGTTATTATCTCCATTTTACATAGAGAGAAATTTAGACTTAGAGACGGCTTGAAGCTCAAGGTCACAACTAAAGTGTGTTAGAACTGGCATTTAAATCCAAGTAGTCTGACATTAGAATGCTTACTTTTATCATTTTGCTAAACCTGCATTCTTTTAGCTTTAAGAAACATGAAAATTATATGACATAAACCTGAAACATTTCATTTTGTTTTATGAAGCTTTAATCATGAAAATTTATTATTTATTTAAAGAGAGACTTGATTAGCTCTAAAAACTGGTGGGTAATAGCATCTGTGTAGACAAAGTAAAGAAAGAAAACAATTATTTGCATAATATGGGAAAAGAAAACAAAATAACATTGAAGGCAGAGTTTTTCTTAAGTTTAACTATGTCAGTCACTGTGCTAGAAATTTAAACATATTATTTCCCCAATCTTTCCAATAAAACTGTTGACCACATGATTGTTAAATTGATGCTAAGATAGACATTATAATGAGTCTGAAAAAACAGAGCTTTTGAAAGATGGCATTGGTATTATATCCATATTTTGTCATATGATGATGATAATTCATAATTAGTTCAGTATACTATACTAGCTATGGAGGTATATGATACATTTACATGAAGAGCTCAAATGGACTGGATAATTTCACTTTGTAACCAAAATGTTATATAAAAAATGCATATAGTAATGTCTTACTGTGTTTTGGCCAAAAGGTTTTATAGATAATATGTATAACTCCATAATCATATATTTACTTATTTATTATATTAATTACAGATTTAGAATAGATAGATTTGCAGCACCAATGATCATTCATCTTAAGGAACAAGCATAGCAGAAATCGTAACATTTTTAGCTCACTTAAATTGTAAATTTATAAGATAGTTATCTTAGATAGTATAGTATTGATGCAAGCAACTCTTAGCTTATAATAATGCACACTAAAAGTTATATATATTTTGAAGGATAAAGGTAGTAAATTCCCCAAATGATAATAATCTGTGTGGTTACGGGACAAAATAATTTGTATTAATAATCTGCACATCATGAAATATATCAACACTCAGTTTGATTCATAAGTAAATTTCTGTCTTGAATGTCCCAAAGAATTGCTGTAAATTTATAGCTCCTTCTGAATTCACAGTTATCAGATAATGAAATCAAATAACTGGATCTTTGGATTATTCTGGTGGCATTTTACCACAATAATGTCAAACATTTGTAGGAGCTTTTTAAATTGATTTAATTGGAGATATTAAAATTAGAATTCTGGTTTTGATAAGATATATAGAAATAGAATTACAGAAAGATTTATGTTGTTTTTAAAAAATATATCTAGCACACAAGTTTAAAATTAAAAAAGGAGATGAATCATATTTATACTAAAAATTTGAAAAAAATATGCTAATCATATTTAGATCCAGAGATATACATTGATCATTCACATACGATATGTCTATTTAGGTGTCTTGTGGCTCATTTGAAAATTCTGTAAGTATTCATTTCCTTAATCTTTAAACAAATTCAGAATGTTGTAAACTATCTGTGGTAGAATTGTCAAAAGATTTCTATAGCTCTTGATGTTAAAATGTCCTTCATTTTATACTTTAAAACATATTCTATTTACATTTACATTTACAACACAAAATATAATACTAGCCACTTCTTGGCAAATGCTAAGCCTGAGAAATATTTTTCTACCCATTATTGATTTCACAAGGCAATATACATTTAAATTTCCCCTCAGACTAAATATTGTCACTGTTCTATTTTATAAAAATAAAACGTAGTGCCAAGTACTAACAACTATTTTTAGGGTTAAGCCCTTCTCATAACAGTATAATACTACAATCTTTATTCTTCAAAATGGCTGTCATGGATATAGAAAACTCTGTGCCTTCCTTTCTAAATAGACTCTCGGTGACCAATGGGCTAACCTGGTTATATAAAGACTTTCACTTTCAAATGCTCCCATAATATTGGCAAGTAATGGTAATGCAAGTGAAATGGCCAGGTGTTAGAGAACTTGGGGAAAGAGGAGTGCATGTGGGTGACCATAGCAATTTAAAGAGTTAATTATTTATTTAAAGGAGAGTGCCAACTTCTGCTCCATTCAATTTTGATTACTGAAAGAATTTGAAATCCACATTATCTGTGAACTTTCTCGATTTTTCTAATACTGAGTAGAACTCATAAGGCTACTTATGGGCCATTAGTTTGCAAACCTGGGCTGATGTCCCATGTGTTATAAATAGAATAAAAAAACTAACATACTCATAGTTATTCCCAAGTTGAACCCACAGTTTGGAAATAAGGGACAAGGGGGAAGGGAGAAAGGGATAGGAGACACAATCACTTTCTTATTTTACCATATTAGCAATTGTTAATATTTTATTGAACTCTCTGCAATAAATTAAAATCTCAAAGAATACACTTTTTTAAAAAAACATATTATATGGGCATCTTCCAACAACTAGTCATTTTAACTCTTCGAAAGGGATTTTTGTTCATGTTGTTGAATTCCACTGTCTGTTTCCTCCTGCAGGAAATCATTGTTTTACAATTAAGAAAATAGCCGCTGAGAGGACTCCTAACACAGAGTTGAGCTTAGAATGGCACATTTAGGAACAGAACCCACACAGCATATAACCTCCCTTCAGACTTTTGTCTAATTAGAATACAACTTCATTTTACCATTTTCTGTCTTAGTGAAATACAGAGCCATCCTGATATAGGGTGAGTATGTTCATTTATCCAATGTGTGATAAAGAGAGGTAAATACCAGGCTATATGGTTTCTCTGCCCATCACTTCTAATCCATCACATCATTTTATTGAGCTAATATTTAATGAGTACCTCTTATCTCTCTCTTTTTTATTTATTTTAAGACAGAAACACACAGAGAAAGAGCATGTGAGCAGGGGAGGGTCAGAGAGAGGGGAAGAGAGAATGCTAAGCAGGTTCTGTGCTGTCAGCATAGAGCCAGACCTGGGGCTTGATCTCATGAAATGTGAGATCATGAACAGAGTCAAAATCGAGAGTTGGATGCTTAAGTGACTGAGCCATCCAGGAGCCCCAAGAACATATTCTTTATAAAGAAATTTGTTAGGCATAATTAAATATTATCCTGTAGGATTCCTTTTTATGTAATGACTAAAGCCTATGTTACAGAATAAACTTTTAAGCAATAATAAATACGTGGGTCAAGCTCTTAGATTATTTGGGGAATATTCTTATTTTTCTTAAACATTTATTTTTATTTTTAAAAATTTTTATTTATTTATTTTGAGAGATAGAGAGAGAGAGAGCAAGCAAGAGAGGGGAAGAGAGAAAAAGAGAGAATCCTTACCAGGCTCCGCACTGCCAGCACAGAGACAGATGGGAGGCTAGATCTTGCAAACCGTGAGATCATGACCTCAGCTGAAACCAAGAGTCTGACACTTAACAGACTGAGCCACCCAGGAGCCCCTGGGGAATACTCTTGTAAAAGTAATGTATATATGTAGCACTTGTCACAGCTATGTGTGACAGTAAATAAATAAAATTTATTATACTGCCACAAAGAAAAACTTACAAGTAGTGGAGACTACTAAATAAAATTATTAGCCATATTCCATGGCCCCATAATGTTCTTTCCATAAATGCCTTATCGTGGAAGTTGATCCTATACTCATTTTTTCCAGACCTATAAAAAGAGCGCAAAAATCTCTAACATATATACACTTAATTTTTTCTTCGTGCATTGTGATAACTATGCATGGTGCCAAAAATAATGCACAATATCAATGTTTAATACTAGAATCTCCTTTCCTCATAATACATTGAAGATATGTGAGCAGTGTATATCTTCTGATTACTATGATGTAATCTGGTTTTGGCCTAATATTTAGCTGCCATGGTGATGTGTTAAAAACAGTTTGGGGTGATATCAACAAACAAATTTGAGATTTAAATGTTTTATTTATTTTTGAGAGAGAGAGAGAGAGAGAGAGACAGAATCCTAAGCAGGCTCCAGGCTCTGAGCTGTCAGCACAGAGCCCAACATGGGGCTCAAACTCGTGAATTACGAGATCATGACCTGAGCCGAAGTAGGATGCCACCCAGGAACCCCAAACAGATTTGAGATTTAGAAAACATAGTTGAAATTTTATTTTTATGAAGTGTTTTATAAGTTTAACAGTAATTGGATGTTGTTCAGACTAGAATGTTAACGTAGCATTTATTAGAATTAGATTTGAGTGCATTATCCTTTCATGTTATTAAAAGATGAAACATAATTCAGAAATTGGTCAAATAATAAAATTCCTTTTTTTTCCTTTAGTTTCTTTCCAAGTCTTGACACACTATCAAATGCTTTATGTGGGTATTTGAAAAATGATACAGCATTATCAACTTCTAAACACATCTTACCTCTGGGATTGTAAAGCAAACACACATACATATTTCAAGGTGCGTTGGCTATTTAGTTGAGTATATATATATTTTTTACTAGCCAGATATAAACTGATACCAAGCATCCCTGCTAGGGCATATATGTTTATCATACTGTTTCAGTACACGAGCTGTGGCACTTGGGACAATAGTCAGCAATTGTGCAATCTACAACAGAGTGGTCTCCAAAATTTTTACTCATGTATTACTCCAAATAATCCAAATGAAAGAAATGGACCCTAGGTTGTGCATACTTAATCACAGTCCTCATTTTTTAATTTCATACTTCAGTTTTGCAAACTTTTTTGTCAAAATCCAGTTAGTACTTTTTCTTGAAACTAAATTACAGGCCTTATAATCTAATTTGAAGGAAGTTAATTTAACATTTAACAATGAGTTAAAAAGCTACTGACCTTCATCCTTTGGAAATTTTTATACAAGTTGACATATTTTGTCTCAGTTTTTCTGTTTGAAGGTTGTAGAGATTTGCAATTATTACAAAGTATTTTCAAGAATAAAGTTGTTCAGTAATCAAAATACATCCAAATGATTTTTTCCCCAAATCTCCCCTATATGTCTTGCTAAGTACAAGTAAACTCCCTGGGTATTACATGTAAAATAAACCTAAAACTTGTTTAGTCTGGCTGGGGGCCTCATAAATGAGAAACAACACAATAGAGCAGAAGTGGCTCTATAATTATCAAAGTAGACTTCATAGCAAAGAAAATAACCAGAGCCAGAGTGGGACATGATAATGCACCAAGAAGACATAGCAATCTAACTGTATGAGCTTTGAACAACAGAGATGCAAACTGTGTAAAGGAGAAATGATAGAATTGAAAAAAAAATAGACAAATCCACAAGTACATTTGGAGGCTTAACCACCCTTTTCACAGTAAGTCATAGGATAATTAGATACAAAATCAACCAGGAGGGGCACCTGGCTCAGTCGGTTAAGCATTCGACTCTCAATTTTGGCTCAGGTCATGATCTCGCAGTTTGTGAATTTGAGCACCATGTCAGGCCATGTGCTGACAGTTGGAGCCTGCTTGGAATTCCCTCTCTCTCCCTCTGTCTCTTCCCCCTACCCTCAAAATAAATAAACTTAAAAAAAAGGAAAAAAAAAAGAAAACCAACTAGGTATACGACTCATTAACACCATCAAACCAACAAGATCTAATGGATGTTTAGGTGTTATATTCAAGTGATAAATCACTAAATTCTACTCCCGAAACCAATATTATACTATATGTTAACTAACTAGAATTTAAATAAAAAATTGAAAAAGAATAAAAGAAACTAATGGATGTTTGTAGAACATTCCAACCAACAAAAAAGAGTAAATTCTATTCAATTGCTTGTAGAACACATAACAAGATATATTCTGGACCATAGACCAAATGTCACTAAACTTTAAAGAACTGAAATCAAACATTATGTATTCTGCAAATACAGTGGAAAAATACTAGAAATCAGTATGAAAGATAAAATAAAAATTTCCAAACACTTAGAATCTGAACAACACACTTCTAAATAATCAAAGGGTCAAAAAGGAAGTCTCAAGGGGAATCAGAAAATACATGGAATGGAATGAAAATGAAAATTCAACATACCAAAACTTGTGGGACACAGCTAAAACAATGCTGACAGGAAAAGTTACAACAGTCTATGTGTATAATAGAAAAGAGTAAAAATATCAAACCAATACCCTTAGATTCCACCTTCAAAAAAGGAAGAGCAAAATAAATACAAGGCAAGCAGAAAGAATGAAATAATAAAGGGCAGAAATAAGTGAAATTGAAAACTAGAAAAAAAAAGAAAACTGGAGAAAAATAGAGAAAATCTTTGAAACAAAAGTACTGGTTCTTTGAGAAGATCAATGAAATTGATCCAGCTCTCACAGCAGAACTGATGAGAGAAAAGGGGGCAGTGAGAGAATGAAGATGGGGGCAAATTTCCATTACCAAGAATGAAACAGGGATATTGCTGTAGACCCTGCAGAAATCAAAAGGCTATGAAGAATACTATTGTCTTAGATCAAGCAGCCCCGACAAAATAGCACAGAGTGGGTGGCTTATAAACAACAAATTATTTCTCACAGTTCTGAAATCTAGAAAGAGCCAGATCAAGTCACCAGAAGATTGTGGGAGTCAATTTCTGATTTGTAGACAGCCGTCTTTTCACTGTGGTCTCACGTTGTGACAGGGGTATGGATCTCTCTGGTATCTCATTTATAAGGTCACTAATTAGGCACTGCCCTCATGGCCTAATCACCTCCCAAAGGCCCCATTTCCTAACACCATCATCTTGCAGGTTAGGACTTCAATTGATGAATTTTGAGGAGATATGAACATTTAGACCATAGCAACTGTAAACACATAAATTTGACAACTTGGATGAAATGAACCAAGTGATTCAAAATGATGAACTACTAAAGTCCTATGTCAATATGAAATAGGTATTTTGAATATAGGCCTATAACTATTAAGGCCAAGTAGAGCAAGTGGTTGCTGAAAATTGAAATGTGAAATTCATATAGAGAGGCCACCTAGAGGGATTATTCAAACTTTAGCTGAGGAATACAGCCAACCGAAGACAATATCAGAGGGAAGGACCAAGGAAATATGTATCATGATGGTGCTCAGTTTTGCCTTCCAGCTCCTGATGTTCCCCATTAGTCAAATCTAACAGAAAGTCAGAGAACAAGGGAAATCACTGATGAATATATGCATGTCTACCTTCCTGTGGCAGAAAACAATGAGATATTTAGTATACTCATTGGGAAATAGACAATAGGTGCTAGGAAGGGATAGTCCAACATATACTTCATTTTTGTGTCCTACTTTTTTTAGACTAGAGATACCACATTTATCTAGTTCACAAATGAATTTTAGGTCAAGAGAAAATATTGTTAGTCACCCCTTAGTGAATACTAATGTTTAATTATGAGGGTAAAGTTTAGTGCAACAATTAGATTGATTAGTTGTTTTGTCACACCATGTGATTGGATTTACCCCTCTATTGATGTTAGGTGTTGAGTTAAGTGAGAGCTGGCAGGCCGAATATAAGCTAGGCAAGTATATAACTTGAAAAAGTATTTAATGCAAAGTGTAAATACTTGTACCTGAGCTCTGAGGAAACCAGGAGCATATTGATTCACAGGAGAATGGCCTGGCCCGTAATACTGCAGAAAGATCTTTTAAGCAGTGAGAATTGCATATTGTAATTAAGGATCCTGATTGAACCTGTTGTTATTTTACAGCAACCAATCTGTAAAGTAGGTAGAGACATCTACTTTATATATGAAGAAACTGAGTCAACAGAAAGTCAGCCTTGTCCAAGGTCAAACATTGATTTACTTCTGGAGTCATGATTGAAAAGAACTGTCTGGACTTTCGAACCACCATTACCTCTTTCATATTATGTTAAATATCAGTAGATATGATGAGAATTATATGATTAACCTATGCCCTTGCTCAAATGATTATATTAATATACAATTTATGTTCAGTATAAATATTTTTTTTGGCTCAAATGAAAGATACTGGCCTAAATGATGACTCTGATTTTTGTAATAATTATCCCTTTATACTGGACATAATTTAGCTTATTGCTCAGCATAATAAACAGACCATTGAATACTATATATAACTGAGTTAAAATAGATTGCTCTTTATCTAAATTTCATTGGCTAGCTTAATGGGCTTTATTAACAATGACAATTTGTAATAATTGTAAGGATAATGTTGTGTAACCTAATTCTTCACCATGAATATTTAACTGATACTTTAATTGGGTATTTTTATTTAATGATAAAAAATAATTCAGGGTAAACATATAATTATCTTATAAATATGCAAATAACAAAAATTAAAAAACAGATGGTTTAAGTGCTTTCCTATAAAAAAGTATGTAATTGGCCCTCTGAGGAAGTTTTACTTTAAAAAATATGCTTAACTATAGATACAGAAAAATGACAGAAAACATACATTGAAAGTGATAAGAGAATAATCTGCAGATACATGAAAATTTATGGAAAGAATGGGATAGGATGGGTAGTAGGAGGAAAAATCAATAGTTTCTCATTACTGATTCTGCCCAAGTTTGGGTGGGTGAAAAGGGGATGGGAGGTGAAAGATATTTCAATTAACAGTGAAAAAATTTTAAGGAACTTCATCTTTTTGCATGTGGGTTATAAATAGTATAATTCAATCAATAAACTTTTATTAATTCTCTTAGCATGAAACATTTTAATAAAATAAAATAAAAATTAATAATATAAATAGTGTAAATTTCTTCTTTTTTTAAAGATTATTTATTTATTTTAAAAGACAGTGAGAGTGGGGGAAAGGCAGAGAGAGATGGAGAGAGAGAGAATCCCAAGCAGGCTCTGCACTGTCAGCGCAGAGCTCCACACGGGGCTCAAACTCATGAACCGTGAGATTATGACCTGAGCCGAAATCATGAGTAAGAGGCTTAACTGACAGCCCCTCTGGCGCCCCAATAATGTAAATTTCTAAGGAAAGAATATCAAATTGAACAGAAACATCTCTTTTAATGATAGTAAAAAAATTTTTTCTCTTAAAGAAGTAGGGGAAAATTATTGTAGGATCTAGAATACCTTTTCCCACAGGCTCCAGATTAGATACTAAGAACACCTCTAAAAATTTAAAATGTAATAGAATAAGTTATAAAATCTTAGTTTTATTTTAAAGTTATGATAATGGCATTGAAAAAAATTTTATGGTTAAGCAGAATAATTAGTATATAAAAAGTATTTATTAAATTTATTACATCCCTTTGTATTTCTTTTAAGTGTATCTTGATATATTATTTGTGTATGTTTGGTTATTCTTTTTTGATATTTTAATTACTTGCTAGCATTCCCATTTCAATATAATTTATAATATTTGAAATTTATTCTGACAAATTATTTTTTATATGATGAGACATAACAGAATGTATTAAAAAGGCTTGAGTATTAATTTAAGGGAAGCTTTTTGGTGATCCTCTTTATGCTTTTTCATTTAAACTACCCAATATATATGGAAATATATCTACCAAAGAAAGTCTCTTCTCAATTATCTATTCTCAACTATTATGAGAAAGCATTAAAATGTATATTATTTTATAGTTCAGTATGTCATAATTTTTTAGCTATTTATTGACGCTGAATTTTGTTGGCAGAATTGTTTTTTTATCCATTTTAAGTTCATTTTGTATCAGTAATTTGTAAGTAAAGAGAAACTAGAAAAATCACAGTTTTTATTATGCTTTTTCTTCTTAAGTTATATTATACATATGAGCAGAATATTTCAGATACTTTGTGAGAAACCACCAGGTTTCAAGCTGGGTTTTATGGATAGATTTAACATATTACTACACTTAAATGAGAAAAATACTACATCTTTATTTTCACCCACCTCTAACTGAAATTTAGCATTTCATTTAATTATAAACATAGACAAAAAACTTGATGGTGTTAGTATATCTGTGTCTTTCATGATTGTGACAGATACCTTGAAGTATTATTTATGACTATCATATATTCACAATTGTTCACCTAATTAGAGTCTTTCACTCTTCAGACTCATGTAAGGTCCAATACAGCTGTGAAGCTATCAGATAATTTTGTATCTAGATTATCTTCTTGTATTTCACGTTCTTACATTAAAGATCCAGACATCTTTCCTTTATTCAATATCTTCCTTTACTGATAGGTAGAAAGAGGTGGGTAATTGTTTCTGCATATCATTTTTTTCAAGCCTGGATAATGAGAATTACTCCTATTTGTAAGAAATTTTATAACATGTATTGCTGCTATTAATATAACTTATAGACTGGAAAAATTTGAATATGTCTAACTGTCTAATTCTTTTTTTAGTCAATACTCAATTAATTTGAGTTAATTTTTTGGCTTTATTGACATATGATTGGCAAATAATCATTGTATATATTTAAGGTGTACAACATGATGTTTTGATATACATATACATTGTGAAATGGTGCCCCCAGTCAAACTCATTTACCTATCCATCACCATCCATATTTACCTTCTGTTTGTGTGTGTTGGGAGGGAGGGTTTAAGAACTATAGTTAATAATGATGTATTCCAACTTGAAATTTTCTGGAAGAGAATATCTTGAGAAAATGCTTTGTGAATTTTATTTAAAGTAACTTAAAAAATTGCTAATACATTGTACCATCATATGAATTATTTGCCCTGCTGGAAGTTCTAATGGTTCCTTTTATTTTTTTAGCCCTTGGCTCCCCATTTTGTTCACCATCTGTTATGAAGTAAAGGATTTCCTACTCAACATAATATTCTAATAGTTGCCTTGTATTATAGTTTTGTGGAAATATTGTACATTTAAAAGTAAATTGGCAAAATAATCTGTAAAGGATATCAGATATTAAAATTATTGCTTATAGAAAAGCCTAGACACATGTTTCTCTGTCCAGTCCTACCATCCTAACACTATAATTTCATCTATACTGAGCCACATCTTTTGTTAGTGTTACATAGTTTTAGAAAGAATAATGTAACTGAATGGTGGTCATCTGATCTAAATATCACCTAGCTGTATGCTTAACAACCTCAATTTTAAGAAAGCAAAAAGAATAAGAATTGCATTAGCATGATAAAAACTATTTTGGAATATATTAAAAGATGGATTGATGTTTTGAATGAATTAATAATTTTGAAGTCTTGATGTGATGTGGCTGATAGAATAAATAACAAAACATGAATGAATATGATGCAGGGATAAATGATGATATGTTGGGAATTTTAAAAGACACAAGGAAGTAACAAGATTTCTCCAAAGTCTGAGCTTTAGCAAACCTATAGCTTTGAGCTATAGGTTTTATTTGGTATGTTTAAAATATATTGAACTATATTTCTGATATAAAGGCCTGATATTTACTTAAGACAGCTCTTTTAAGAGTAAGAAGCATAGGGTTGACATCTAATAATCATCCATCAAATTCTAATGTGACTATCATTAAAACAGACTTACTTTTTGGCATATGTACGTTAATGATTCAATTAGTTTCAATTACCAAAGCCTGTCAGGCAACTAATCAAATATGTGGAAAGGACGTTTTTATTTTACCCCTACCAATTTTGCATAGGAATCAGAGCTGAAAGGAAGAAATATAGTTTTTTCAGATCTTATGTAAGCAAAGTGATATAATGCATATATAAATACTAAAGGGAGTATAACTTTCTATCATTATTTGGTATACTTGATTATGCACTAATAGATTACTTACCATAATGCAAGACTAACGCTTTCAAAATATTGGCCAGAAATAAAAGACTATTGGTATAACGAAATAAGAGTTGGACCAGGAAGGAGAAGAATGCAGTTTCAGAATGCAGTTTGTTTAGCTGTGTAACAAAGACAAGTCCATTTAGAACAAGTCCACTTATGTCTCTGGACTTTGGTTTAACTCATAGAGAGAGAGAAAACAGAGAGACAGAGACAAGGATGGGAAAGATAATGTGTGGATGTGATATAATAAATGTGTTGTTTTGTTTTTTTTTGTTTCGTTGGTTCGTTGGTTCAATGTGTTCTTAAAGAATCTGATGAAAATCTATAGGCTCTCTACCTAGACAAATATACCTATGTTGACACACATCTTTGCCTAAAATTTTAGAAGTTAAAGGATACCCAGAATATAATTTTCATGGTTTCCAAATTGAAAAGAAAAAAAAAATCTCTGAACCAATCATTTCCAATTGGAAACTCATAGTTCTTCTTTGTCAAGTTCTAATGTAAATTTATTAATGACAATTACAGACAGCTTAAGTGAGATATGTCAGATCTAGGAAGGACCTGAGTCTATTCCATATGCAGCAGATTTTAATTACTGACTTTATCTATCATTATAATTCCATCACAGAACTAATAATACTGGAATTCTCCTCTCATAACCCAAAAATGGCATTTGAAGAAGTAAATTATAAAAAGTATGTAGATACTTTGGCTTCCATTAAAAAAAAATGTCAAAATTAAAAGTACTTGGTAGAATCTCTGTTGAAAGCTCAATGTATTTCTTCAAGTGTTAGGTTTTTTAAGGAGATAAATTTATAATAATAGTTTATACAAGGTCAGCATTTAGAATACAGTACCATAATCTTTAATCACTGTGATATATCAGCTATTTTGAACATGATAATGATTAAAATGATGTAGACTGGGTGTTATATGTGAGTGATGAATCACCAAGTAGTACTGAAACCAATATTATACTATACGTTAACTAACTGGAATTTAAATAAAAACTTAAAAAATAAAAATGAAATGATATAGAATGTTTCTTGCATTACAATAGCCAAAAATTGTATTCCTTTTATGTGTCCCCACTTATGTACAAGTAAATCACTTTCATTTCACCCTAATCATATCTCATAATTTATATTAGGATTGAGTATTACTGTAAAAAGTTGAATAATAAATTACAAAGGAAGGTATTTTCTTCTTAAGAAAAAGAGAGTATGCATGCACACAATCAAAACCTAACAATATTAGTGATGAATTATCTTTCCACATTGTCTCATCTCTTGCTTGTGGTCTAGATCAGCTGACACTTTTCGTACTCATTTGTTTGATAGAGAATATGAATTTTCTCAATATAACCTAAAGAGTTATAAAACACTTTAAAATCTTCCCTTTAAAATTGACTTGTTGGCCTCCTTTATAGAATTTCTGGAGACTTGGGAAGATGACGGTGTAGGAGGATGCTGGGCTCACCGCGTCCTGCGGATCACTTAGATTCCACGTACACCTGCCTAAATAACCCAGAAAACCGCCAGAAGACTAGCAGAACGGATTCTCTGGAGCCAAGTGCAGATGAGAGGCCCACGGAAGAGGGTAGGAAGGGCGGAGAGGCAGTGCGCGCTCCACGGACTGGCGGAAGGGAGCCAGGGCAGAGGGGCAGCCCGCTAGCCAAGCAGAGGCCCCGAGCCTGGCTTGCAAAAGTGGAGGGGCCGGATAGAGTGTGTTCTGACAACAAGTGGGACTTAACATCTGGTAGGTTATAAGTTAACAGCTCTGCTCAGAGAGTGGGAGGGCTGGAGGACAACAGGAGGGAGAGTTGTTGAGCCCCGGATGACAGAGCTCAGCTTGGCGGGGAACAAAGGTGCTCGCCAGCGCCATCTCCCTCGCCCCTCCCCCAGCCAAAATCCCAAAGGGTATCAGTTCCTGCCAGGGAACTTGCTTGCACCCCGCAAACACCCAACGGTGTGCTTCTGCGGATCCATCCCTCCGGCGGGTCTGACTCCCTCCTGGTGCCGCAGGGTCCCTCCCGAAGCGGATCTCTGAAGGAAAAGCTAGCTGAGCCTGCCCCTCCCGCCCCTGTGCACCCTGCCAATCCACCCCAGCTAATACGCCAGACCCCCAGCACCACAAGTCTGGCAGTGTGCAAGTATCCCAGACAGACCACGCCACCCCACAGTGAATCCCACCCCTAGGAGAGGGGAAGAGAAGGCACACACCAGTCTGACTGTGGCCCCAGCGGTGGGCTGGGGGCAGACATCAGGTCTGACTGCGGCCCCACCCACCAATGCAAGTTATTCAAGACAGCACAGGGGAAGTGCACTGCAGGTCCGCACCACTCCAGGGACTATCCAAAATGACCAAACGGAAGAATTCCCCTCAGAAAAACGTCCAGGAAATAACAACAGCTAACGAACTGATCAAAAATGATTTAAACAATATAACAAAAAGTGAATTTAGAATAATAGTCATAAAATTAATCACTGGGCTTGAAAACAGTATAGGACAGCAGAGAATCTATTGCTACAGAGATCAAGGGACTAAGGAACAGTCAGGAGGAGCTAAAAAATACTATAAATGAACTGAAAAATAAAATGGAGACAACCACGGCTCAGATTGAAGAAGCAGAGGAGAGAATAGGTGAACTAGAAGATAAAATTATGGAACAAGAGGGGCACCTGGGTGGCTCAGTCGGTTAAGCGGCCAACTTCAGCTCAAGTCATGATCTCACGGTCTGTGAGTTCTAGCCCTGCGTCGGGCTCTGTGCTGACAGCTCAGAGCCTGGAGCCCATTTCAGATTCTGTGTCTCCCTGTCTCTCTGCCCCTCCCCTGTTCATGCTCTGTCTCTCTCCATCTTAAAAATAAATAAACGTTAAAAAAAATTGAAAAAAAAATTATGGAAAAAGAGGAAGCTGGATAAAAAAAGAGAGATAAAAAAATCCAGGAGTATGAAAGGAAAACTAGACAACTAAGTGATGCACTAAAAAGAAATAATATACTCATAATTGGTATCCCAGAGGAGGAAGAGAGAGGGAAAGGTGCTGAAGGTGCACTTGAAGAAATAATAGCTGAGAACTTCTCTGATCTGGGGAAGGAAAAGGCATTGAAATCCAAGAGGCACAGAAAACTTTCAGACGTAACTTGAATCAATCTTCTGCATGACATATCATAGTGAAACTGGCAAAATACAAGGATAAAGAGAAAATTCTGAAAGCAGCTAGGGATAAACGTGCTTTAACATATACAGGGAGACGGATAAGACTCGTGACCAATCTCTCTACTGAAACTTGGCAGGCCAGAAAGGAATGGCAGGAAATCTTCAATGTGATAAACAGAAAAAATATGCAGCCGAGAATCCTTTATCCAGCAAGTCTGTCATTTAGAATAGAAGGAGACATAAAGGTCTTCCCTAACAAACAAAAACTGAAGGAATTTGTCACCATTAAACCAGCCCTACAAGAGATCCTAAGGGGGATCCTGTGAGACAAAGTACCAAAGACATCGCTACAAGTATGAAACCTATAGACATCACAATGACTCTAAACCCATATCTTTCTATAATAACACTGAACGTGAATGGACTAAATGCGCCAACCAGAAGACATAGGGTATCAGAATGGATAAAAAAACAAGACCCATCTATTTGCTGTCTACAAAAGATTCATTTTAGACCTGAGGACACCTTCAGATTGAGAGTGAGGGGATGGAGAACTATTTATCATGCTACTGGAAGTCAAAAGAAAGCTGGAGTAGCCATACTTATATCAGACAAACTAGACTTTAAATTAAAGGCTGTAACAAGAGATGAAGAAGGGCATTATATAATAATTACAGGGTCTATCCATCAGAAAGAGCTAACAATTATAAATGTCTATGTGCCTAATATGGGAGCACCCAGATATATAAAACAATTACTCACAAACATAAGCAACCTTATTGATAAGAATGTGGTAATCGCAGGGGACTTTAACACTCCACTTACAGAAATGGATAGATCATCTAGACACATGGTCAATAAATAAGCAAGGGCCCTGAATGATATATTTAGAGCTCTGCATCCCAAAGCAACAGAATATACTTTCTTCTTGAGTGCACATGGAACATTCTCCAAGATATCACATACTGGGTCACAAAACAGCCCTTCATAAGTATACAAGAATTGAGATCATACCATGCATACTTTCAGACCACAATGCTATGAAGCTTGAAATCAACCACAGGAAAAAGTCTGGAAAACCTCCAAAGCATGGAGGTTAAAGAAAACCCTACTAAAGAATGAATGGGTCAACCAGGCAATTAGAGAAGAAATTAAAAAATATATGGAAACAAACGAAAATGAAAATACAACAATCCAAACACTTTGGGATGCAGCGAAGGCAGTATTGAGAGGAAAATACATTGCAATCCAGGCCTATCTCAAGAAACAAGAAAAATCCCAAATACAAAATCTAACAGCACACCTAAAGGAAATAGAAGCAGAACAGCAAAGACAGCCTAAACCCAGCAGAAGAAGAGAAATAATAAAGATTGAGTAGAAATAAACAATATAGAATCTAAAAAAAATGTAGAGCAGATCAACGAAACCAAGAGTTGGTTTTTTGAAAAAATAAACAAAATTGATAAACCTCTAGCCAGGCTTCTCAAAAAGAAAAGGGAGATGACCCAATAGATAAAATCATGAATGAAAATGGAATTATTATAACCAATCCCTCAGAGATACAAGCAATAATCAGGGAATACTATGAAAAATTATATGCCAACAAACTGGACAACCTGGAAGAAATGGAAAAATTCCTAAACAGGCACACACTTCCAAAACTCAATCAGGAGAAAATAGAAAGCTCGAACAGACCCATAACCAGCAAAGAAATTGAATCAGTCATCAAAAATCTCCCAACAAATAAGAGTCCAGAACCAGATGGCTTCCCAGGGGGGTTCTACCAGATGTTTAAAGCAGAGATAATACCTATCCTTCTCAAGCTATTACAAAAAAATAGAAAGGGAAGGAAAACTTCCAGACTCATTCTATGAAGCCAGTATTACTTCGATTCCTAAACCAGAGACCCAGTAAAAAAAGAGAACTACAGGCCAATATCCCTGATGAATATGGATGCAAAAATTCTGAATAAGATACTAGCAAATCGAATTCAACAGTATATAAAAAGAATTATCCACCATGATCAAGTGGGATTCATTCTTGGGATGCAGGGCTGGTTCAACATTCGCAAATCAATCAACGCGATACACCACATTAATAAAAGAAAAGGTAAGAACCATATGATCCTGTCAATCGATGCAGAAAAGGCCTTTGACAAAATTAAGCAAACTTTGTCAATAAAAACCCTCGAGAAAGTCGGGATATAAGGATCGTGCCTACAGATCATAAAGCCATTTATGAAAAGCCCACAGCTAACATCTTTCTCAATGGGGAAAAACTGAGAGCTTTTTCCCTGAGATCAGGAACACGACAGGGATGTCCACTCTCACCGCTGTTGTTTAACATAGTGTTGGAAGTTCTAGCGTCAGCAGACAACAACAGGAAATCAAAGGCATCAAAAATGGCAAATATGAAGTAAAGATTTCACTTTTTGCAGATGAGATGATATTATACATGGAAAATCTGATAGACTCCACCAAAACTCTGCTAGAACTGATACATGAATTTAGCAAAGTTGCAGGATACAAAATCAATGTACAGAAATCAGTTGCATTCTTATACACTAATAATGAAGCAACAGAAAGACAAATAAAGAAACTGATCCCATTCACAATTGCACCAAGAAGCATAAATTACCTAGGGATAAATCTAACCAAAGATGTAAAAGATCTGTATGCTGAAAACTATAGAAAGCTTATGAAGGAAATTGAAGAAGATATAAAGAAATGGAAAAACATTCCCTGCTCATGGATTGGAAGAATAAATATTTCCCAAATTTCAATACTACCCAAAGCTATATACATATTCAATGCAATCCCAATAAAAATTGCACCAGCATTCTTCTTGAAGCTAGAACAAGCAATCCTAAAATTCATATGGAACCACAAAAGGCCCGCATAGCCAAAGTAATTTTGAAGAAGACCAAAGCAGGAGGCATCACAATCCCAGACTTTAGCCTCTACTACAAAGCTGTCATCATCAAGACAGCATGGTATTGGCACAAAAACAGACACATAGACCAATGGAATAGGATAGGAACCCCAGAACTATACCCACAAACCTATGGCCAACTAATCTTTGACAAAGCAGGAAAGAACATCCAATGGAAAAAAGACAGTCTCTTTAACAAATGGTGCTGGGAGAACTGGACAGCAACATGCAGAAGGTTGAAACTAGACCACTTTCTCACACCATTCATAAAAACAAACTCAAAATGGATAAAGGACCTGAAACCATCAAAACCCTAGAGGAGAAAGCAGGAAAAGACCTCTCTGACCTCAGTCCTAGAAATTTCTTACTTGACACATCCCCAAAGGCAAGGGAATTAAAAGCAAAAATGGACTATTGGGACCTCATGAAGATAAAAAGCTTCTGCACAGCAAAGGAAACAACCAACAAAACTAAAAGGCAACCAACGGAATGGGAAAAGATATTTGCAAATGACATATCGGACAAAGGGCTAGTATCCGAAATGTATAAAGACCTCACCAAAGTCCACACCCAAAAAACAAATAATCCAGTGAAGAAGTGGGCAGAAAACATGAATAGACACTTCTCTAAAGAAGACATCTGGATGGCCAACAGGCACATGAAAAGATGCTCAACATCGCTCCTCATCAGGCAAATACAAATCAAAAGCACACTCAGATATCACCTCACGCCAGTCAGAGTGGCCAAAATGAACAAATCAGGAGACTATAGATGCTGGACAGCATGTGGAGAATTGGGAACCCTCTTGCATTGTTGGTGGGAATGCAAATTGGTGCAGCCATTCTGGAAAACGGTGCGGAGGTTCCTCAAAAAATTAAAAACAGACCTACCCTATGACCCAGCAATAGCACTGCTAGGAATTTACCCAAGGGATACAGGAGCGCTGATGCATAGGGGCACTTGTACCCCAATGTTTATAGCAGCACTCTCAACAATAGCCAAATTATGGAAAGAGCCTAAATGTCCATCAACTGATGAATGGATAAAGAAATTGTGGTTTATATACACAATGGAGTACTACGTGGCAATGAGAAAGAATGAAATATGGCCCTTTGTAGCAACGTGGATGGAACTGGAGAGTGTTATGCTAAGTGAAATAAACCATACAGAGAAAGACAGATACCATATGTTTTCACTCTTATGTGGATCCTGAGATACTTAACAGAAACCCATGGGGGAGGGGAAGGAAAAAAAAAAAAAAGGTTAGAGTGGGAGAGAACCAAAGCATAAGAGACTCCTAAAAACTGAGAACAAACTGAGGGTTGATGGGGGGTGGGAGGGAGGGGAAGGCGGGTGATGGATATTGAGGAGGGCACCTATGGGGATGAGCATTGGGTGTTGTATGGAAACCAATTTGACAATAAGTTTTATATATTGAAAAAAAAAGAATTTCTGGAGACCTATTTACAAAATTATTAATATTTTATTGAAGTTTTCTGCATCCAAAGTTTTTGTCAATAGCTTTCAAAATATAAACATTTAAATATACTATTATCCTGAACGTTTTATTGCAGGCACATTGGTGAAATTCTTTATTGCATCCAAATAATACAGTGCTATCAGTGAATAGTCTTGGACAAAGTATGCAAAGTTATGTTTTTATATGTAAAAATATCAGCCATAGCATTCAAAATCATCTTTTTTTTTTTAATGCTTATTTTGTTGAGAGAGAGAGAGAGACAGAGATCAAGCAGGGGAAGGGGAGAGAGAAAGAGGGAGACACAGAATCTGAGGCAGGCTCCAGGCTCTGAGCTGTCAGCACAGAGCCCCACGTGAGTGAATGTACAAACTGTGATATCATGACCTGAGCCGAAGTCGGACACTGACTGAGCCACGCAGGCGCCCCTCAAAATCATCTATGCCACTCATCCAATAATGTGTCAAGAAAGTCAGTTAATATATATTTACACTAATCTAGAAAGTTACTAAAGAAGGGATTACTAAAGCAGGGAGCAGGTAGAAATAATAGAAAGGAAATATATTCAATTTAGAAAATCATTAATAATTGAATATCTTTTTTATATGTGTGTACTCTCAAAGTAAGTTGGATTAGGATGGAAAGCCCTGTGTCATATTGAAGAATGTTTTCAGATATACTTTTATTCATTAATCAGGAAAAGAAAAATAAATGAGCTACCAGTTAGGAAGTAAGAATTTGCATTAAGCGCCCAGCGTGTTGTTGTCATTTTGTTAATGTCATTTTGTTAATTTGTTACTGTTTTTGACAGAGTCATGAAATTCATGTAGAAAACTCCTCAGTTCATAGTCATTTTTAGCACTGACCCATGCACAATTGTCATTATTTTGTATTTCTCCTCTGTCTTCCACCTTCAACTCAGCTTTTATACACCATTTTTCTTGATTGCAAATAAATAATTAATTAGAAACTGATAATATTTTCATGCCTGTTTTACATCGATGGTATTGGCTATACTTTTTTTCTTTGTTTTTTGGCCTAATATTATGTTTTTGAAAATTACTCATGTTGGTTTATGTAGGTAGATTCATTTCTTTTTACCACTGTGGAGTAATCCATCATCACATTATATATTTCAGTTAAGCATTCTTCTTCTAACAGATACAATAGCTTCTTATTGCAAGCTTCCAACAAGCAGAGTTTGGGATGAAAATTTTTGTGTCATTTATTGAGGGAGTTCTCCTAGGAGAAACTTGGAAGGTAGTGAGGAAAGCAGGTAAAGAAGTGGTTTCAGGACTCATCTAGCCTGATCCTAAGGGGCTCTTGAATGTGAATTATACTTCAGAGGTTGCCCTGCCCAGAGGCAAAGAATTTGGATTATTTATGTCCACATCAATCAATTACTCATAGGTTAATGGATGGCTTTGAGACAGAACTAGAAAGAGAAAAAGAGTGGAAAGGTGAGTTTGGAAACCGTGTAGGCACCTCCTGGGTTGGAAACTTCTGTCAACCAACGTTGATCCTCTGAAGAAAGGTGCAGGTGTGAAGTTTTTAGTGACCAATACCCATGGGAGTTGTGGGATGGGTACACAAGTCCAAAAAGAGAAGATGGTCAGGACATCAGTAGCATCTGCTACAATTAGGTTGCTTATATCTCCTTACTATCAAAACGATAATAGGATGGATATTTTTGTTCATGTTCCATTTTGCACTGTTGCCACTGTTGCAATATGACAGTCTAGAAGTGGAAGTGCAACACTACCTTTCACTGAAATCTGCTAAATAATGCATCTACTGTTGAGTCATTTACACTACTGCCTGCAATGCATGAAGATTCCTACCTTTTCCTATATTTGCTGGCACTTCATGTTATTCATGTTATTCTAATATTGGGAAAAATGATGTGTATTAAGCTGTATTTCATTATGGTTTTAATTTTTTAAGTTACTACTGAGTTTGAATATCACTTCATGTAGATATTGGATTGCCTTTCTATTAATTATACATTCATATTTTGACCATTTTTTTAATTTCCTTTGTCATTTGTGAGAATGCTTTGCACAAATTTTATTTTATTTTATTTTTTTCAATATATGAAATTTATTGTCAAATTGGTTTCCATACAACACCCAGTGCTCATCCCAAAAGCTTTGCACAAATTTTAGATATCAAGGGCAAGATAGGAATTATCCAATTTTTATGTGTTCACTCAAATATTTATATGGCCATCAGTCAACATACAATATTTATATAACAATATCAGCACCATTGTTGATTTCCTTTAACTTCTTTTATATGGAATTTTCAAAGGAGAATTGTACCTTAGTATCCCAAATTGAACTTGGATTGTATCTTTTCATTTCAAAGGACTATATCCATTTTGTTAATAGAAATTATAAAAAGATTAATGACCCATTTTTCTTTGGTGACAAGAGCAGCTTAGATTAATACAGAGAAGTTCAGTCAGTACAGAAATGACAATATTTGGTTAAAAAATATTTGAGACCTTTGTAAGTGTGTGAACCAAGCATTTAAAATATATTGGTTGACAACATAGTGAAATTCAGTTCTTTTAAGAATTACTTGATGGAAAATTAATTTTTATATCAACTATTAGGTGGAAACATGATATTCTTGGATTTCTTTAAAAAGATCACAAAAAAACAAAACAGTTTCTCTACAAAGCCTTCACTAATCCTTGACGTGTAAGGTACTATTTGAAAATAAATTGAATATAAAAGTATACCGCAAGGCATTTTTATTATATTTTACATAGAGTGAACTGGGGCTTAGGAAGGTAAAATCAGGTTTTTAACATCAAAACTGGCATTCAATCTTAAATGTGTCTGATTCCAAAGACTGTCCTTAACCATTATGCCTCCCTGCTATTCCTCTCCTTTCAGAGGACTGAGATGTGTGGATCTGGGCTATGTGGAACTTGGTTCAAGCATATGATTCGAGGGAAAAAATATCCAATTCATCACTGTATGCCCTTTGGGTTTCAGACTCTGAATCTTATAGCTCATGCAAAGACTCTGTCCAGAGAGGCTAACAGGTGAGTTTTTATTTTACAGCTTTTAAGGCACCACTTTTCCTTGTCACAAATTCTCTGCTAAAACGGAAAGAGGATGAACACTTTCAGTTCTTTCCATGACACTTGTATAACTCTGAACAAAAATCTGAAAAAAGATATGAACTAAAAATATTGATTTACCTTATAACTTCACATTAAAAAAAACCTAATCGCACCTAATTCACAGAAATTTTCAGACTAATCTGTGGTAAAATAGAATGCAAGAATGGGCCAATATAATGAAATCTGTTATAAATTCCATCTCATCTTTTTAAATGTTTTAAAAACTATTTCCAAAATCTAAAAATACCATAATAGAACAAAAGCTCACAGTAAACTAAAAAAATAAATACAATAACAACTTTACATGAAAAGTAATATATATAGAATAATAAGAAAGACTACTTATTTTTAAAAACAAAAGGCATCTCCATTAAACTCCAGTCCCTTAATGACAATATTTTAAATATTTTGAAATTTGTTAACAATGAAATATGAGATATAGAAATACTCACATGAGTTTAGCCAAAATGTTAATAGTACATAAGAGAAATTTCCATTCAATTCATATTAATATCCTTTAAAGAAAGGGTACATTGTTCTGTACATGGAGTGGCAATGATTGATATTCTAAAATGATAAAATTCTCCTTTTGCAAAGACATGGATGGAGCTATAGAGCATTATGCTAAGCAAAATAAGTCAATTAGAGTAAGATAAATACCATATAATTTCACTCATCTGTGGAATTTAATAAACAAAACAAATGAGCAAAGGGAAGAAATAAAAGAGAGAGAGATCGGTAAACCAAGACACAGACTCTTAACTATAGAGAACAAACTGATGGTATGGGAGTTGGGGGGGGATGGCTAAAATAGGTGATGGGGATTAAGGAGGACACTTGTGATGAGAACAGGTGTTGTATGGAAGTGCTGAATCACTGTATTGTACACTTGAGACTAATATTACAGTGTTAACTAACTGGAATTTACATTAAAACTTAAAAAAATAAATTCCAAGATCACACAACAAAATTTTTAAAAATGATAAATTTCTCCTCCATTTATACAAATTTATTTTAGATGGATTTAATATTAAAACAGAAAGAAATAAAATAATTGCAATACAGTTGAATGATTCTTATCTTTGAATGGGAAAATCATCTCTAAGCATAAATACTGTAAACAAAATTACAACGCAAGTGACAGCCTTGCTTCTAGTTGCCTCCCCTTGACTTGAGTTTTCGGGCTAGTAAACCAGGCCTGACAGGCCTCCACAAAGCAACACAGGCAAGGTGAAAGGGCCACATTTATTCTGACACAATTGCTTACGACACTGCTAATGCAGTAGCTTTCAAAATGTGATGTTCACCATTCCCGTAGCAAGTGAGTACCTTCTGTTATCCAACAGCCAAAATTCTTGGAAGAAAAAAATCAATGGCCAGATGTCTATCCTGCTAATTAGAGAATCAGATCAATTAACAGCTACAATTCCCTAATTCATCTTTCAAATTCCCATTGAAATGGCTGAACCTAGAAATGCAATGTGGAAAGTAAAATTTATTTCTTTACTAAATATGCTGAATTCTACTCTCTAATTTTAATAATAAAAAATGGATCTGAAACATGTTAAAATGTCTAAATTGATGAGTTTGAAAACATCAGAAGGATCTGACTTGATGGCAGGAACAAATGTTAAGTCAGGTGCAAAAACAAAGTGACACAGGGGTGCCTGGGTGGCGCAGTCGGTTAAGCGTCCGGCTTCAACCAGGTCACGATCTCGCGGTCCGTGAGTTCGAGCCCCGCGTCAGGCTCTGGGCTGATGGCTCGGAGCCTGGAGCCTGTTTCCGATTCTGTGTCTCCCTCTCTCTCTGCCCCTCCCCCGTTCATGCTCTGTCTCTCTCTGTCCCAAAAATAAATAAAAAACGTTGAAAAAAAAAATTAAAAAAAAAAAATAAAAAATAAAAAAAAAAAAACAAAGTGACACAGACATCCAAAATTATATAATCAATCTCTTAATACATTAAATGTGGCTGAGAATATATGAAGACCTAAAACTTTATTTTGGAAATAAAAATTATAAAACTTGTCTTTATCCAGGATTGAAAAAAGGAAAGGGACTTAGAATGATAATTAAGTTTCCACTTTTGTTCGTTAAATTTAAAAGGCCATAAATGATTAGATGAAAAATTCTTATTTCTTTACTATGTGTATATATTGAAAGGAAACCTCAGATTCTAATGTAAGTTTTATGGGAGTTGTTTCAGGATTGCTACTTTAATGCTGATACTAGATAAGTTTTGGTATCTCAAGGCTTCTCTAATATTCTGGGACCTGAATTTCTCTAGGATTTTGAATTTGACACTTCATTGACTTGCTGTATAATAACTGACATGTGCTACAGCACTGATTTATTGGAATCTTCTACAAAGTCAAGTATAATTGATAAATCTGGCTTAAACACTATAAAGTCAAAAGGGAGACAGTTTTCATCTAATGACAACATGTCAGATTCATTGAGCTACCATGCTCAACCTAACACCAAGAATTAATATAACTCAAATTAGTTCCAAATGGTGCTTTTTAAAATTTCAGCATATGTAGCATAATTGTAGCAGTTTAAAGATGGTCCATTTGAAGGTATATTTGAATTTCTTAAAAAGAGGCACTGTCTGGAGAAGCCAAAATAAGGCAACACTTTACAAATTAGAAAGTGTACATTTGAAGGACTTACTCTATTAGTCAATATATTTTTTGATATTTAAAACAAAAAATCAGGTGCATTCTGGAAAGTAAACCTCACCTATGCTTCTATGCACAGGAAATTTGAGAACTACACGCATCAACAACACTCTAGTTCATAGAGTTCCAAGTTGATGTTCCCATGTTCCAGTGGTCAGTGTGTCCGGACTGATTTTAAATTTCCAAAGAAAGGAGATATTTTCTATCCATAAACCCAACCCAGAAATAAGTCAATCATATGAATTTCAAGTTATTTATTTTTTTATTAAAATTGTTTTTAATGTTTTTATTTATTTTTGAGAGAGAGAGACAGTATGAGCAGGGGAGAGTCAGAGAGAGAGGGAGACACAGAATCTGAAGCAGGCTCCAGGCTCTGAGCTGTCAGCACAGAGCCCGACACGGCCCGAACTCATAGACCGTGAGATCATGACCTGAGCTGAAGTCAGATGCTTAACCGACTGAGCCACCCAGGCGCCCCCAAGTTATTGTTTATAAGAAACATTACTTTATGCTTCATATTTTGTGCCCTTCATCTGTTTTGGAGTATACATTGTATTTGTCTACTTATTCTTTCAAATTTTCACATTATAGAATTTGTTTGCATTAATCACAAAATTATTTATTTATTTATTTATTTATTTATGTTTATTTATTTATTTTGAGAGAGAGAGAGAGAGCACGTGCACACACGTGTGCATGTATGAGCAAGGGAGAGGCAAAGAGAGAAAGATAGAAAGAGAGAATCCCAAGCAGGCTCCTCACTGTCAGCTCAGAGCCCAACACACGGCTGGATTCCATGAACCATGACATCATGACCTGCACTGTAGCCAAGAGTCAAATGCTTAACTGACTGAGCCACCCAGGTGTCCCACAAAATATAATTTTAAAAAGGAGAAGCTGAAAAATAAAAATCACATACGGGGATAAATTTGAAAAATATTTGACAGATAAATATTTTTGGTATTAAAAATATTTATAAAAACTAAAATAAGAAAAATTTGAATACCTGAATTGGGAGGCAGGACAAGATCACAGATGGGGAATTCAAAAATAAATATTAATATTAATGATATTTTTGAGAAACTATTCCATTTTACTAGACAACAAAGATTCTAATGAGATCTATGAGACACCAGTTTTTTTTTTAATCTATCATGTTGGAAAATATTCAAATCCAATGATTGTAGAGTATGTGCATAAGTGCTATCAAAGTGACATTTCCTGATATTATTGGTGAAAGTGTAAAAAGGCATAACTTTTCTTAAGGAAAATTTAGATATATACATGAAAACCTATAAGGTTGTTCTTATCCTTTTATCCAATAATTTTACTCTTAGTAATTTTTCTAAGAAATAAAAATAGACATAAGTGATACATTTTTGTAAAATGTGTTCATTAAAGATGTCCTTTTGGGGCACCTGGGTGGCTCAGTTGATTAAGCATTGACTCTTGATTTCAGCTCAGGTCATGATCTCGTGTTTTATAAGATTGAGCTCTGCATTGTGCTCTGCTCTGACAGCGCAAAGCCTACTTGGGATTGTCTCTCTCCCTCCCTCTCTCTCTGCCCCTCCCCTGCTCACTCTCTCTCTCTAATTCTGTCTCAGAATAAATAAACATTAAAAAAGATGTCCTTTTAATAAAAGGAAAGTTTGGAAATAGAGCAGGGAACTAAATAAGAGTACTCTACCAATTTATATTGAATACAGTTAAGATTATGTATATTTTATGGAGTTAATGTTGATATTCAAATATTAATTTAAAATTACAATTACAGAGTACTTCACTGTGGATATAATATGTTTAATTCCTCCATTCTCTGTTTTGTTTTAATTTTATTAATGTATTTGAGAGAGAGCAAGAATACACATGTACATTTGCGTGAAGGGCATAAGGAGAGAGAGAGAGAGAGAGAGAGAGAGAGAGAGAGAGAGAGAGAATCTTAACAGGCTCCATGATCAGCATGGGGACCACTGTGGGGCTGGATCCCATGACCCTGGGATATTCACCTGAGCCAAAATCAAAAGTTGGAGGCTCAACTGACTGAGGCGCTCAGGTGCCCCTCCTCAGTTCTCTGTTAAGGGTCAATTTGGTTGCCTCCAACCTTTAATTATTTAATACAATACTGCAATGAATATCTTTGTGCAAAGGTTATTTTATAACTTTGTAATTTGGCAAAAATTCCTGAAAATGGTACTATTGATTTAGAGAGCAAATACACATTTTTCATTTGATATTGTATAGTCCCCTTATGAGTTGTACTACTTTGCATCACCATCAGAAAAATAATGGTCATTCTTGTTTCCCTACACCTTAGCCAAAAAATGTTTTCAAACTTTTATATATTTCTAAATAAAATGACTTTCCCCTTATTTATTATTATTATTTTTTGCTTATTATGAGTGAGATTGGGCATTTTAAAATATGATTTTAAAATCCATTTGCATTTATTGTTCTATGATTTATTTGTTCGTATATTTTGCCTATATTCTTATTGAATTGTTAGCATTTGACTTAATTTCTATGACTTCTTTATATATTAGGCATATTTTGTCTCCGAGAAAACTTATAAATATTTTTCTCATTGTGTCATTTGCTTTTCCTCCCAAATGTTTCTTTTCTTCTTGTTTTTTGTTTCTCCGGACCTAACAACCAATCATTTCTTTATTTCTTCTAAGTTATAAGCCATAGTTAGGAAGATTTTTCTCTAATTCTTGAATAAAAGGAATTCACCTGTGTTTCTCCTCATATATATCTAGGTTTACTTATTTTTTCTTTTGAATTAAAAATCTATTTTGAATTTATACTGATTTTTGATGTGAGGAATTTTAATTGTTTCTATGAAGATATGAAGTTGTTATAATACTATTTATATAAAAGTCTATCTTTTCCTTACTGGTTTGAAATGCCACCTGTACCATATTCTAACATTTTTTTTTGTTTTTTGTTTCTTCTCTGGGGTCTGTTTTTGAATGTTTTTATTCTGCTTCATGCTATCTGTCCATGTTCTAAAACATAATATTTCTTTATTTAGAGGTAGAACTAGTCTGTTCTCATTGCTCTCTTTTAAAAGTTTCTTGACTACTCTTACTACTAGTTTTTCATATAATGACCCATCTATTTCTAGGAAGAAAAATTTAAAAACCTAATAGTATATTTGTTGGAATGAAATTTACAAATAATCATCTTTATGATGTTGAGTGTTTGTATGCATGTGTTTTCATTTGTTCGAATCTCCTTTTGTGTCTTTTAGAAATATATAATTTTCCTTATGAAGACATTTCCTTTTACACACATTTCTTAAGTTTAAGCTTAGTTTTTTTTCCCCTATTGCAAATATACTTCTAGCTTTCACCTAATTGGCTATCTGCTTATTTGAAGATTACTGATACCAAATAAGACATTCTTCAGTATATTTCTACTGTGAAATAAGACTAGTACCTGGTTGTGGTATTATACTATAGTTTTGCAAGATGTTACCGTTGGATAACTGGTACATGTTAGCTCTCTGTATTATTTCTTTCAATTACATGTGAAACTATAATTATCTCAAAATAAAAAAATTAAAAATAAAGATGGCTATATTGGACTAATTTTTTACATACTTGTTATCAGACATAATTTAGGTAATGCATGTTTCAGTAATTTTCAGTGTAGAAAACAATATAGAAATAGAGAATACAATTATTACATATTATGTTTTTCAAACAGCCTAAAATCTAAGAACAATTGAGTCAGAAGTCTACAACTTAGAGAAAGAACTTTATCTAACCCATAAATGCAGGATGTTCCAAAGTTGTTTTCTCTTACGTATTCTTTGGGCATGCAGTATATGAAATGAATGAAATAGAAATGTCTTCTGGTACAGTTTCAATATTTCAATACTTCTTAAGATGACATTACAGTGACTTAGAAAATTAAATATGCATAAACATTAAAACCATAAGTATTTTGTGATGGTAATAAAATTTATAAGCAAGATGAAATTCCTAGAATCTGTAAAAAAAGGAAAAAGGCATTAAAAATAGGACATAGAAGTTACTGCAAAGCAAAAATATCCTGAAATGATAATATAAAATACAAACTGGAGGGAAATTTTCACTCTAAGTGGTAGACTTAATACAACCAGAGTATGAACAAATCACAAGGAGAAAAGAACTAACAGCCAAATAGAAAATATACAAAGGACATGATTTGTGAAGATGAGGTATCACTTTTCTTCTCTTACATTGTTAAAGTCCACTGTTTGATAAGACAGCATTACAGGGGTATAGGAAAACAGTTCCCATTGCTAAAAATCTAAATTAGCTTGACAGATTTGAGAGCAACTTGGCAATATACATCAAAATATGTAATCACAATACCCTTTGATTTAGAAATTTTAATTTTAGTTTTTTATCATATAAAATAAGCCCATTTATGTCTTTGAAAATACATAAAAAGTTCTCCATTGCTGCAGTATTTGTTATATCAAAAGACAAAAAATCTTAAATACCCTGCAATAAGGGACTGGCTATATTCACACCAGGAAATACCATACAGCCACTAAAAATTGAGATAAATCTCTCATACTGATATTGAAAAATTAGTAAATGTATTCTTGAGAGAAGAAAGCATATGCCGCAAAATAACCTAAGGCACATAACATATATCATTATTTATATGATACTTCTATGTGGGAATCTGTACGTATATAACACAATAAACTGCAAAGAGTGTTTGTATGTAGGGAGGATGTATGGAATGGGGTGAAAACATTTGTTGTCTATTTTTTTTTTTCGTTTTTAAAATGTTTTTATTCATTTTTGAGACAGAGAGAAGGCACAAGCTGGGGAGGGGCAGAGACAGAGAGGGAGACAGGAACCACATGGGCTCCACGCTGACAGTAGAGAGCCTGGTGCGGGGCTCAAACTCATGAACAATGAGATCACGACCTGAGCTGAAGTCAGAAGCTTAGCTGACTGAGCCACCCAGGTGCCCCCTTATCTTTTTAATATTTTAATTTTTACCTATTTTGTTTTTCTAAAATATAATATTAAAATGGGAAGCTTCATGAAGGTTTTGACTAAAAGTCCAAGAAAAGTCCAGCCATGAGGTGCCAGGCCACATAAAATAAAACTTGCAGAATAGAAAACCAGGACCTAGTTTTATAACCCAAATGTAGAGAAGAGAAGAGATCTATATTAGAACAAGAATTTCTTTTTTTATGTTTATTTATTTTGAGAGAAAGAGAGAGAGAGAGAGAACATGAGCAAGGAGGGGAGGGGCAGAAAGAGAGGGTGAGAGAGAATCCCAAACAGGATCCATGCTGTCAGCAGAGTCTGACGTGTGGCTCAATCTCAGGAAACGTGAGATTAAGACCTGAGCCGAAATCTAGAGTGGGATGCTTAACCAACTGAGCCAGCCAGGAGCCCCTTGGAAATAATTTCTTTGAAGACTATTGCAAATATGTAAGAGGGTTTGGAGAATCCTTCTACCAAAGTTTAAGTCAATTGAAGAGGGTTTCAGTGAGACTTCTTAGAACTTGTCCTCTTTGGTTTGTAAGATACATTGGGATCATAACTGATTCACCTTGAGGCAATGAAAGACCAGAGGCTGTTTCTTTTTTTTTTCTTTTTTTTAAATGTTTATTTATTTATTTATTTATTTTAGAGAGAGAAAGACAGAATGTGAGTGGGGGAGAGGCAGAGAGAGAGAGAGAGAGATACAGAATACAAAGCAGGCTCAGTGCTCCATGCTGTCACCACAGAGCCCAGTGACGGGCTTGAACTCATGAACCATGAGATCATGACCTGAGCTGAAGTCAGATGCTTAACTGACTGAGCCACACAGGCTCCCCCAGAGGCTGTTTCTACAGCCATGGTCTCTGATGGTCTCAGAACTACAAGAGGTAGTTCTGTGGGCTCTGAGAATGTGTTGGAATAAACAGTGAGATTGCAGGAAAAAAAAAGTCTGAATAGGGCTGTATCAAATGCCCAATAAATGAAGGAAGAAATATACGTGATTTTCTATAGATGATGATTACCCAAGATCAAAAAGAACTGCTGGTGAGTGTTTCCCAGCATTGAGAATAAGTGGAGGGGTCTCCAAAATTACTATGAAAGCCCAAAACTTGATAGAGCATCAACTTAAAACACTTGAAAAATGTTGACAGATATACACATATAGATATACATACATAGATATACATACATATACACATGTGTATATATGCATATGTGTATATGTATATATAGTCATGTAACCACCACTATAATTAAGATATAGAAACTTTCAGTTACCCCAAAATTTCCTTCACTCCCCTTTACAATCAATCCTTCTCACACTCTGGCTTTGATCTATCTGCTAAAGATCTGGCTTCTATAAGCATGGATTGTCTGCTTATTCTAAGACTTCATGTACTAAAAGCCAGCTAGAACTTAGCCAAATGAAATAAAATGTATAGCAAGTCACTGCCTCAAAGATTTGAGAGTCACATGGGAAAAATGAAAGGGACAGAACAAAGATTCTAACCGTCTAGGCTTTGTCAGAGAATGAACTGTAGATGTGTGCACATCCTTCATACACAATGACTTGCCAGGAATATTGAGTCACAACATCCCCAAACTACTGGGCAGAAGATATTTTTTAAGATTTTAGTTAAATATATGGTTCTTTGGCCTATTTTCTAGTCACAGATGATTAAAAATATCCAGTTTCTGGACTTCTTCATGAAGTTCACCTCCCACTGCATTCATATAAAATTGTACATTTACATCAAACATGATCTAATTAGCTGATTTGTTTCAACACAGATTTGGAATATAGTACACTATAAAATGATAAAAACACAAAGGGCTAAATTTATTTCCATATTTGAGATATGAGTCCTTGGTTACATGTAAGGTTTGCAAGTATTTCCGCCAAGTCTACCTTATCTTTTCATCTCTTATTATTATTTTTTTTTTTACAGAATGACAAAGTCTAATTATTGGGTTTTTTTTCTTTTATGGATCATTTCTTTGGTGTACTGTCTAGAAACTCTTCATCAAGCCCTGGATCCAGGATATTTCTGCTATTTTCTAGGATTCTTACTATTTTATGTTAAATATTTGAATCAATGATGTATTTTGAGTTTTATTTGTTTATTTATTTTGTTTATGGATCTCTCATTGCTCCACCATCATTTGCTGAAATGACATTTTTTTTTCATGAAACTGATTGTGTATCTTTATCAAAAACAACTGACTATACTTATGTAAGACCATTTCTAGGCCCTCTTTTTTTGTTCTATTGATATGTGTCTATCCCTCTGTTAACATAATGGTCTTGATTATTGTGGCTGTATAATAAGTCTTGAGATCAGGTAGAATAATCTTCCTAATTTATTATGTTTTCTCAAAATGGTTTTGATATTCTAGTTGCCTTACCTTTCCATATGAATTTTAGAATCATCTTCTCTATATCTACAAAAGAACTTGATGGAATTTTCATAAGAATTGCATTAAAACCATATAAATTGAGAATTGATTTTTTTTACCACATTGAATCTTAAAATACATTTATAGTGTTTCAATTTATTTAGATCTTATTTCATTACTATTTTATAATTTTCAGTATGCAAGGCCTATATACATGTTTTGTTGAATTTACACAAAAATGCTCATATTTTTTCTTGTTACTATACTCCCATGGTTGCCTCGGAGGGGAGCTACGATATTATTAGTATGTTAAAGAGCGCTCAGTTCCACTTTGGCCCACACACCTATGCGATGAAGGGTCTCCACCTGGCTGTCCAGGTGAGGCCCCCTCCAGATGCCGGCCATAGGGATCTCGCGATCAGGTGCGGGATTTTTGCTGCTCCTGCGCTCCGGAGTGCCTCATGGTCAGGTGCAGGCGCTCTCAGAGGGTCTGCAAAATGCCTTAATGGGGCTTACAGTGAGGTCTTGCGGAAGCCCTCTTCTGGAACATTTGGTGTGAGGACATTATACTTTGTATGCTGATGATGCTCCAGTTTTCTCCTTTTTAGCCCCCTTGCACCCAGTGACAATGGTACTGTTTTATTATTATTATTATTATTATTATTACTATTATTATTTCAGTTCCCAAGTATTCATTTCTAGGATATAGAAGTTCAATAGGTTTTTGTATGTTAATCTCATATATTGTGATTTTGCTGAATTATTTGTTCTCAAAGTTTGTTTATTTTTTTTTTCGGAATTTTTAAATTATCTGCAAAAACAAGAAAAGTCTGTATTTTCAAGACATCAAATTATCTGCAAAAAGTGGGGTTTATTTCAACATCTAATTTGTGTGCATTTGATTTCCTTTTCGTGCCTTATTGAACTGGTTAGAACGTGAAGAACTATCTTGAACAGCAGTGACGACTGTGGAAACCCTTGCCTTGTTCCTGAACTTTGGTGGAAAAATTTCTTTCACAAGTAAGTGTCATTATTTGCCTTATGTTTTATGTAGGTGTTCTTTAATTTGTGCGAGTCTATCTATATCCCTATTTTTCTGAGAGCTTTTATCATGAATAGTTGTTGATTTTTTTTCTAAATGTTTTGTTAGCCTGTTGATATAATGGATTATATTAACTGATTTTCCATTTTGAGCTAGCATTGTATACCTGGTATAAACACCACTTGGTCATAATATGTATTTTTTTCATTTATTACTGAATTATATTTACTAATATTTTAAGACTTTTTTTTTTTAATTTTGTCGAGGTTTTTATTATTTTACTTTTGAGAGAGACGGAGTGTGAGCAGAGTAGGGGTAGAGAGAGAGGAAGACACAGAACCCAAAGCAGGCTCTAAGCTCTGAGCTGTCAGCACAGAGCCCGACGTGGGGCTCGACCTCACGAACCGTGACATCATGACCTGAGTCAAAGTCAGATGCTTAACTGACTGTAAGACTTTTTTTTACCAGAATCATGAGGGATATGGTCTTTACTCTTTATGTATTGTCTCCCTGCTTTTGATAAATGATAAACTTCATAAAATGAGTAGGAAAATGTCCCCCCCCCCCCAACTTTTGGTAGAGGTTGTGTAGAATTGATGTTAATTTTTCTTTAAATATTTGATGGAATTTGCAAGTAAAACTGTCTGGGCCTGGAGATTTCTTTTTTGAGAGTCTTTAAATTAAAATTTCAATTTCCTGAATAGTCACGGTGCTATTCAAATTATCTATTTCAAATTGGGTACATTGTGGTAGTTTGTACTTTTCCCGGAATTGGTTCCTAACATTGAAGTTGTCAAATGTGAGTATTTGCTTGCATTATTACCTTATTATGCTTTTGTTGTGTTTGTGCAGGGTCTCTAGTGGTATCCTTTGTTTTATTGGTTTTCTTTACTGCCTTTTTCTTTTCAATTCCATTGCTTTTGGCTCTTACTAGTATTATTTCCTTCCTTATGATTGCTTTGTATTTTTAATTTGTTCTTCTTCTAGTTCATAAGTGGCTTGAATTTTTTGAGACCTTTCTCTATTTAAATGTAAGGATTTAATGCTGTTTTCCCTCTCAAAATTACTTTAGCTGCTTCCAACAGATACTGATACATTATATTTTCATTTTTATTCAGTTCCATGTATTTTTGAAGTTTTTCTTTGTTCCCTTGTTTATTTAGATGTGTGTTTTTGAGTTTCCAAATAATTGGAGATTTTCCTGTTCTCTTTCTATTACTGATTCCTAGATTGATTCCATTGTGGTCAGAGAACACACCCTATATGATTTTAATTCTTTAACATTTGTTGAGGTTTATTTTATGACCCAGCATATTTTGATATTTGTTTCTTGTAAAGAATAGGTATCCTTGTGCTGTTGATTTCAGTGTTCTGTAAATATGATTAGATTCTGTTTGTTGCTAATATTATTGAGTTATTCTATATCCTTGATTATTATCTAACTGTTGTATCAGTTTTTAAATGTTTATTTATTTTTGAAGGAAGGAGAGACAGAGCCTAAATGGGGGAAGGGCAGAGAGAGAGGGAGACACAGAATCAGAAGCAGGTTTCAGGCTCCGAGCTGTCAGCACAGATCCTGATGTGGGGCTCAAACTCATGAACAGTGAGATCATGACCTGAGCCGAAGTCGGTCGTTTAACCGACTGAGCCACCCAGGCACCCCTGTTGTATCAGTTTTTAAAAAACCCTTGTGTCCAGGGGCACCTGGGTGGTTCAGTTGATTAAGTGTCCGACTCTTGGTTTTGGCTCAGGTCATGATCTCCCAGTTTTTGAGTTTGAGCCGCACATCTGGCTCTGTGCTGACATTGCGGACCCTGTGTAGAATTCTCCCTCTCCCTCTCTCTCTCTGCTCCTCCCCTACTTGCTCTCTCTCTCTCTCTCTCTCTCTCTCTCAAAATAAGTAAATAAATCTAAGAAATTTAAAAAATATAAACCCTTGTCTCCACAACTGATACAAAAGTGGCATTGTTATTCACTTTGTTTACTGATATTTTTCAGTACTGTTATTTGATGCATACACATTTAGGATTGCTATACACGGACTAACCCTTTTACCTTTATGTAATGTCCCTCTCTGACCCAGTAATTTTCTGTTTGCAAATCTACTCTATTTGATAAAAATATACCCATTTCTGCTGTATTTGATTAATGGTTGTATGATGTGGTTTTTTTCCCAGCTTTGTATTTTCAGCCAAACTCAATCATTATATTCGAAGAGAATTTCTTGCAGACCTTGTATTGTTGGATCCTTTTTAAAAATAAGTGTTGCTTAGGGTGTCTGGATGGCCCAGTTGGTTGGGTGATGGGCTCTTGATTTCAACTCAGGTCATGATCTCATGGTAAGTTTTTGAGTTTGAGCCCCCCCATCTGGCTGCTCTGCTCCCACAGCTTGGAGCCTGCTTGGAATCCTCTGTCTCTCTCTCTCTGACCTTCCCCCGCATGCAGGCGGGTATGCCTGCACACACACAAGCTTTCCCTCTCTCTCTCTCTCTTAAAAATAAATAAGTGTTAAAAAAATTTTAAAAATCAGTGTTGCCAATGTCTTTTATATGGCTTATTTTAATGTAATTTTTGATATGTTAGGGCTTAAATCTGTCACTTTATTTTCTGCTTATTCTTTCTGTTTTGGGGCAGAGTTTTTTGTTTATATTTTATTATATCCATGTTGGTTAGTGGACCATATGTTAAGAATTCCATTTTAATTTTTTCATTTTGATTTAGAGTGTTTTATGTGTGTTTCTGTCTCTCCCTTTCTCTACATACATATTTTTTCATGGTTGTTCTTGGTATTACACTTTATATACAAAACATATCACATTTTATTGGAGTCAACATTTTAAAAATTCGGTTAAATATAGAATCTTTCCTTCCTTTTGTCCTTCTGTTTTGCTCCACCTATAATTTCACTGTCTTAAATATTTCTTTGAAATACACATTAGAGACTATTGTAATCTTTATTTCAATCGTCAAACATTTTAGAAAACCCAAAAGGAGGAGAAATGTCTATTTTATTTCCCCATACTTTGTTTTTTCCTTATTCTTTCTTGTTTTTTATTGCTCCAAGTTTCCTATTTTTTCCTTTCTGTTTAAAAATTTTCTTTTAGCCATTCTTTTAGGCTAAGTGTACTGGAGAACATTTCTCTTAGGTTTCCTTCACCTGGAATGTCTTACCCTTTTTGGTTTGTCTATTTGTCTGCTTGAAAGCTTTTTACCAACCTCTCTCTATTTCCTCCAACTCCCATCCCCTGGTAACTACCATTCTAGTCTCTGTTTCCATGAGTTTGGCTTTTTTAGATTCCATATATAAATGATATACAGTGTTTGCCTTTCTCTGTCTTATTTCATTTAATTGGCAAAATGCCCTCAAGTTCCATCCATGTTGTTGCAAATGACAGGATTTCCTTCTTTCTCATAGCTGAATATTGTTTCATTATATGGCACATTTTCTTCATTCTTCTGATCATGGATTCTTAGGTTGTTTCCATATTGATGAAGTTTTGGGGTGATGTTGGGGTCCGGAGCCCAAGGCCAAGAAAGAATTCTTGAAGATGTACAAAGGTGATTTTATTAAGACACGGGGATAGGACCCATGGGCAGGAAGAGCTGAACTGGGGTTGTGACAGGTAACTGATTATATACCCTTAGAAACAGAATAAGTCTATAAGGTATTTTGGAAGCAAAGTCTCCAGGACCTTGAAGGACTGGCTGTTGCTAGGAAATGTCATTTATTACCTCGCACATGAGACCCTTCAGATATATATCAGGAGGCTATAAGCTCGGAGCCAGGCAGCATATATCTTGGGGGAGTTGAGATAAAAGGAAGTTTCCAAAGAAATTTTTATATGTTAAAGTAGACTTAGAGGTTCCCGAGAGAATCAGGATAATGTTAAGCCAAGATTCTCTTTTGTACCTAGCAAAGTGTCATCATTGAGGCAGCTGAGCTCCTAGAGGGAAGTCGCTCTGCTGATTTCAGGGACTTGCCAATGGGCTATAGGCAGTAAGGGAATTTAATTTTTCATTTGCCTTTGTTTCCCACACCACCAGAGCAAGCACTTAAACCCCTTTCCTTTGTTCTTGGGTAGCCAGGAGTGTCCGAGGAATATCACACATACTCCACCTGGGTGGGAATGCTGTTAGCCTGTACTTTGTCCTCAGCTTACCCCACATTCCCTCATCAATATCTTGGCTATTATGAATAATGCTGCAGTGAACATGGGAGTTCTGGCATCTCTTTGACATCCTGATTTCCTTTCCTTTGGCTGTATACCCACAGTGTGACTACTGCATCATATCATAGCTCTATTTTTTAATTTTTGGCAGCTCCTCCATTCTGTTTTCCCTTTTACATCTGAAGTATATTTTCTCTTGATATAAAATTCCTATTTGACAATTTATTTTCTCAGCACTTTTTTCCCCCCTCAGTACTTTATTTCTGAAGTATATTGTCACTTGATACAGAATTCTTGTTTGACAGTTTTTTTCTTTTTCTTTTTCTTTTCTCTCTTTTTTCTTAGCACTTGAAAAATATGCCAATTCTTTCTGGCTTCAGTGAATTCTCATGAGAAATTCTCTGTTATTCAAATCCTTTATTCAAATTCTTTTTTCCCTCTAGGTAGTAAGGTTTCTTTTCTTCATTTTTTTTTCCTGACTGCTTTCAAGAGTTTTTCGTGATCTTTACTTTTTAGAAGTGTGACTGATGTGTAATCGCTTGCATTTATTTTGTATTAACCTGTTCAGGGTTTTCTCAACTGTTGAATCTGAACTTAATGTCATTTGCTAAATTTGGGAAATGTTTAGTCATTATTTCTTCAAATACTTTTTCTGGCCCAATTTTCTTTTACCCTTTGGGACTCCAATAACATGAATGTTAGATCTTTTGTTATATTCCCACATGTCCCTAAATTGCATTTATCTTTTTTTTTTCTTCAGTCTGTTTTCTCTTTTCTTCAGATTGGGTAATTTTTATTGTTTCATCTCAAGGTCACTGTTTCTTTAATTTTTCTTCTCTATTCTTCTGCTGAGCCCATTCATCGAGTTTTTAAAATTTTTGACATACAGGGTTGAGTAGAGAGGAACTACTCACAGCTAGACAGGTGGCTGGTTGGGTTGCTGTGCTGTTTTGCTAGTTCATGCTCCCTACTAGATCTCCACTGATAGTATCCTACGTGAGAGGAGAAGGAGACCATATTACTGCTGGAAACTATCTGAAACTATCCCTTTGGAGAGAGCAGGGGCACGTCATTGACACATGGGGAAAAAGTATAGGCTTCCCATGTGATCTTCACCGACATCACACTCAGGGCTTACTGCCACTTATTTTGTGGGAAAGGCCCAGTTCCATACTCACAACACCCTGATGGAAATTTGTGAGCCATTACAGTCTGATAAGTTTGGACATGTAGGCTTTCCACTTGGATTTGGGGAGAGGGCTGGTGGTGGGGCCACGGTATTTTCTTTGGCGCTTGCCTTAAGTAGAGGAGTTATCATTGAACTGTTTCCATCTTACTAGCCTCTACTTTTCCTGGTCATTTTTCTAGAGAGAAAAAGGTTTATTTTTCTCCTTCTTTTTTTTCTTTTTTTGTCCCCATTGACATTTCTAGATTGGTGCCTTTACCAGTACTCATCTATTCAGTCTGATATATATGAGGCAAAAAGAAAATGAAATAAAATTAAATTAAAATTAAAATTAAAAAAAATATTCACAGAAATCACCCCAGTTTGGATTCTTAGGACCTGATCCACCATTTTCTCTGTACCTTTGTCTTTTGACTCTTGAAGGAAAAACAAAATAGAGAAAAAAATCAATTCAACTAGGTATTGGGCAAAGAACATAAAGAGCCATGTAAGTGAAGATGATATACAAATGGAAAGTAAAGCACATGGAAGGATATTCAACCTCACTAGCCATTAGGGAAATGAAGATTAAGACCACAGAAAGATACCATTATACATCTATTACATCAACAAAATGAAACCTATGAAAATCTATGAAAAATAATCTGTCACTTTCCTTTAAAAAATGAAGTAAACATATACTTACCATATGACCCAATAATCAGACTCCAGGTCACTTATTTTTGAGAAATTAAAGCATATTAAAACCTGTTCATAGCAACTCTATTTATAATAGCCCAAACCTGGAAGCATTCAAAATGTTCCTGGAGAGGAGAATGATGAAACAGTGTCTGCTACAGCGATACTGTGGAATACTACTCCGTGATAAAAGGGAATGAACTAGTGATACATGGAACTACTTGGATGGATCTCAAGGGTGTTATTCTGAGTGAAGAAGCCATTTCAAAAGGTCACTTACTGTTTGATTCCATTTATATAACATTCCCTAAATGATAAAATTATAGAGCTAGAGAACATATTAGTTTTAGTCAGCATTTAAGAATGATCTATTGTTGGGGCGCCTGGGTGGCGCAGTCGGTTAAGCGTCCGACTTCAGCCAGGTCACGATCTCGCGGTCCGTGAGTTCGAGCCCCGCGTCAGGCTCTGGGCTGATGGCTCGGAGCCTGGAGCCTGTTTCCGATTCTGTGTCTCCCTCTCTCTCTGCCCCTCCCCCGTTCATGCTCGGTCTCTCTCTGTCCCAAAAATAAATAAAAAAAACGTTGAAAAAAAAAAAAAAAAAAAAAAAAGAATGATCTATTGAGTTTCCTAGAGTTCCTGTAACAAAGTGTAGCTTTCCCTACCATCCAAAAGTAGAGTGTTTCGATGAAATCTTTCTTAAGCCCAAGTGGTGTAAAGTGAAAAAGCAGTTACTGTTAATTTACATGGAAAACTTTTTAAGCATTTCTAGACCTCCCCAAAAGCACTCTCTTAGTCTTTTCTGATACCTTAGGACACTGCTCACTAATGGACGCACAAAATAAATCAAGATAAAGCACAGATGCTCACAGACACAGTTCACAGCTATGGTAGCTTGATGCTGAGTGTAGTGATCAGGAAAGGAGGTTGGTGACCTCCTGTAAGGGCTCGCTGAATGCTGAATGCTTTTTTTCACTTTTTGCCATTTTTCCCTCTTCTTTTTGTAAAAGAGAAAGTCCTCTTTGGATTTCTTTCAGTTAGCAAAACTAGGTACTAATATAGATCCTTTAGAAAAGCATAGTGGCATACAGAGGGGAGGTAGGTGGGGAGATGGGTGAAATAGCTGAAGGGGTCAAGAGTACACTTACCATGATAAGCATTCTGTAATGCACAGAATGGTTGAACCATTATATTGCACACCTGAAACTAATGAACTGTATGTTAACTATAGATTAACTGAAAATAAATTAAAAGATGAATAAAATAAAGGTGAAGTGACACATTGAACTTTCAAAAAGCAAGGGATACTGTATCACAACCAGGCAGCTTGGAACAACAGGAATTTATCCTCACAGTTCTGGAGGCTAGAAATCTGAAATCAAAGTATCAACACCATTCCCTCCAGAGTCACTGAGAAAGAAATTTTTCCACACCTCTCCTGGCTTTTGGTGGTTGCCAATAATCCTTGCCTTTCCTTGGCTCATTGTTCCATAACTTCAGTCTCAGTCTCTGTCTTTACATGACTTTCTTCCCCGTGTTTTTTATACATCCTCTCCTCTTCTCATAAGGGCACAAGTTGTTGGATTTAGCTTCCATTGTTAAGTATAGCATTTTTTCATCTAAAAACCTTTAACTAATTATTCCTACAAAGACCCTATATCTATGTATCCTTATTGGACACATTCTTTAGGTTCTGGAAAGAAACACATTTTTGAGGTATGTTATTCAACCGATTATAGAGTGTGAGGGGGAAGGGGGTGAGTGTACCTATAAAAGGATGGAATGCAGAATATCTTTGTAGTGATGAAATAGAGCTATATTTTGATTGTATTATCTTGATTGTTATTACTAAAAGGATTAGTAATGAGTCTACATGTAAGATAAATGACATAAAACGTTTTTTATGTTTATTTATTTTGAGAGACAGAACTCAAACGAGTGAGGGAAGCAGCAGAGAAAGAGCGAGAAAGAATCCCAAGTAGCCTCCACACTGTCCGTGCAGAGCCCAACTGTGGTGCTCAATCTCACGAACTGCGGGGTCATAACCTGAGCTGAAATCAAGAGTTAGAAGCTTAACCCACTAAGCCACCCAGGTGCCCCAATGACATAAAACTTTTAAACATTCATTGTACAAATACCAGTTTTTTTTTATTTTGATATTCTCTTATAATTATAGAAGACATAACCAATGGGGAAAAAATGATAACAGATGCATGGAACCTGTATGTACTCTCTTTGTAACTTCTTGTGGGTCTGTTATTTCAAAATAAAAGTTAGAAAATAGGGTCTAGTAATTTTCTTAAGGATGGCATTTTTTCCTATAATCATATGTAAATATTCTTTGCTTTCTTTTGTGTTTAATACAAGAAAGAGATAGTCTGTGCCTCTTGAGGTAAGGAAAAAAAAATCAATAATTGCTAAAGTGTATAAAAAGTCATATGTCTAATACTATAATAGATTGCTTATGTTGTCACAGATTTTATACATTTCCTCAGTGCTATAGGGATGAGATTCAATAATTGTTTTACTGGCTGCTCTTGAATTGAATATCAGGCCTAGAGTGTCATTTTCTATATAATGAAGCCAAGTTAAAACCCAAATTAACTGTAAAGTGTCATAATGCATCTTATGTAGTCAAAACTCTTTTCTACTCTCAAACTGATTTATGTAAATTTAATGGGTTTAGTTGAAAAGAGGATGATAGAAGGATTAAAGATTTTTAAAAGCGCAGAAGCTTCTTCCCTAAAGGTAAAAGGAGAACATAAGCAATGTCTGTCTCTGCATAAACGTTTTACAAAATAGATGAAATAGGATGTTGTCCAGGGAAAATTATTATCACTGTAAATTTACAAAAAAAAAGAAGAAGAAAAATAGGAAAGAAAAAAAGAAAAGAAGGAAAGTGTTCGGTGGTAAAACTGCCATTTAAAGTGATTTAAATGTTACTATGTTATTACTAAACGGATTATTTGGAAGCCATTTTCCTACTAAAATTTTTTGAATTTCTAAAATACAGAAGGACTTTCTGTGGCTTAAAGCCATGTGATAGCTATATTTTGGTAACTGATTGCCAGGTGTCTGTTCTGTTAAAATGAGATTCCTCCTCCTCTGTCCACCTCAAATTTAACACAAAATATGTTACCAAGGGGAATTTAGACCTGATTAAGATTGACATCACTTTTCATAGAAAATGCCCATAGGTAGAATCAAAATGTCATGTGGGGAATAAAGCTCTATCAGAACAGAACTGCAAACAGAGGAAAAAAGAATCACAATTCAGGTTATGGATCATTTGTAAGAATGATGATATTTTCTAATTAGATTTGACTTTCAAATTTTCTATTTACAGACAGAAATGAGCCATGAGTTATTATTTTGAATTATCATTCTTAATCTCAATGATTGCAGGCTTACAATGAATTTTTAAAATGATACTTTTTCCCACTTAGTATCATAGCATAAATATTAATATCAAGAATAGTACCCTACAGTTATCTAGTGTTTTCAATGTCAAAACATCCAAAGATATTTTACAGATTAAGTGCCTCACCTTTGTGGTAGAATTCATTAGAAATTTAAAAGCAGTTACAGTACATTGCAAACTGAGGTGAAGAGTATAATTTATTTTTCAAAATCAAATCAAGTTAAAGTGGCCAAGAGAAAATAAATAAAGAAAAGTGTTAAATATGTTTTATGGATAAATACTGAACCATATATTAAAACCCTTGCATTAGAGAAACCATTCCAAAATTTAAGGATGTTATTTAGGATTCAAATGTTTCAGCACCCTTATTATGCCAGGTTATTGAGTGTGTCTTTCAGCTCAGGTTGCTATAACAAAATACCAGAGACTGGTCTGTGGCTTAAACAACAGACATTTGTTACTCCTGGTTTTGTAAGAACAAGGTACTGACAAATTCAGGTGTTGGTAAGGGCCCCTTTCCTAGCTTGTAGAGTGCTACCCTCTTGCTCTGTGTGCTCTTATAGCCTTTCCTCAGTGCTTGCTTATGGAGAGAGAGATCTTTGCCTCCCTCTTATATGGGCACCAATCGTTTCATGACGTTCCTATTCTCATGACCTAATCTAAATCTAATCCCACCTCCAGATAGCATCACATTGGGGGTTAGGTCTTCAACATAAAGATTTAAGGGGGGGGTGTGTGGACATAAACATTTAGTCTGTAGTATTGACTACTACAGAGCATAATGTGAAAGGGGTTGGTGGTGAATTAGGAATTAGATCTTGCATTGGCTAAGCTTTTGTATGCAGTGTTTTCCTTTGTGAATTACATTGTAATACAATAAACTAGTAGGGTAAATTCATTTTTTTAAGTGTTTTTAAGATGTGCATATTAACTTAAATTTCAGGCTTCTCTGAGACCTAGAGCTAGTTAATGACAGAATCCAGAGTATATTAAAACCAAATTTTTCCGTTGTGTCATCTTGGTCCCTTTGTTCCTTATTAGTTACTTCTACTTTATTCTTAATCCCCAGCCCAAAATGATTTCTGTCTCAGTCATCCCTGACTTTCCATGTCAGGATAAATCTCTTAATTCATAGTGCTATCTTTAATACTTATTTTATAGTAAAATTATTTGAGTGTTGGTCTCCATCACTAGTGAGCTCCTTGAAACTAAAGGCTGAATTATTCATATCCATTCTCCCAACTGTCTGGTACAATGTCTGGTGCATCTGACAGCCTTTTGTTCCAGACTGCCTCCTCAAAGATATTTTTATAGCAAACAGCTTTGGAAAATAAAGATAGTGTCTTCTTCCAGAGCAAGGACATATTTTTTGTACTGTCCAGGATAATAAAGATAATGTCTGCCTCCCAGGCAAAGGACAGATTTGTTTGTAGTCGATTATAAAATATTTAACTTCCCTAAACCTAGGGTTCCTCAGCTATGATTCAGGCGCATGGCATGCTCAGTATCTATCTGGACCACTTCATGTCCTCCCCATGGGATTTGGGTTGGGAAAAAAATGATGCAAATATAAAGTTCATGGAGTTTTCTGTGCCCATATATAATAAAATTTTTTGACTCTGTCATAGGAATCCCAAGTCATGTCATATCCATAAAACTATGGCAGGCTAACTTAACCGCATTCAAGTAGAGTAAAATCTTAGACCCTGTACATTTATTGACATTGTATACTCAATAGATGTATAGTAAATGTGTTGTATTGAATTACGGATGGAAAAAGGAGAAAAAAAGCCTACTCAGTTATGAAGTTCACAATTCTCTTCACCGACTTGCACATGAGGAATCTGAGTTTCAGAAATTTAAGTGACTCATCCTCTGATGTGATGGGTAATTCTTAACTTGTCATTTCTATTTTATTCAAAATGTTTGATGAATTTTATGATCATGTATAAAATAACTGTAAATGCATTTTGCCATGTGGTGATGGTTCTGGTATTTATTATTGGCATTCATGGTCAGACTGACACCATGATGTACACCTTTAATTGTTCCAGATAATAAGAAATGAAAAAACAAGATTCAATATACACATAATGAATTCATGATAAGGCCAAGTGTTTTAGTAGTTTAATGAGAAAAAAAAGGTAAAAGAAATAATTTTTAAATGGTCTGTGGTAGTATAAGCATGTACATTTTTTGGTGAATCTATATTATCCAATACATTAAATAAAAATTATTGATTTAAATTTTATTGATTTTTAAATTCTGATAATATTCAATAGGTAATTTTTTAAAACTTGTATGAGGTGTGAACATGAGATGTCTTTACTTATATTTTGAAATGTAGGTAATATTATATTCTAAGAATCTAAATTAACAGGGAGAATTGACAAGAAAGTTTTTTAAAGAAATCTGTTATGTATATTAACTTACATTTCAGAAACTCTGCTTTAAGCCATAAAGCTAAAGACAAACACAGATTTTTCAAATCAAGATCTTTTGAAGATCTTTCCATTGTGTCATTTTGATCTCTTTATTCTTTACTATTTCTCTAAAGAATGAAAGAAAAATATCCTCCATGTCTGTTAAACATTTGCATAGTGAAATTTAATTTCAGAATCTAAAGCTATTTGGTTCTGAAAACTAGTAAATGGTCTGGTATTTGTGATTCAGATGTTTGAAGTTCCATTGACAAAAAGATGTGGCAAAAATATAAGTCATGGCTTTATTATTATTGATTCTCTATTGCAGTGTACTTGAATGCAGATTTGTGAAAATCAACATACAGATAAATTTTATACAATCCCTTTACTTTCTCATGATAAGATCACAACTTAATCACATAATTAATATTCTCCCCTCTTCTCAAATATTCAAAATATTTAAAGTTAAAAGTGGTAGTTTTAGATATAATCCCATTTTCTTTGATTTATTCATTGACATTGTTAATTATCACATATAGTGTTTGTTACTATATGCTCCTTCTTCGTGGTACAAGTTTTTATCCTTCTCAGAATTTTCACCTCTGTTGTGCTCTTCTTACTTTTTATTGTGACTGTAATTATGAGATAGAAGAATAAATTAAAATATCCTTAGGACTGAGTCTTAATTTATATAGAAATGGATACAAGTATATTTTCAAGTTCTTGTATTTTAAGTTGATTTTACATTTTGAGATTTAATCCATAACTTAGGTTAACATGACTTCCCCCACAACAGTGATGACTCTTCAATGGCAGAGCCAGAAAGAATTGATTTTTTTAGGCCAAATGTTAAACTCTAGGATTTATTTTCTTTAAAAAGAAAATTTCCTCACTAGTAATTGAAATGTATTGCCTTTTACTTTATTTTTTTTTTTTAGTTTATTTTTATTGATTTTGAGAAAGCGATAGAGATCAAGCAGGGAACAGACAGAGAGAGAAGGAGACAGAATCCCACCAAGTGCAGGGCTCAAACCATTAACTGTGGGATCATGACCTGCACCAAAGTCAAGAATCTGATGCTTAACTGACTGAGCCACCCAGGCACCCCATACATATTGCCTTTTAAATAACATACATCTTAACAGACCTCTGTCAAAGAAGGCTGGGCTGGCTTAATGTGTGGAGAATTTACACCATTTCTTATATTGGACTAAAGTTGGGTTTCTTAAGCCAGATTCTTATGTATTAAAAAGAATCAGAAGCCATTTAAGAGGAAACAAAAATCTAACTATACTTTTGTTTTAATAATAATACAATAAATTAACAACAATGGATTCTAATTTTGGGGATTCAGAATCTATCGGTTGCTTATTGATTATAGAAAGCCCAGCAACCTAGTGTCAACAAAACCGATGGCGGTAATATTTAACAATCTTTAAATCTTGGGAGGTGGCTGAGGAAAGATCTTAATGGTCTTGGTGAGTCTTTTTTTTTTTTTTTTTTTTTTGTGTGTGTGTGTGTGTGTGTAATTTTGGGAGTTTAGTGGAGAACCTGCTCAGTAAATCTGAATTTAGTGCAAGAGATTAGGCTGATGCCAGCAGCTGTGTTTTAGAGGCTGCCCCATTGTAACAAGGCCACAGCCGTGACAAGAAAACTTCTGTTGTCACAATTCACATAGATTTCCCTTTTCTACTTTATTCCTGCAAATATGTAAAACAGTATGGAGACAGTGCTCTTTTCCCACTTGGGCATTGGCCATGATGTAAATGGAAAATTTTTGTCTAGCATAAGCTTTAAGATAATTGGATTTTCTAGATATAGATGATGTACTTCTCTACTGTTTATTTTAATCTAACAAAACTCTTTCACACATGGACTACACACACACACACTACCACCACCAACAAAAACAATAATAAATACTAATTGGTGTCAGGATAGGAAAATGTAATCTTAATATACATGAATAAAATTATATATTGGTTTTATCTAACTTTACTTAAGAAAGACATAGCAATTGATATGTAACTCAAGACTGTCTTGAAGATATTCAGGGAAAAATCATGAGGCCAAATCCGGTAAACATACTAATCAGACCTTCAGATAGCATTAATTAGTAGAAATATTATGTTGTCCTTGGAATTCTTTTTGTGGAGTATGTCTAGGTTGCTCATGGCAAATAAATTTTGACTTAATTTATGGAGCATGGCCTACTGGGAAATGTCAGTGTCTATTCCAAAATTTTTTAAGTAAGAAGTATAAATCTTTAACAATTGAAATAGCTCTTTCTGTGTAATTGATGCCCTGTATGCCTTATGTAAGTTCTCAAATATTATGTCTAGGCCAGAGTTTATCCTTACGCTCCAAGGAAGGATCTGACAGTTCTAGGTTTTTGCACGCTTTGCCTGTGCCTCATGATTTTCTGTATTCTTCTCATTTTTAGTCAAGTTTGATGCCAGGAAGAATATCTGATTCTTATGAGTATGGTTTGACAATCTGACCTTTTGCATTATTTCAGCTACATTTTGAAAGAAGCTTTCTTTCAAAGAAGAATTGTTCTTTGTTCAGAGAAATGATTAATGTTGGCCTTGTAGCTACTATGCAGCCTAAGGGGAAGACTTCCTAAGGGGAAGTGTGTTTTATATAGATTGATTGCACTTGCTCACTGGTATGATCCTAGATGTCTCAAAAATCTTCCAACTTGCCGAAAAAAATGTATGTATGGTTTATTTAATCCTTAATGAATATATGGTATAGGCCAAATCTTTTGGCTATATTATGCTATTTATTCATAATAACAAATACGTGAGTTCTGTATTGATAACCCCTTTTGACGTTTAAGAAAACCGAAGCTTAGAGAGGCAAGCAAACTTTTATTTGGAAATACTGGTGGTTGTCAGTGAATGGGAGATCCTCCTCTTCAGTGATGTTTAATTTTGTATATCAACATGACTGAGTCATGGCATGCTCAGCTATTTGATTACATGTTATTTTGAGTTGTGTCTATAAGGGTGTTCCTGGATGAGTTCAGCATTTGAATCAGCAGACTGAGTCCAGAAGGTTGCCCTCCTTATTGTGGGTGGGCATCATCTAATCTGCTGAAGGCATGAATGGAACAAAAAGGTGAAGAGGGGGAGAATTTGCTCTCTCACTGATGATTAAGCCTGGGAAATTTGTCTTGTGTCCTTGGATTAGGACTTATATTGTAGGTGCTCTTAGTTCTTAAGTATTTGAACTCAGACTGTAACTACATCTCTGGATTTCCTGGGTTTCTAGCTTGCAGTCTGCAGATTGTGGAACTTTTCAGCATCTATAATCACATAAACTAACTCTTTACAAATCTTTATAAATCTCTAATAGATAGATAGATAGATAGATAGATAGACATATATAGATGGATATAAATACAGACATAAATCTATTTCAATATACATACTTTTGGTTCTGTTCCTCTGGAGATTTTGAGAAACATAATTTTAAGGATAGGTTTTATGAATTGATTTTAGGGTTTCTGGAATTGGCTCTTGAATCTGATTAGATTTAATGATCTTAATGACTGTTTCTAGTAGTAAGATAGTGCTGGTAATTCATAGCAGACACTGGTCATAGAGATACACAAAATGTCTGTGTTGGACACTTATAACCAACTACTTATAAGCAGGGAGCTGGGTAATTGTGTGCATGTTACTTTCAAACATTTGTGGAAAACTATAGAACATAATGAGATAAGGTTGTTACTCCTAATGTCACTGGATAAGGTGGTGAAAGATAAAGATGAGCTCAGGGATTTGAATTTCCAGGTCAAATAAGACACAAATGACCTAAAAGCTTCTATTGTTTCCTGAAGGAGACCCTTATCTCCTATAGTTTCAGAGCTGTGATTACTGAAATTCAAATGCAGAATCTCATTTACCCCTGGTTAAATTACAATACAAGTTGAATGCAGAATCTCACAGGGTGTCTACTGGTAAAGTGATTAGCAAAGAATGGGACCTGGTAAGCAATGATAGGGATGTGTAGGAAGACTTTGATGAAGCTACAGATGGTCTAAATTCTGGTGAGTTTTCTTTGCCAGTGGAAGAGGGCTTCCAATCACCAATGATATCAGCCAATCCATCCCTGACATCTGCGTCTGAGGCAATTAATATTACATTGTCTGAGGAAACTGTAATGGCCACCCCTGTAGCAGTTGTCAAGCAAAACAATGCTGATTCTTCTCACTACCCTTCTTCCACCACCCTTCTTTGCTTCTAGACCTATTACTAGACTCAAGTCCTAAGAGGACATTAATGATGAACTACAAAATATGACCCATGGGACAGTGCATTGCACTCTAAAAAAACTACTTGTGTTTTCTAATTTATACAGACAGATATTAAGGGAACATGTATGGGAATGGATACTAAAGGTGTGGGATAATGGTAGAAAAATATAAAGTGGAATCAGGCAAAATGTATTGATACAGGCTCACGAAGGAGAAATTTTGCATTTTATATTGCAACTTGGGGAGTCATGAAGGGCTGTGAAGGTTGTGTGGTTAGTTGAAACATGGGTGGCCCACAGTGAGTAAATCAGAAATGTGAGATCTGTTATGGTTTAATGTAAAGGAAGGGATTAAAAAAACATAGGGGTTATTGAATATTAGAGTGGACTTGTCATTTAAGACCTACTCACCCATACTGAGAGTGTCCAGAAGACATACCTTTTACTAATACTGGAGAAATAAATTTATGAGGGGAGTTTTGACATCCTTGAATAGCTCTGTGATTGTTTTTCTCTGTAGTCCAGACCTTACAGTGGGAACTATAGCCGCTGAGTTAAGAAACCTAAATATAATGGAAATAATTGGATCCCAGGGTGGCAGGGACCAGATGGGGGCACTCAGTTACCAAAGGCAAATTAAGTGTGGTTAGCATAGTGGGCAGCAGAGTCAGAGCAGCAATCAGAATACCCTGGCTCATGCAGACCTGTTGTGTCAGCAAGTTGATTATGGTGTTCCTAGAAGAGAAATAGAGAAGAGACATTCTAAATTCTTACTTGATCTTTATAAATAGAAAAATTCCAGGGTAAGTGAACAAAAGTCTTACCAAATCATAAAAACAGAGAGGCACTTGATCCAGGTTTCAGACCCAGAATCCCTTAAAAGGAGCGTGGGTCTCCCTAAGGATAGACCTTGGTAAACTATCAAACATTTATACTGTTAATCTTTCTCCCAGTTCCCTTTGGACTAGTTCTAAATGGACACTAATTCCAGGAGACTGAAAATGTAACTGTGGTCCATAGTCAGAGTAGAAGCTTGTGCAAGTCGAGTAACTAGTGGAATTTTAGCTCATGTTCCTCCCACATTGGACATACTACTACTTATCTTGTAGTTATTTCTTCAGCCTCAGAAAGCAGAATTGAAACAGAGTGTGCAGCTGGCAAAATCTCCACAATTGGCTCCCTAACCTGTGCAGCACAGAAATATTATGGTGGGAGAGGCCAAGAGGAAGCCTCTATAACTGTCTCTACTTAAGAAAGTACATTTGTGGAGGGATTACAGAGATTAGTGCCAGTATCAAGTACTTGAAGGATCCATGGGTGGTGGTTCCCATCACATCCTACTGAATTTGGCCAGTACAGAAGACAGAGATCTTGAAGAATAGCAGTAGATTATTGTAACTTTATCAGGTGGCGATTCCAATTTCAGTGCTGTACCAGGTATGATTTAATTGTTGAGGAAATTAATACCCTGGCACCTGGTATGCAACTATTGATTTTTCTCTCTGTCTCCTTTACCTTCACAAAGAACACTTCACTTCTGACACTCTGGACACCAAATGTATGGAGATTTTGCCTCACAGAGGCAATTCTCTTGACACCAAATGGGTATCTTATGATTTATTTCCATTCTGACACTCTGTACCCAGAGATAGTATCAGATCCCAAAGGTTAAGGGCTCAGTCCCAAAAGACTGACCCCACCATACTTCTGATGCCAATTTCAACTAGTAGGTCCTCAGGTAACCCACAACTTCTATCTGATTTGGCTACATATCCAAGGCTTCCATGACCCCTCCTCAAGATCAATTAATTTGCTAGAGCTGCTTACAGAATTTAGGGAAACACTTAACTTTAACCAATTTAGTAAAGAATATGATAAAGGATTCAGATGAACTTCCAATGAAGAGCTATAATGTAGTGAGGTCTGGGTGGGTCCCAAGCACTGGAGCTTCTGTCCCCATGGAGTTGGGTGTGTCACTCTCCTGGTGTGGATGTGTTCACTAACATGAAAGCTCTCCCAACCCAGTATTTTTGGGAGTTTATGGAGGCTTCATCATGTAGACATGATCGATCATTAACTCCATTTTCAGACCTTCCTCTTTTGAAAAGAATGGGGGGAAAGACTGAAAATTCCAAGCCTCTAATTATGGCTTGGTCTTTCCAATGACCAACCCTCATCCAGGAGCCATTCACGAGCCCCCCCACCCTCCCTCGGGATTGCTTTATTAGCACAAAAGTCACTCCCTTCATGCAAGAAATTACAAGTGTTTCAGGAGCCAGTGTCAGAACAAGGGTCAAAAACCAAATATTAGAACAAAAGATGATCCTAGTGCTCTTACCACTTAGGGAATTACAGGGGTGTCAGGAGATCTATGCCTGGAACTGGAGGCAGAGACCAATGTATATATTTTCTACTATTTCACACTTATTGGTATCTTTGCCAGGATAAAACTGGTGCCACTAGTCTTTCAGTATGCATAACATTTATTGCCACTGACTTTGGGTTCTGCCTTCTTTTCTAGTCATTGAGGCCTCACCCTTGGCAGCTGCTCAGCCAGGTGATTGGTGCATGAGTTGGTTGGACTTTAAACTCTTTTTTCCTCCATGGAAAGGATTTGCTGTAGACATATCCTCTTAATTTCTTCGGGCAGTATTCCTTGGTCAACATTAAATAGTGGGGGCACAGAAATCAAGTTTACTGATGTAAGCAAAGCAAAACAAACACACAACACACATTCATTGGGATGTATTTAGAAATATTATTACCTTTACACATAAAATTAGTTTCATATAATGTGGACTTGATTTTTAACATAAATTTAAGTCTAAGAAGTTATTTGTTATTATAATTTCCCATTGGTCCCTCTCCTGCACAATAATTTCTAACCTGGATTAAGTAACAATTTATAGTTATTGTTCATACAATTCCAATCAATACCAAAATCCTACAATGAAAGGCAAAAAACAGTAAAATTTTTTGAAGGATAAAATACAATCATGACACTTACAACATTACTAGGGAACCAATAAAAAATCCCCACCGTAAATTATACTGAACCTTTTTATTTATAACTACTACAAGTAGGATGGTCATAAATTTCATGGAACTGGAAAACTGTGAATGATTCTTCTGGCCAATAAGAATGTCAAATGCTTTAATAATTCTTTCCAAAAAAAAAAAAAAAAAAAAACACCACAGAGTTTCAAAAGGTTTCTTTTCAAATTCTGCTAAAAATGAAATATTTGTAATTTAGGTATTAGTTTTTCCTTTGTCTAATAAGGGAGTTCAATTTCAGTCAAAGGCTTCTCCTTTCCAAGGGAGGGGCAAATACTGTTGAATGTATAGGGAGAAATCCTAACAGTCAGAAGAAACCACGAGAAATACATCTTTTCTTCTCCCTGATTATGTGAGATCTCAATAGCTTCTGTAGCTGTTACTTTATTTTTTTTTTTTTTTTTAGTTTTTTAATATGTTTTAGTGTTTATTTATTTTTGAGAGAGAGAGAGGGAGACACAGAATGTGAAGCAGGCTCCAGGCTCCAAGCTGTCAGTACAGACCCCGATGTAGTGTTCCAACTCATGAATCTCGAGATCATGACCTGAGCCAAAGTCGGATGCTCAACCGACTGAGCCACCCAGGAACCCCGTAGCTGTTACTTTAAAACATGGTATACATAGTCGGAGAGAACAGTATCATTAGACATGCATGAGAAGTAGTCTTCCTGCTATACTGTATGCAAGGTAAACCTCAAAAACAAAAGAGAAAATTGGTGTACTATTAAGCAATACTAAATGAAACTCAAACGTATTTTGGAATCACTTGAGAAGAATAAAGCCCCTGGGATTTGATTTAATTGGTGTTGGATATGATTGGCCATCAGGATATATAAAAGCCTTACAGGTTATTCCACTCTGCATCCAAGGTTATGGGAACCACTGAAGCCACGTGTAATTTTGATGATTTCAATTTTCAACTGAAACATTTTAGATGAAAGATAAGTAGTTATAATTGTAAGTAGAACATATCTCGTTTTCACATATGATTCAGCTTCAAGTGGAATGTAAAATATGATTAAAAATAAAGCCTAAAATGAACAGATAGCATTGTACCTGTTTAAATAAAATGTATTTAATATGACTTCATAGATCCTCAAATTTTTCAAATATACATTTCTACATGAAAACAAATGTGATCCTATTTGAGATTATTGTTTCCCAAGTGTTGAATATTGATGGTTATTAATTTGTAATTCTTTCTTTAGATTGAAAGATATTTGTGGCACACAATAGAAAAAAGAGAGTGTGAAACAGAAGAAAAACAAGGTTAAATTGATATTGTGAAGCATGTTCCTGGGAGAAATTCTTTGTAGTTTTGTTTGAGGCAGTGAAGCCTAAGTCCTCTGTCAGAGGCTGGTAAAATGCAGTGCATTTTAATTTTGACTTTATTAAAATAAATTGGTATATTTTGTTACATCTTTCTCTCTATGCATAAGCTACTTTCCATGATTTTAATTACACTGCATATACAATTTGCAGCCTGATAAAACAATATATATTATATGGTGCAATTAACAATAATTCTCCAGAGAAATACAGCAACTTTTGAATTAATTGAAAAGGTTGGGTATAATTGTTTATGTAATCAATTTACCTATAATTTACTTTTAATTAGACTTCTTATATATAATTTTAAATATAAAATAATTTTAAAAATATTTTTTAAAGTTCTTTTTATTTTTTTTAAGTTCATTTATTTTTGAGAGAGAGAAAGCACATGCAGGTGCTAGCAGGGGAATGGCAGAGAGGGAGGGCAGAAAGAGAATCTCAAGCAGGCCCCACGTTCCATCAGGCCGGAGTCCAATGTGGGGCTCAGTATCAAAACTGTGAGATCATGACCTGAGCCAAAATCCAGAGTCAGACGCTCAACCACATGAGCCACCCAGGTACCCCTAAAAGTTCTTTTTCTATTGTTTTTCATGTATTTATTATTATATTCTATATCTTTTGGAGCAGAAGTGGTCAACAGAAAGGAAATAAGAGAAGTTATGGAAATAATATATTTAGTCATTAATGATCTATGGGCCATGCCAAGTGACTTGGGTTATCTATTATTATGAATGTGTTTTCCATGAAGATGAGCTTTCTACCACCTCTCCTCTGGTAGAAATGCAGAAGATAAATGTGTGAGTAAAGGAGTACATACTTTTATTTTTGTATCCTGTCTTAAAACAGGAATAACATCATGTAGAAATGATACACTGATGCAAATTACACTTACAATTTTTTAAATTGGGTGTGGAGGAAAAGGAATTCTTGTGGACTGCTGGTGAGAATGCAAACTGGTATAGCCACTGTGGAAGACAGTAAGGAGGTTCCTCAAAAAGTTAAAAATAGAACTACCCTACAATCCAGCAATTGCACTACTGGGTATTTACCCAAAGAATTCAAAAACACCAATATGAAAGGATATATGAACCTCTGTGTTTACTGCAGCATTATTTACAGTAGATAAACTGTAGAAGCAGACTGTGTCCATTTATAAATGAATGAATAAGAAAAAGTGCCATATACACACATACTGGAATATTATTCACCTATAAAAAGAGATAAAAGAATGAAATCTTGCCATTTGCAACAGCATGAATGGAGCTAGAGTATAATGCTAAACAAAATATGTCAGTCAGAGGGATACAAATGCCATATGATTTCACTAATATGTGGAATTTAAGAAACATAACAAAGGAAAAAAAAGAGACAAACCAAAGGACAGACATTAACTATAGAAAACAAACAGATATTTAGTTTACAAGAGGGGAGGTATGTGGAGGCATGGGAAAAAAATAGGTTACTGACATAATAAGCATGGTTTATAGGATGTAACAATGAAGCAATGCAGGCTGGCACAATGACTTCACTGCTCATTCTTTGGACATTTAAGATGCTATATTTATTTCATATTGCAAGATACAATGATTAAGAAATTAAATTATTAACTCTATATAATAATCAAAACTTCAAACGTAATTAAAAAATTGTTACCCTACTTCCTTCAGTTCAAAGGTATTTGAATTAAGAAGTCTTCATTTTGGAAAGAAATGATGTAGTTTTTTTATTTCATAATCTTCTGGTCTTGGCGATCCTAGCATTATTTTGCATTTAGCAGCTAAAATGTTTTATAATAAACTTACTAGACTTGTGTTGTATGTAGATAATTAAAGGATAATAACTGAGTCTTGGATATCCATCTTTCAACCTACCTATCTATCCATCTGTCTTTCAGTTTATTTATATGCTTATTTATGTTTTTAACTCATATGAAATGGAATTTTTGTTAATTTGGATAACCATTTGGCAATATAAAATGAAGGTAGTTCAGCCAAGAGATAATCTGACTATGAATGAATGAATGAATGAATGAAGAAATAAAGAAATAGAGAAGAGATTTTAGTACCACTAAAGTAAATGCACTAAGAATTTTCACATGCCTGAGGACAAGCTGCTGAACATTTTGCTTTGGGTTTTTGAGTAGATAAAGCAGAGAGTCAATGGAATATTTAATTCAGTGCCCATGAAATGGAAATGAATGATTTGTTTAGAAGCAAGCAAATGCTTGGAAGAACTTTACTGTCTTAAGGCCTCATCAATGGACACTAACCAGTATTTCAGTTTTGGGGCACCTGGGTGGCTCAGTTGGTTGAACATCTGACTCTTAATATCAGTTCGAGTCATGATCTCACAGTTTGTGAATTTGAGCCCCACATCAGGTTCTGTGCTGATGGCATGGAGCCTGCTTGGGATTCTATCTCTTCTTGTCTCTGCCTCTCAACTGCTTGTGATCTCTCTCTGTCTCTGTCTCTGTTTCTCTCTCATAATAAATAAATATACAAAATAAAATAAAATAAAATAAAAGTTTTAGTTTTAAAACAAAATATTCATTATAAAAAATCATGATGCTCGTGCAAACATAAGATGAAAGTGTCAAATACTTTATTCCATTAATTCATTAGTAAGGAATGAGTAAGATATGATAGCTCAAAGCTAGGTGTATGTAGGTAGATTTGGATAAGATTGCTCAGTTAGATACAATACTAGTTAATATCCAACAAGACCACACAATGTAATCTATGGGGTGGTTTTATCCTGGAAAGTATTTGCATCTCTACCAGACAAGTTCTACAAGGTAGTCATAAGCTAAAGAGGTGTAAAATAACCCAGGAGATAGAAACATAAAGCCATTACTGTACTGAAAATACATCCAGTAATTTCTTAATAAATCATTAAGTCTTAACAGAGCATTAAAAGAGAATGAGGATACCACTGGGAAAATAAAGAATAAAAGGAAAATGGATGAATTATGTTGAAATTTAGATAAAGAATAGCAAAATAAAGAAAAAGTAATGTAATACTTAAACAGGAAAAATATTTTAAAAAATTCAAAGTCTCTTTTGGTTGAAAATTTGCTATATTTGTAAACTTTCCTCTATTATAGCTTACAAATAAACTATGCCTGTGAATCTTATATAGAAATTTATTTAATTAAAGGCAATTAAGGGGTACCTAGGGTCTCAGTTGGGTAAGTGTCTGACTCTTGGTTTGGCTCAGGTCACGCTCTCTCATTTGGTGAATTTCAGCCCCACATTGGGCTCTGTGCTGCCAGCTTGGATTCTGCTTGGAATTTTCTCTCTCTCCTTCTCTCTCTGCCCCTCCCCTGCTTGTACTGTTTCTCTCTCTCTCTCTCAAAATAAATAAATATTAAAAAAATAAAAATAAAGGCACTTGAAATACAATTTTTCTCATGCATAAAACGATTTTCCTTAAGAAATGAGGAAATGCATATTTAAAAACTCACGTTTTTTTAGTGAAGAATTTAAAATCATGTAAGTCATTTTGAAAGCTCTAATCCCTAATTATGTTTAGTTATTATTCTCAGAATTCTGTGCCTGTAGTTGATCTTCGGTTAAATGTACTTAATGTATATCACAGGGAACTAATAAACTCATCAATAATTGTAAATGAAGCACATAAAAAAAAAAGAGATGAGTGGGTACTATCAAAATACTATTTGTGTCAAAGCCGAAGAAATCATGTTTTTATTAAATACCTGTGACATGTCTCACAGTGTCAATCATAATATACATGACAAAATTCTAGAATTGAAAAGATCCTTAGAAATTATCTGGTTGGACATTATAAATGGTAGTGAAATATGTAGAGCAGGTTATCTTTAATGCTTGTTTATTTTGAGAGAAGATTAGAGAAAGAGAATGTGTGTAAGTGTGTGAGCAGAGGAAAGGCAGAGAGAGAAGGAGAGAGAAAATCCCAAGCAGGCTCCCTGCTGTCAGCACAGAGCCTGACATAGGTCTTGATCCCACAAACCTTGAGATCATGACCTGAGCCAAAATCAAGAGTTGGATGCTTAACCAGCCAAGCCACCCAGGTGCCTTTAGAGCAAGTTATCTTTAGATGTCTTGTTGAATACATCTAATCCTTGGAAATTTGCTACCTTATGAGACACTATTGAAATAATTTTCTCACATTCAGATGAAATCTTTATTCCTATCATTTCTACTTAAGGGTTTTATTTGTTCTCTAAACCAAAATAAATTATTTGTCTTCAATATGACAGGAGTTCAAATATTTGAATTTGGTTATTATGTTATCATGACTTGCCCTAATGTTTTCCTTTGTGTGCAAAACATATCCAACATTTTTAATTGTTCTTCACATGACTTAGTTCTCAGTGTATACTCCATTTTGTTCCCATAGCTTTGGTCTGGCTCAAGGCCATCTGTAGCTTTATTAAAATGTATTGTTTAAATCAGATAACATTATTTCAGACAGAGATTCCTGGTTGATTTGATTACATATATATTTAAATTTTGGGCAATAGTCTTTCCATCGCTAGCAGGATGGCGAAATTGATTATAAGTCAACATTTCATCTCAGAAGAACTAGAAAAGCTGGATGAATTTTTTAAATTGTCAGGGAAATGAAAATTTGAGTTTGAGATATCAGGTATTCTTCCTATGTATTTACCCTAAGGAGAATTTGTTAATTCTGCACATGGGCTAACCTCTGAAAATTTGGGCTTCAAAAGGAAAAGGCCTGGATAAATCCATTTGAACTTTTAAATGTGGTGGGACTGACATGACAAAATTAGAAATTTGAAAGGCCTTAAATACACAGCCAGTTTCCTCCTTGAGACATTTGCTGAATTCTGTAGATGCAAGGGCAGAGAGGGTACAGACCTGAACAAAAAAAAATTATGAAAAATCAGATTAGAAATACCTTATGCCTCTGGTTCCTGAGGAAAATGTGGTGTTTCAGGATTGTCATTGAAAGCTCTGGAGACAATGCTGTAGAAATAAGGATAAATCAAGAAGTAGTCTGATTATTACCCAAAGAATAGGCTGTCTCAGTGCAGCTCAGTTTCATAATTGGTCTAGTATTATCAGTGTTTCCACTTATCCAGCTATTGGAGGAATGGAGAAACTATTTTTGGCATGTTAATGTATTCTGAAGATCTTTATTTTGTATTTTTTTTCAAAAATTCACAATGTCCGACATTTAATTAAAATTGATAGTTGTTAAAAAAGATAAGACCATATGACCTCTAACCAGGAAAAAAAATAAACAAGAAAAGTGAACTAAGACATAAAGATATTAGCATTAGTAGGCAAGTATTGTAAATTAACTATAATTAATACACTCAAAAAAGGAAGAAATGTGGAGAAAATGGTAAAAAGCAGAAAATATTATCAAAGAATTGAAATCTGCATATAAACAAGTAAATGGATATTCTAGTCTTGAAAACCACCATATTTGAATTTAAGGACTTTTTGGATAGGAGAGCAGATTGAATACAATAGAATACTGACAAACTGACTGGAAGACTGTCAATAGAAAAGTTCCTAACTGAAGCAAACAAATGAAAAAAAAGTAAAGGCAAAAGAATTTAAAAGATCTGTTTAAGTCAAAACTTGTGGCATTTGTATAATAGAAATTTCACTTAGATAAGAGAGAAAAAATGAAAAAGAAACAATATTTAAACAGGTAATAGGTCGGAAGCATTTAAAAGACATGAAAGATACCAGCTCACATATTCAAAGAAGCTTAGTGAAATTAAAGAATAAATACAAAGAATGCTGTAACTTATGTACATTATAGTAAAACTTCTGAAAACCAAAAACCAAATGATAAAAGCAGTCAGAAAAGATACTAACATTATGACTAATAACCAACTTTACCAACTAAAACAGTGGAATCATGTTTCTCAAACAATGAAAGAAAAATAACTGCCGACCAAGATATTTTGTAATGGTGAAGTTATTATTCAGAATGAAATTGAAATAAAAACATGTGTTGACAAATAAAAAATAGAATTAAGCCAGTAAAGTTGCATTAAGTGAAATAATATAGGCAGTTTTTCACACAGAAAAATGTTTATTCTTAAAGGAGAAAGCAAAATGAAGGATGTAATGAAGAAGAGTATTAGAAAGGTAAATGAATTGATAGTGTGAATGAATATTAACTGTATTAAATGCTGCTAATAATGTTTTATGAAAAATAGAAGAGATGCAGAATCGAAAGCTTAACAATATTAACAGAAAAAGTAGGAGGATTAAATGTAATTAAATATTCTGATGTAAATATTCTATACAAAATATAACTTAAATACTAAAAATTAGAAAATGAAATAAGAGAAGGTGCTTAAAATTGGTTAGGAACTTGGCATGTGTTCTGTGCCCATGTGATTTATAGATTGGTGTGTATTACAGTGAAACATTACTATTCTGAAAAAAAAAAAAAGTCTGTGAAGGTCTTTTTATTTGTTCTGTGGTGATTTAGTTTTTCCAGGGAAGAATCCTCCAAATTTCTTAGAAAAGGGGGATGACAGGATGGAAAATAGAAAGTAAATACTTGCCTCTGTGTATTTTAAGAATCAGTTAGTGTTTTAAACTGAGACTCCTACAGTTTAATATGCAACATTCATTAATTGTACTCCTCTTAACCCTGAACCTATCATGAAAATTTATCTACCTAGTATCCCACATTGATAGTTCTAGCTGAAAGTTTCCAGATAGAAGCTTCTATTCTCGGGGCACCTGGGTGGCTCAGTCGGTTAAGCGGCCGACATCGGCTCAGGTCATGATCTCGCGGTCCGTGAGTTCGAGCCCCGCGTCGGGCTCTGTGCTGACAGCTCAGAGCCTGGAGCCTGTTGCAGATTCTGTGTCTCCCTCTCTCTGACCCTCCCCTGTTCATGCTCTGTCTCTCCCTGTCTCAAAAATAAATAAAACGTAAAAAAAAATAAAAAAAAATAAAAGCTTCTATTCTCATGGAAGATGAGGTGTGGTGGCAAACATCTGGTAATTTGGGAGTGGGGATGGTGACCTAGGTACTCAAAGATTTTTTTGCAGACTTTTAAACTACCTTTTTTTTTTTTTTAAACTTTATGGCTTATCCTTGTTTTCTAAGTTATATCCTCATTTGTCTTGTTTTTAGATAATTTATTTGGACATAATTGTGTTATCCCATGTGTTTGCTCAACATAAACAAATTTAATTCCTTTTCAATTATTTTGGGTTTTAAAAAACACACATTTTTCTTACAGATACATGTATATGTGTTTGTAGATATATGTACATATATGTATGTATATATAATATACATAATATTAATAGATCAATCAGTACCAATATATAAAGTATATATGTTATATGTCAATGTATAATGTATGTGAGATATAAATGTGTATATATGTTAACTTGTAGGTATTCAATATATGTTATACTTTTTTTTTTAATGTTTATTTTTGAGAGACAGAGACAGAGAATGAGTGGGGCAGGGGCAGAGAGAGAGACACGGAATCTGAAGCAGGCTCCAGGCTCTGAGCTGTTAGCACAGAGCCTGATGTGGAGCTTGAACTCATGAATCATGAGATCATGACCTGAGCCGAAGTCAGATGCTTAACCAACTGAACCACCCAGGTACCCCAATATATGTTATACTTTATGCATGTTTATTGGTACTGATTGACTGGTCTATCAATTGGAGGCATATGATCATTTATATACATCATATAAATATCTACATATACATATACATGTATTTTGTGTAGCTTAGCACCATGAAAATAGACAGACATAGATACTGTATTAAGGGACATCAAGGAGATCAAAGAAATGAGTCTGGAGACATAGAATATTTGAAAGAATTAGAGTAGAAGAAAAGGACACGTGAAAGAAAGAGTATGGAATAAAGTAACGGAAACAAAGAATATTCATGTGGTGCATCTGACTATAGTTCACTGAGATGCTGTAGGTCATCTGATTTTCAACCTAAGCCATATCCTATTTTGAGGGGATTTGCTTGTATAAAAATAAATCTTTCAGATGCTATACTATTTTGGCCAGCTTTAGGTCTTAAAGTAGCACCAGCTACTTAGATAGCAATGACCATAGATCGGACACTTCCCAGATCTTTCTGCCATTGTCCCAACAAGATAAATGTTCTACAAATACATTTTCTAGAAACACAATGTTCTACAAACACATATAATATTCACATGATGGTTGCAAAAAATAATTGTTTTAAAAAAATTTTTTAATGTTTATTTATTATTGAGAGACAGACAAAGAGCGTGAGCAGGGGAGGGGTAGAGAGAGGGAGAGACACAGAATCTGAAGCAGGCTCTAGCCTCTAAGCTGTCAGCACAGAGCCCGACGCAGGGCTTGAACTTACAAACTGTGAGATCATGACCTGAGCCGAAGTCGGTTACCCAACCAACTGAGCCACCCAGGTGCCCTCCAAAATAATTTTTTATGGTAAAATATTTCACATTATTTTCTGGTGTAGAAGACAATACTTAAAAGAGCAAGACAAATTTGTTGATATTAATTTAAGCTTGGCTAAACTACAAGTGACAATATGCAATTATAATGATAATGAAAAAAATAGCCACAGAAAGCACAAAGTACAATCTTAAAAAGCAGAACAAGACTTATTTGTGTTTTGTACAGCTTATTACTTAATTTTATTCAAATATAGCTGAATATGATAACAAATATGTCCATAATTAGTAGGTCATATATGTTATTCAACTATATTTAATAATAGATACAATATATGCATAACAGTTATTCATATTACTCATATTATTCTCAGACTCGAAGCGAGGGTATAATTTTTTATGGAATAATTTTCATTTTTTTACCTAAGCTTGATTTCTGTCATAATATTTTGTATTTCAGACACTTTAAAATAAAATACATTTATACACATACAAGATTCAAAAATAATTTAATGACAAAGTATATTTTATGCCTACTATGTGCCACGCACCATGGATTTTATATTGATTTTTAATTACTTTGAAAGAGCATTATGGCAACTTCCCTTAACATTTGTTTAAAGATCACTGAAATATAAGGGCATTAAATAATCAAAAAATAAAAGAAATCATCTGACATTTGTTAATGCCAAGAATAAAATGATTATGTATGTTTTTATCTGGATATAAATGCTTTCCCCCCTAAGAGTTCATCATTAGTATGAGATGCTTTTTTTCCCACATCATAGTGGGAGTCTTTATAAATGCCTCTGTATTTTTAAAGACATACTAGGTTATACTCCAGAACTGTATATCACAGTCTACACAAAATGTCTGAAAAAGGTTCCATGCTGTTGGAAGGACATAACTTCAACCTTATAAACATCAAGGGCACTAAGAACCAATAGGAGACCTTTTTTTTTAATCTCAAAAAAAAAAAAAAAAAGTAGTAAGAAAATGCTTTGGGTTAAAAAAATTCAAGTAAAGGAAACTTTTTTTTCATTTTTTTTAAGTAGACACCAGTTTTATTTATCATTTTACCAAAGATCAGAAAGTGTTAGCAAGTATAAAGGGAAATAAGCATTCTTGTGTACTGCTGATTATATACATATATATTAATATATATTATATATATATTTGACATATTAATTCAAATTAAATATGTACAGATTTTTTTATTCCAGTAATTTAATCTCTAAGAATTTATCCTATAGCTACTCTTGGTCACATATATGTAAGAACTTTTCTGAATGTCCATAAAAGACTAATCAAATTAATTAAGGTACACCCATGCAATTTTTAATGCCATTCAAAAGATTGAGGGTTTTTTTTTTTATTGAATTTTAGTTGATACTCAAAGTTACATTAGTTTCAGTGTATAGCATAGTGATTGGACAAGTCTATAGGCTGTAAAAGACAGTGGATGAGAATTCATGAGACATGGATTCTAAGCCTGAAATTTCAGCTGCTGGCCACTATTGGGCATTATGATGAGCAAAGATTTAGATTTCGTGGAAGTCATTTTCTTCATGTGTAAGGTAAAAGAATTTACCGAAGACTCATATTTTCTCCACTAGCTACTCTAGGTATATTCCAATTATTTCATGTCTCTGTTACCAATATACTAATCATTTAAACTATAATTTTATAGTTAAACATAAGAGTGACTTCTAATACTGTCTCTTATTTTTTTTTAATTCTTTGGATTATTAAAGTACATTTAAGGGGAAATTGATAACTTGCAATATTTAAATGTGAAGACCTGTTAATGAATAGGATAGAGTTTCACATGAATATATTTGTGGTGCAAATTCTTTATCCTTTATCATTTGAATGATCATAATTATCATTTGAATAATCATAACTATAAAACTCTGTCATATGAGCCATAATTCATCCTGATATTTACTAAAACTGCCTTTTGAGAGAATTTCTTCATCTTATTTCCACAAATTAGTAAATGTATCAATGACTGATGACTTAGCTTATATATAAACTGGTGACCTTGAGGTAAAAGTTTTAACATCTCATTACAAATCTACTTCATGAGTCTTTTTTTCTTCCCATTTGTGTTTTGTTGTTTAAGCTATTCTGTGCATGCCTGAGGACTATTATTTAAAGATGTATTAGTGCTCTTAAGAACATATTAGTAAGTAACTCTAGTTGCTCTCTTGTTTTCAGGAGGATGTATATTAAATATTTACCATCAGAATAAACAAAATGACTTACATAGTAATTGCAATTCTTCTAAAATAAATTTTATCATATAAGTGAAATAAACCATTTGTCAGCACTCAGAAATAGGTCTTTATCTCCAGATTGAAAACGAAAGTGTTATCGTAGTATTGTTGAATATTATTTCATTCAGGGAATAAGATCTTGTCATTCTTTAGCTGAGCTGGCAAGGAAAATTCTGGAAATATGTGCTTTCCAAAGACTAAAATCAGAGCATGTAAAATTTTCTTCTTGCAAGTGCTATCCATTTGTTTATCCATTATCCATATTTCCATTATCTATTCATCCATCCATCCATGCAAGAAATATTTACTGAAATCTCCCTTGCCTCAGATACAGTTCTGGGTGCAGGAACAAAGCAAAAGCTCTCTCATCAGGGCGCCTGGGTGGCTCAGTCAGTTAAGCCTCCGATTTCAGCTCAGGTCATGATCTTGCAGTTTGTGAGTTTGAGCCCCGCAACAGGATCTGTGCTGACAGCTGAGAGCCTGGAGCCTGCTTCTGATTCTGTCTCCCTCTCTCTCTGCCCCTCCCCTGTTCATGCTCTGTCTCTTAATAATAAAAAAAAAATTAAAAAAAGCTCTCCTCATGTAAGAATGTTACACTTCATATAAATTTCACTTTTGATTGATTAGACAGAGTAGCCTTCTATTCTTGTCAATATTTAGAATGCTGTTTGACACACTGAAATATTGGACATTCTAGATTTATTTGACTTATCTTTTTATTTCTGCCATCTCTCTTTTCTCTCTTTCTTCCTAAATCACACCTTTTCCCCCCTTGCTTCTGTTTGTATTACCTAACCTATCTTGTATTGCACTAATTTATTTTACTAGTCACATCCTCTACCATTGTTTTTTACTTTCAGAGCTATGTTTCTCTTGCTAAACAAAGTTTTCTATGTCAAATATTTTTTGTTGTAATTTTATTTTATGTTGTTGAAAGTGTAAGTATTATCATTGAAGTGCTTTATTTTAATACTCATATGAAAGTATAATTAATACTTTTACAAAACTCTGTTTTTATAATTTTTCTATTTGTTTTGCCTTTACTGCAATGCATTTACTCTATTTTCCTGGGTCTCTCTTTTTCAGTTGCTGATTCCTTTTATTTGTTGATTTTAATTTGTTCAAGTTGCCTGCTTATATTTATATATCATAATATATACTTCCTGTTATTGGTAGCTAGTATGGGCTCTCCACAGCAAATATTTCTGTCACAATTTGATTTTCTCTGGTAAGTCATGCTCGCTCTCATCCCCTCGGCAGGGACCAGTGGAATATTATTGGGTCCTTCTCAAGGTCAATAGAAAGTTGCTCTTCTCCTTACATGGGAAGAAGAATGGTCTTAAAGAGAACCTACTCTTCAGTTCAGCTGGAGATTTCAGGGTTTGGTAGGCAGTTGAAACCTTCATTGGTCTTCCTCTGATAACAGGAAGATGGTTAATAACTTTGCAATTTCTGATGGCTATCTTAACAAGCACATTAATTTGCTTCCTTTCTTTTTTAAGATTTTATTTTTAAGTAATCTCTATACCCAACATGGCTCTCAAATTCACAGCCCAGAGATCAAGAGTCACACGTTCTACTGACTGAGCTAGCCAGGTGCCCCCTTCAAGCACATTAATTGGAGTAGAAGTCAATAAGCATCCTTAGAATAAGGAAGTGGATATAGAGATTTCAGGCAAAAGAACATATTCCTTCATTAACTCTCTCATAAGCATCTCTTGAATTTCTAGGTGAGGCTGATATATCTTTCCAGTTGGCTACACTTAGGAAAATTAGGGTAAAGAGAAAAGTTTACATGCTTAGATCACCTCCTGTGTCCTTTCCTACTCTAATTCTAATTTTCACAGTTCCTTCAAACTTAAAAAAAAACTACAATAAAAATACTGCATATTTTTAGCTCCTAAAAATAAGGGGACAAAAATACTGTGGTAAAAAATGTCTAGAGGAGTGCACTTCTTAACAATATTCAATTGCTAAGTAAAGAGAGAAGATTTTTTTCCAGTTTATGTACTGATGTCAGATAGCTATGTGTTTCGGAACATTGAACTCTTGTGTGTTTGCAATTAGTCTTGAAGGAAGGTCTATTAAGTAGGACATAAAATTCATTGATTGTTTTCAGTGCCATATTTCCCTGCTAAGAATGCTCCGGCCAGAGATGGCTGGGTACCATGTAGCATTTGATTGTTTTGGGGGGACAAATACAAAAATTTTTCTACTTCTTCAAAGTAAACATTTAAAATAATTTTTTTTAGGGACGCCGGGGTGGCTCAGTCAGTTTAGCATTTGACTCTTGGTTTCGGTTCACGATTTGATTTTGTAATTTCCTGAGTTTGAGCCCCTCGTCCGACTCTGTGCTGGCAACGTGGGCCTTGCATGGGATTCTCTCTCTCTCTCTCTCTCCCACTCTGTCTCTCTCTCAGCCTCTCCTGCACTTGTGCTGTCTCTGTCTCTCTCAAATAAATAATAAACTTTAAAAAACGACATAAATAAAATAATTTCTCTTGGACCCTCTATGGCCATTAGATCTGTAAGTCTCAATATTACTCCTTAGTGCATATGTGCATTATCATGTTTCCAAAGGTGGAGTACTAGGTATATTCAAGCATAAAGTTTTATTTGATTTGTCATTCAAAAATTATGTGCTATCTTTTATAAAATTTGTGAGAGGAGGCCTTAAAGGATAATACTTTTTAGAACTTTATAAATCATGTAACTCTAATTTCAAAAAAATGCATTTTTAAACATTATTTCTATTCTAATAGAAAAATGCATCAATTTTTCACTATAATTCAGCAGTCTTCTGTTGCCTCTCTTCTTTGGGAAACTTATTTAACCCTCTGTAATTTAGGTGTATGAAAATATCAGTAACCTTTAATGATTAAGTTGAAGCACAGCACTTTATTTATTTATTTATTTATTTATTTATTAAAGTTTATTTATTTTAAGAGAGAGAGACAGCACAAGTGGGGAGAGACAGAGAAAGAGGGAGAAGGCAGGGAGAGGGAGGAAGAGATAAAGAGAGAATTCCAAGCAGGTTCTGCGCTGCTAGCACAGGGCCCGATGTAGGACTTGAACCACAAACTGCAAGATCGTGACCCAAGCTGAAATCGAGAGTCAAATGCTTAACTGAGTGAGCCACCCAGGCTCCTTGGTACTTCATATTTAAAACCATAAAACAAATCAGTGTTAGAGGAGATTGACATTTTGGTTGCCATTTGTGTATGTGTGTGGGAGGGGGCTGGTGTGTGTGTGAGAATGCATTGAGTCCTGCATAGCAGTTTTTACTTATCTTAGCACAACATTGTGCGATACTTAATGTCACCTGATAACTTATATTGCAGATATATGGTCTCTACTTGTAGGTATGTCTATATGGAGCAAATGTATTTTAGTTTATTATCTGGAAGCTAAAGAAGATGGTAGTAAAACTCCCAAATGATTGATGGGAAAGAAATACATTCACAACAACAGATGAAAACAGTATTCAAGAGAAAAATAAAAGAGAATAGAATAAATTTGTCCAAATATTCTCATCTATATTTGTGTGAAATATTTAATATTCTAACAAAATAGTAATGGTAAAAACTGTCCTTTCCTCAAGCCATACACTTGGTAGTTTAGCCTAGTTTGCACAGACTGGGTAATGGTTAGCTCTGGATCTGACTTTTATACTAAATAAAGCAGATAAAGCATCATGGCAAATCTGCCTCTACTTCTTTTGGACACATAGGTAGGTAGCCAATATTTTTTAACTTTTTTTTTTATAGTTAGGTGTGAGTATTTGACTGAGATTTTTGGGAATACAATGTCAATTGAAGTTATTTATGTAAACCCTCTGGTAGAATAGATAAATTATACTATTTAGCAAAGGAGAAGGAGAAGGAGAAGGAGAAAGAGAAGGAGAAGGAGAAGGAGGAGGAGGAGGAGGAGGAGGAGAGGAAGAAGAAGTAAGAAGGAAGAAGGAAGAAGGAAGAAGGAAGAAGGAAGAAGAAAAGAAGAAGAAGAAGAAGAAGAAGAAGAAGAAGAAGAAGAAGAAGAAGTCGTCACTTGTATTAAGGTAAGGTTGCTGCCAGGGCACCTCAGTGGGTTAGTCAGTTAAGTGTCTGACTATTGACTTCTCAGGTCACAATCTCTCAGTTCATGGGTTCAGGCCTCGCATCAGGCTCTGCATTGAGGTGTGGAGCCTGTTTGGGATTCTCTCTCTCCCCCTCCCCTGCTCTCTCTCTCTCTGTCTCTCTCTCTCAAAATAAAGAAATAAACTTCAAAAAAAAAAAAAAATAGGGTTACTGCCATAACAGTTAGACCTCCCCAAAGCATTAAAATATATTTCAAAAACCTCCCATATGAGTTTCTTTTTTGCACTTTTCCAACTTGGTGCAGGTAATGACAGGACCCAGGATATGGTGGAGCCCCAGCTGAAAAGAACATGAGTCTGTAAATTACCTGATGGAAAAGAACTACTCATGATTTATAACACTTCTTTTGTATTGTTATGAAAGTAAATAATTATCTTCTATTTTATTGGAGATGTTGTACATTTTTAAGGCATTGTTTATGATAACTTAGCCTACCCAGATGAACACAGCATCTTTTTAGCTAAGGAGAGGTCTCTTACAAGTTCAACTTCCTTGTTGTTTTATTCTCCTCCAGATCATATTCTTAAATGTATTCGTTTGAGACATTCTAATGATTTTTGTTATATCCCTTCTTAAGAGTAGTGTCTACCAGCTCCTTTATATTTTAATCATTAAATGTTTTAATAAAATAATAACATAGTAAGGAGAAAGTAATACAAGAGGAATTGAAAATGCACATTTTGTAATTCTCAGAATATTATTATATCTCCTTTGGAGTATTTCTAAGTGTTTTAAATTAAATTATGTATCTAAAACTCCTTAGGATATTGATTAACATGTAATTGGTACCTGTTAAAAGCAGGCTAGGTTGCAGAACAAAAAATAGAAATAAAACAAAAGCCAAACAAACACATAAATAAATAAAATGATTTGTAAGAAATAGAGGTTTATTCCTAATTCATGTAACAATACTGGGCAGGTAACAGGTTGTCAGGGTGTTCCTCCTTCAGGTAATCATGCATGATGATTAACACTGGCTTTCTGGGTTGTGCTCACTACGTTCCAGCTACTGAGAAAGGCAAAAGATCATGGAAGAAGATCACTTCCATAGGAAGTGTTGTATGGCCTAGAGCAGGTGCAGAGTTAGTTTTGCTCACATTCCACTGGCTAGCAGTCACATGGCCATAAGTAAGATCAATGGAGCCTTTGATCTTCTGGAGCCTTTTCACTTTTTCCACAAAGAAAAGAAACTCCTGGATTTGGGAGAGTAGCTAACAATTTTTGCCATAAATATCTTGTCATTTCTAGTTCACTGTCTAGTTATTCCTGCTCCACAGAAAATTAGTCCAATTAATTTCCATGTTATTGACCTTAGATTTGTCACAGAGTTAACAACATGTGAATATAATAATCAAAGGTAGAATTATTCAAGAAAATAAATGTGATAAACAGTAATGCTGTCTATCTTATTGAGAACCTATTGACATATAATATTTTAATTATGGTGATCATAAGTTTTAATGAGTTATTTTAAGAAAGTCTCCCATATTTATTGTGTAACTATTTTCAATAATTGTCGACAATTTACAAGTTTTATTACACGTAAAAACACTAGTTTTTAATCTCTTTATATTTTTGATGAGAGATTATTCTGCAGTGATGAGAGATTCTTAGCAGTGTTACTAAACAATGCATGTCTATATGGTATTTCAGGTTAGTGGAGAAATGAATTATATGGTAAAGGTTGCTGGCACAAGTTGTTAGTCTTCTGGAAGAAAATATAGTTTGACCATTAAGTCAGACATATTCAAAAATAGTTTGATGGATTAAAGACTTAAGTTAAAAAACAGAAGAGACTCTTAGAAATAAATTTTATCTATGCAAAAATTAAAAAATTTAAAGAACTGAACCTATGAAAAATATTTTAATAGAAATTATACCATTAAACAAAGTAAAACATAAGTTCATGGTACAAATATTGCAACTCTCAGTCAGTTAAATAGTTTATATTTATAATGTACAATTGTTGAAATTAATGAAACAAAAACTCAAAAGATATTTGATGGAAACAAAACACAGTAAAAAAGATAGGCATTCAAAAAACAAATATAAATGATAAATAATAATAAAATAATTTTACATAACCATAATAAGGAAATCCATTGTATTGTAAGACCTCCCTTTTTCACTTCTCAGAATTTCTAAAATTTAAGTGTGAAAATACAGCTGTCATGCTCTAATACAGTGTGGTTGGAAACATGAATAGATACAGATATTTTGGAACATTATCAGACATTATTTATTAAATCAAAAGATGCATATGCTTGCTGACCCAGAAATCATACTCATGAGGTTCTGTCCTATGCAGATTAAGCTACCAATATGTAACATTGCAAGAACAGACATATTTACCACAGCATGGTTTCTAGTGCAAATGAGTGGGAAACAATCTGAACAAGGGAATAATAGAATATTATATGCCATACTATGGAATACATGGCAACCAAAGAAATGAGTTAGAGCTGTCATATATTTTCTCAGAAGGGTTGCAGTAATGATGTTTTAAGTGTGAAAACAGTTTTCACTGAAAAAAATGAAATATTTTTGTAAAATAATGATATATTTCTACTAAATGACTAAAGTGTAGATGTTTAAATGATTATATATTTTGTGGATATTTGGGGCAGATTGAACCTGTAACCAGTGAAATTAGTGAGGAGCAAAGTAAGTAAGAATAAAAAATTAAATTCATGTCAAAATCTGTTGTATATATATTCTGTATTACCTATCTGTATTAATATTCTGTTGCTACATAACAAATCACTGTAAACTTAATGGCCTAAAATACCACAGTTTGATTATCTCACAGATTCTCTAATTCAGTAGTTTGAGTAAGAGTTAGTTTGGTCCTCTGCTGCAATTAAGGTTTTGTTTGCTGCTGTGATGCCTTCTGGTGCTAGAGGTTGGTCCTTTCAGAAGGCTGTGGCATGGTAATGGACAGAATTCAGTTCCTTGTGGTTGCAGGACTGAAATCGCTCCGTTTTTTTTTCTGGCTGTATGCTGGGGGGTCTCTCAGGTCCTCGCTGTTCCCCATATTTCCTTGCCATGCGTCCCAAAAGTCTACTCATAATATGGTGGCAGTTTGACTTTTCCTTGGGGCCAACAGGACAGCATCTCTCTGATGTTTCACTTTCCTTTAAAAAGTGTGCTTTATTGGCTTAGCCCCACACAAATTTTCTCTCTTTTGCTTCCCCCAAAGTCAGCTAATTAGTACCCTAATCACAGAAGTGATAACCCATCATATTTAATGGTCCTGCTCACACTAAAGGAGAAGAGGAAATTATAGAAGATGTGTATACCAGGGGGTAAGAAGGGGGCAAGAATCATCAAGGCCATTTTTTTTTTCTGCCCACAACCAAAAACAAACTTAAATTATATGAACCAACTTCGACAGTAATGCATTTATATACATACATAATAAATTATAAATACATGAAAGAGTAGGGCCATAAAATGTCATTGGTAATGGATTTGAAGCAGTGAGGTTTTTCTTGTTTTTCACATAATTATCACGTTTTGTCTTAAGCTTTTCTATACAACCTAAACTTTATTTTGCTTTATCATGAGCATATATTATTTATATAATCAGAAATAAAGTAGTTATTTTTATTTTAAAAATAATAGCCCTATGTATTAAGCTTAAATTCAGGTTATAAACAAATGTTTTAGAAAAGTGTATAGTGAGTATAAATGGGATTATTTTGAGTAACATCCTTTGGTAAATTGTGTAATCATATAGTTACAATGTGCTTTTTAATTAATTCAGAAGAGGTTAAAAGTTTAATCAAATTCAATCCCATTTAATCAGAGTGGTTCCTCTCTATGTCTAAATAAAGCATATCAACTTGGAAAGATTGGTGTACTTCTGAGTCAAAAAAGATCCAGGGATTGATTACATTTGTCATATGATAAGTGTGCCCCCAGTCCTAAATGAAATTGTGTTTTATTTCTTAAAAGCTTATACAGGTTAATTTTAATCATTTGTTCTTTTATTATATTTGGGGATTACCGAGCAATACTCTGCTGCTCTGTCCACAAGCATTGCAGTTGTAACTATGTACGGCCAAGATTATATTAGAGTTTTGTTTGTTTGTTTTTGTTTTTTACTTTGTTTCACTGTACTTAGTAATCTTCAGCAGTATGGCAATCTTAAAATAAGTTTCCTAAGGATGTTTTCAAATAACTTGTGTTGTCTTTTACATCTCATATCATTTCTTAGATGTAGCACTTAGTGAAAATCGTGGCATTTCATTTTATTTTAGGATATTAGAAAGAGTAAATATACTTCTGGAAAAAAGTACACTTCAAATCCAACTGAGGGTATTTTCAATTTTCTCAGGAGGCATATCAGTAGACACAATTATTTCAAGCAATTTACACAATTCACTTCAAGTAATTTTACAATCAAGTCACATATAACACTAATATTATTTAAGAATTAAACCATGAAAACAAGCTCTTTTGAAAGTTAATTCCTCTGTGACTATCTACTGAATCATTATTTTAGCCAGACTCCAGTATAGACAGGAATATGCACATTTCTGCTCATAGTCCAGCAAGATATATCTGCTAACAAGATAGAGTTAACTTTGGATGTTATGAAGTAATGTTAAGGCAAGAAAGTTCTGTCATAGAAATTGCAGAATAACTTACTTTTATAATACTGTATCTTTTTCTTTCATTATTTTTCTTTTACAGCTTCTCATAAGTCATTGGACCAGTTGATTAAAGAAAGGACTTGAAGTGGAATTGCTGAGATCCAATTCAAGTTCAGACTTTTATTTACACACTTAATTTTGATTTAAGGTCCTTTTCCAATATGTAGAACATCCCTCAATGCATAATTCTGAGAATAATCTCTCTGGAGAATTTTTCAATCATAAAATAATAAATAAAAAATTGGGGTGGAGAAAGGAAAATAAATGCATCATTCTGAGAAAAATCTCTCTAAAGGATTTATCAATCATAAAAAAAAAAACAAGAAAATTTGGGTGGAGAAAGGAAAATAAATACACATATCACTGCACTTTAAAAAACATGTATTTGTTTGCTTTGGAAGGTATAATAGCTCTATCTTACACTCTCCAATTTCTGTATCATCTACTTAGATCTTACCTCAAAGGATAATGGAGAAGTAGTAATTTAAAGGAAAACCAGAGGAACATTAGCAAAAATATATTTTAAAATATTTAATATGTTTCAAAAATACATTTAAACTTGTGTCCTTAGTCTTCATTGTAAAAAGAGAAAGCAGGAGTAGTCCGTATAGTATAAACTCAATATTCATGTCTAATTTAGAGAAAACAGTCTTCCATTTTCTATATGCTATTCAGAAAAGTGATGTTGTTTCAGGTGTGTTTAAAGCATTTTTCAAGTGCATGCTTTACTATTTCTCCATCCTAAGTTAAAGCAAAGCCAGAAATATGTAAATAGATTTTCAAAATTATGAGACCATTGACACACGATTTCCAGTTTTCAAGCTATATCCTATTTATGTTAGTAATAATATTTACTGGCAAATATTCAGAATATTCTTTTTACAGCTTATGCTGCTCTTAACAAAGTCAGAAATGACCACTGTTAGAAAGGTGAGATAATTTTACATAGCTTCATGGCTCTTTAATGACATGACAAAGCATCTCTTTTCCCCACCAGAGCTTGCAGCAGTCCATGATTAGGACTGCCTTCAGAGAAGTCTTTACATCCTAAAACTATGGACATGGACAATTGTCTTCTAGTGCCATGTGAATCTTGCTGAAGAGGACAGGTTATTACACTGAAGCATATGTGGAAGCCACCATTACGAGGTAAGTAAATATTTCTTGGAACCAGGAACATAAAACTAGTTTTGAATGAGAATAATAGAGAAACCTGACAAAGGAGTTCCTCGTACTTCCTGTATCACATGAAATGGATTATCTCTAACTGAGCCTGTATAAGGTCCTTTATTACAGTATGTTAGTCTCCATCACTGTGCAATGTGTTATGAAGAGCTAGGTTGATGATCTGCATGATTCTCGTATAAAGCTATGGGAATATGTGTTAAAAGTAATTAAAATACACAGAAGCTTTGAGAGACCCTTAACCTTTCCTATAATTTATAGTGAATTCTTTAAACTTTTGCCGTCTGTCTCAAACTACTTAACATAGTAGTAAGCACAAAATAGTATGAGTTTCTTGTGGGTTCAGGAGCAAGTATCTAGAATAGGGCTCAATAATTATTGGTGACTTTGCGTTAATTTTCACATAGTTAATACTAAGTGATAATAAGCTTTTAACATACTGTAATAGTAACACCTTAAATCTGTAATAACTATTATTTTTTTGGTAATTTTCACTCTAGCAAGATTATCTGTGCCTGGTAATCTTCATCACTGTACAGTTATTAATCTTTAAAGAATTAAATAGAATGTGGTGTGATTCACTATTTATATGCCTTTCTAGTAGTTTTTATTTGTGGGTATGTGTCACAGAGAATGCCACAAACAGTAATTGTCATTACCATCCTGGTAATTGTGTTTCTAATTCTTGCTTCCTGTATCACAGAGATCTCAGGAAGATACAGGAAGCAAGATTAAAATGTAATTTATGAAATTGAAAACAAAAAGAAACAAATAAGCTTCCTTTTCAGGAAGCTGTGATAAGCACATTGCTCTTTCCCTGTGAGAGGTGGTTTTGGAATCTGTGTCTCTGAGAATAGGTTTTAATATTTGTTTGTGATGCTTTGTAATCAGTATAATTCTCAAGAGGGGAGAAACGATCTCCTGCAGAGTCTGTTTGAGTTTCATGAGCACTGCCTTGATACAATGACTCTTTCAAAACTTGCTTTATATTATATGAGTGAAGTCTCCTGGCTACTGTCACCTTGTGAAATGGAAGCACAGTCTGTTTGCTTTGTTACATAAGCCATCCTTGAAATTTGGTCAGATTTCATTTGGTACTTGGACCTCATTGAGGCCAAGGAGGCGTGGAGGAACCTAAAACTAAAATCTTAGCTTGCGGTAGAGATAGAATAGATTTCAGTTTTGTAAGGAATTAGAAATCGCTTTAGGCTAGATGGACTTTACAGATAGGAAATAAACGTCCTCAAAGGAAAAGTAGCCAATAGAGGGAAAGAATGTAAAGTATAAGGAGAATGCTGGGAGAAGGGACAGGCACACGAGAGGATGAAGATGACAAAGAGGTGTGTATGAAACCCATTAAGAAGGAATAGTATGGAATAATATGAAAGTGTGCATATTAAAAAACAAATGCAGCACTGGCCAACTGAAGAGAAATAATGCTCATATATCTGGCCAGGACTGCAAAAAGGAAGTAAATTTGAGGAAAACAGGTATTATTGAACATGTATATGAAACAAAACAAGGCCCTAAAATACCTAAGACTTGGAATCGTATGTACTTTGTTACAAGTGTGAGATTGTGACAGTAACAGAGACTTGACAGGAAAATAAATAACTGTGGTATCAATATAACAAAATGTAAGCTGCTTTGGAAATACTCAGAGGGGTAGTGAGAAGATAGAACTCTAAGAAACACATGCTCCTCCTGCGGCTATTCATGTAAGAAAGTATATTATACATAAGTTTTATACTCAACCGATTGCCCTGCTGAATAAAAACGGAAGTTAAACTGGTTGGCATTCTTAGTCAAGGTTAGATGGTAAAAGGAATCAATACCCTAAGCATGCTTTTAATGGTGCTGCATTTTTAGTGCTTCCTAAATGCATACTGTATTTTTTTTTCTCTGTGACTTATAGGTCTTCTGTTTATTTGTATCTTTGCCATTTTCCTGTGACCAGGTTCCCCACTCTGTATAATGTCATAATCACTGCCATTTTTTTAATAATATTCGTTATTTTTCTATCTACCTAACCTCTATCTGTGTATCTGTTTATCAACCTATTGTTTTTCTAATTTAAATTCTACCTATATCATTTTTTCTAATTCTATACATACACACAATGCATACACATACACAGATACTTATTTGTTTACTATTTTAAAAGTCTATTTATTCTAGGGTGAGTTGGGAGCCTTTTAAACTCTTTCTGTAAGGAATTTAAGGACATGATTTGGGAAAATTTGGGGTGAATGAGATATTCCTCTAATTTACCACTCTGTAGTGTTTGTCCACAAAATGGATAAACGTTAGTTTCGAGGACTGGCAAGTAGACTGATTTTCTAGCCATACCACACTTTCTAATCTTTAGATAATAGATCTCTAAAAATCATCCATAGAAACCTGTATGGAATGTTTTGGGGTTTTTTGTTTGTTTGTTTGTTTGTTTTTAGTAACAAAGTGAAAAACGATACGTGTTTAGTCTCACATGGTAAAATCTTGCTTTATAGCTTCTAATTTACCATGCTTAGTTTTCTGAATGAGGCAAGTAACTTTATTTCTCTGCGCCTGTGGTTTCCTCATATGTAAAATAGAACATATAAAAATTGCCTTGAAGTGTTTTTTTTTTAAATTTTTTTTAACATTTACTGATTTTTGAGAGACAGAGAGAGACAGAGTATGAGTAGGGGAGGGGTAGAGAGAGAGGAAGACACAGAATCCAAAGCAGGATCCAGGTTCTGAGCTGTCAGCACAGAGCCCGATGCGGGGCTAGAACTAATGGACCACGAGATCATGACTCGAGCTATAGTCGGACGCCAAACTGACTGAGCCACCCAGGTGACCCTTGAGGTGTTCTTTTTAATAAAATAATAAATGTAAGTGTTTATCACAGTGTCTGATGTGTAAAAAGTACTCAGTGAAAGTTAGCTATTAGTAGTAGTAGTTGTGGTATTACCTGATTAGTTGCATATGTATAATTACAGAGAAAGATAGTAAATTATAAAGTGGTTCTTACCAAAATTTCAGAATATTTCACTCAGCATCGAATAAGGGAAATACCAAGATGGTTTGCAGACATGGGAGGAAGGACGGCTAGATAGAAGGGTGGTTGGTATTGACACAGTAGGAGCAGAATGAGAAAGGCATTAACTGAAGTACAAGGCAGTTAGTGTCACGGCGACAAACTCTCACGTGCTGTGACTCTAGAAGAATTAGTATGTAGCTCTGGTTTTGAAGCTTAGTCCACTGTTTTAAATATGTTTTGAGTATAGCAGTGGTATTCTGAGAATCTTGAATTTTTATTTCGGCCCAGCTGAAATGTGTTATGCATGTTTGATGATGTGCTTTTCCTTTAAAGATAGATGAAATAACCCCCCAAGTGTTGCAGCAGTCAGATTTTTTTAAAATAATTTTCGGTCTGGTGATATCTCCAAAAACAGGTTAGTTATCTTTGCGCTCTTGCCCATCTCCAAAAATTGTAAAAAAGTTCTCATTTAAGCTTTTTGCTTACCATCATTTTTTCCTGTTTTACTGAAACTCTCCCAAGATATATCCCGGGTTTTATTGAAATTCACTACATTGTGAAAGATGATCTTTGTCAGAATTGAGAATCAAGAACATAACGCTGAGTATTGGCAAATTCTTGGATATTTATAACCGCATCAGAGATGATAGACACAGTTGAGTAAAGATGTAAACAACATTTCAGCCACCACTGTGGAATTTCCTGCTTCGTTTGTTATGTGAAAAAAAAAGCTTTCTTGTTTCTTCAGAACAATGGCTATCTCCTGTACTCCTTCTCTAAACTCCAAATTTATAAACTTCAGAAGTTTGTTTCTTTGTGTTTTGCACTCTTGTGTTGCATTAGTTGCCAAAGCCTTAACGTTGAAAACAAATTGAAAGATATTGATTCAGCTTGGCTTAGAGACTGTAGCTTAGAAAAATAAAACCCCATGTATCATACATCTTTGTTATGAAGCAGTAATTTCTTTCTTTGAGCCCAGGCACTTTTAAAAGCAAGTTTGAAGCCATTCTGTATGTAGACGTCATAGTCTCTGTTTTTCGCAAAATGTAGATAACTAATATACCAAATAGATTAATAATGTTTAAACAGAGTATTTAAGATATTTGTTAGCAATTTGTATTTTCTCTTTAAAGTAAAAGTGCTTTGTAGAATGTGTGGTGACTAGCTGCCACATTTTGCCTAAAACAGAGAGATTACCTGGTTTGTGCATTTAGTGCTCAAACCCCTGTTTTGGGAAAACCTGGACAGTTGTCTATCCTAAATGTATCCCACAGCAAAACAAGAAGTATATACAAAATAGATGAACACCTCCTATTTGCCCGCCTCTGCCATATAACCACATTTTAAATTCAACCAATAGTAATTAGTTCCAATTCTTAGATAGGATTCCGTATATTCTGTTTTTCTTATAGAGCAACTACTGTTGGGGTATCTGTGGTCATTTTCAAATGAAATATATAGACACCAAGAAAATCAACACTTCGCCTTAATGATAATATTCTTAAAGTTCTTGCTATTTTAATTCAGGTGAGAACATAAGTGAATTTTGAGTCAGATTAAAAGAGAAAAGAAATGTAATACAAAGCTGAGCAGATGGTGGTCACAAATAATAAAGGAAGAGAGAAGTAATAAAGAAAAACATACAGTTGAAATCTACCTGTTTCTGTTTATTTCTAGAGACCTATTTCATTTCCAGAGTCGATTAAAATTTAAGGTAGCAATTTAGGAAAACCCAAGACAATCAGATGCTAATCTAGGATAATTTGTTTCAGCTGGAATATTGATTGAACCATACAATATTTGTAGTCAGATACTTTACATTATTTATGAGCATTTGCTAATAAGCATTTCATGTATTCCTTCAACTATGTTAACAAAGAAAAACAACACTGACAGCAGTCAACAGATACTCGGGACTTCTGAAGGCCATTTGGGAGACATTTTTTTGTGTGTAAAAACTTCAAATCTCTCCTTGGCATCTATTAAATATCCACATATTGTTTCATTTCTTTGCTTTCCATCACAGCAAACCTTTGTATATGTATAGCTCATGTTTTCACACTCTCCCTTTTCACATATCATATTCCTATGTATATAGTTACTTATATTTCTGGCAGTGATTTTTCCAGTATTCCCAGAATACATAACAAAAGCCCTATTAACATCTTAGCTTCTCTACTATATTGTCCTGTAGCTATCTCAAGCATCATAATGAGGCAATATCTAATCTTTGATCTCAATCTGTACCTTTCTTCCTCATCTCAGTAGCACGCATTGTCAACCACCTGCCATTTACACTTTTAACTCCTATGCTTCTCTAATGACAAGAAACATTTTAATATCACTTTACAATTTATGAAGCACATTCACAAAATTTCTTTGGTCACTTGCTCATCTGTCCTGAGATGATACTGAAGATTATAAGCTTCTTGAAAGTAAGAACCATGCCTTCATTCCTTTATCCACAGCTTGGGATATAGTAGATGTATAATGAAAGTGTTTTGATAAACAGAATGACTTAAAAATCTCCATAATGAGTAATGAGTGGAGCCAGCACACAAACATTCATTTTAGATCCTTTTAGTTTATCTTTTTGAATCATTGATAGTATTCACACACAAAAATGAAAGGTGTGCCTAAGAAAAATTGTTAATATTGAAAAAAAATTTATGACTTTCCTTTGTTTTGTTAAACTGTTGTTAGTTTTCTTGTAGCTCATTGTCTCAGTTGACTACATCTCATTCAGTGTGATGAAGGGACACTGAACTTGCCTACTTTGTCTTAGGTAAGACCATGGCTACCAGTAATTAATGTCCCAGACATGGCACTTGATCTATCTTGTCTTGTTTCTTCATAGGCTTGAGTAGTTCGGGCTAAAATATCTTGAAGGTCCAGTGACCAGAATTCCAGTTTGGTTTCTGTGCCAGTCAATTTTATCTTTTTATGTTTGGAATTAAAAGCCATACCCTCAAAATATGTCCCCTATTATACTCACTCACGCCATTGATCTCAAGGCAGCCTGTGCTGTAGGATATAATACATCTGCTCAAATATTTCCTTACTAATGAAAATAATTCAATTTGTAAAATACTTATTTAAGTTTTGTATTCTTTATGATTACAGACAAGTATAAAACCCATATATTAAAAAACAAATATAACAGATAAGTCATTCAGGTTCAACCAACATGTAATTTCCATAGGGATACCTTACCTGGGAGCCTTATTAAAGTCACTGGCCCCTGCATCCTCCTATCATTCTCTCTCATATGGTGCTGCTTCACTTTCTTCATAATATTATATAAAGTAAAACTACCTCAGTGTTTAAAGTGCTTTATCTTCTGCCCTCCCTCCACTCTTACCCTTATTAGAATGTCAGCTCTCTGTCACAGGGACCTTGTCTAGAATCCACACCCATATAAACTCAGTGCTTATCATCTAATAGATGCTTAGTATTAGATCTTTGAAACAAAGAACAAATGGAAATTCTGAATATAGATCAAGGTTCTGAATATCGATCAAATTCTGAATTCTGAATTCTGAATATCGATCAAATTTCAAGAAAATTGAAAAGAAGATGATATATATAGAGAACAACTAAGTTTTTGATAGGATAATTTTGACAACTTTCTTACATAAGCAAAACCAAACCAAGCCAAAACGAAACAATAAGCAATCCACTTCTAGAATGTGAGACCAGTCAGAATGTGGCTTTAAGTTCTGATGTTATATTCTTATGTCCTGTCATTCAACGTTTATTTTTCCAGTGTAAGTTGAGATTTTTTTTAAATTACAATGGCTTTTGTCTTAAATACTTTGTACTCCAAATTATGCAAAGTCCTTAATTGGCCAATCAACGTAACGATATTTTTTCTAATTTACTCCATTAAAATAATCACACCTGTTGGAAACTATCTCAACATAAATAATGAGAAAATATAAATTATACCAAGGTTTGAGTGTACCCCCACAAAATTCATGTTGAAACCTAACCCCTAAGACAGTAGGGCCCTTGGGAGGTGATTAGGTTACTCTGCCCTGATAATTGTGATCCTCACCCTCATAAAAGAGGTTGAAGAGATCTCCATTTCCCCCTCTGCCATCTGAGGATACAAGAAGTGTGAAATCTGGAAGAGAGCCCCCATTGGACCATGCTGGGGCTCTAGCCTCAAACTTTCAACCTCCAGAACTCTGAGAAATAAACCCACACTTATACAGTCAATTAATTCGTGACAAAAGAGGGAAGGATAGACAATGTGGGAAAGACAGTCTCTTCAGTAAATGGGGGGAAAACTGGACAACAACATGCAAAAGAATGAAATTGGACCACTTTCTTACACCATGCACAATAATGAACTCAAAATGAATCAAAGATCTAAAGATGAGACCTGAGACCATCAGACTTAGGACATAACAACATTTTTCTAGATGTGTTTTCCAAGTCAAAGGAAATAAAAATAAAAATACACTATTAGGCTACATTAAAATAAAAAAGTTTTTCAGAGTGAAGGAAACCATAAACAAAACAAAAAGGCAACCTGGTGAATTTAAGGTGTTTACCAATGATATATTGGTTAAGGAGTTAATATCCAAAATATACAAAACACAAAAGTCAACACCAAAAAACCCTAACAATTCTATGTAAAGAATGGGTAGAGAACCTGAATAAAAGTTTTTCCAAGGAAGACATACAGATTACCACCGAACACATGACAAAAGATCTTTTTCTTTTTTTTTCTTTTTAATGTTTATTTTTATTTTTGAGACAGAGAGAGACAGAGCATGAATGGGGGAGGGGCAGAGAGAGAGGGAGACACAGAATCGGAAGCAGGCTCCAGGCTCGAAGCCGTCAGCCCAGAGCCCGACGCGGGGCTCGAACTCATGGACTGTGAGATCGTGACCTGAGCTGAAGTCGGACGCTCAACCGACTGAGCCACCCAGGCGTCCCAAGATCTTTTTCTAACAACTGTTTGATGCAAGTGGATTTTCAGAATAAATTACTTTGTTTCTTTCTTTCTTTCTTTCTTTTTTTTTAATGTAAGATAGGAAGGAAGCAGAGTTGAAGGGATAGAGGGAGGAAGAGAAATAAGGAGTATTTTCATTACAACCAAAAATTATTTTTGAAAATTTTATGTCCAGTTCTGCAGTATTACTGTGGCTCTTTTAAGGTGACATGACCCTTCCTTAACCTGTGCCTCTATTTTCTCCTTTTGTGTGTGTGTTTGGCTGTGTGGTTCTCTCTTGTTTCTTTAATCCTCTTTTTTTTTTCAACTAACATCTTACAGATGTGGAAACAGAATGTGTAAGTAATTACACACTCATAAGCTTTTGCCTCACATATTTATTTAAATTAAAAATAACCTATTAGGAATAATTAATTCTGAAAACATAATTGAAATATTTTGTAACTGAGTACTAATTCATTCTGTCAGTGGTTTGACTAAGTATTAGTCATACTCCATATTAATCTTATTAAGCTTTATTGAAAAATCACAACTGATAGCAATTATTTTTTGCATATTTAAATTATTCCAAAAATGTTATGCCTTTGTTTATCTAGTGAAGATTCTGTTTTCCTATTATTTTGACTATAGTGCACTTGCATGCAGAATTGCACTGTAGTAAACTGCAAAGGACATGGCAAATACCTTTTTCAATCACCGTCACCCAATCAACAAGAAACCTTACCTTAGAATGTTTTACTCGTCTGATTAAATTGTTCAGTTTTCAGGGCACCTGTGTAGCTCAGTCAGTTAAGCGGCTGACTCTTGATTTCAGTTCAGGTCATGATCCCAAGTTTTGTTGGGCTCTGTGATGATATTGATGAGCCTACTTGGGATTCTCTCTCTCTCTCTCTCTCTCTCTCTCTCTCCCCCCCCCATCTGCTCTTATTCTCTCTCTCAAAATAACTAAGCATTAAAAAAATTGTTCAATTTTCTTTTAGTTATAAAATATCAATCCTTGGGGTGCCAGGCTGGCCCAGCAGGTTTGGCATCTGATCCTTGATTTCAGCTTAGGTCATGATCTCATGGTTTGTGGGATGGAGCCCACACTGTTAGTGCAGAGCCTGCTTGGGATTCTCTCTCTCCCTTGCTCTCTGCACCTGCCGCACTCTCTCTAGCACACGCACTCTCTTCCAAAATAAATACATAAACTTCAAAAAAAATTTAAACAAATCAATCCTTTCTTACTACTTCAATCTCTCTGATTAATGTTTTCCCTCTCCTCAAATGCTGTTTCTTCAAAAGGCATATGGTTTCCCCACTTTCTCACCTTATATTTCCTCATTAGTCATCATTTAACTTTTATAACCCCAACTTTTATGTTCACCATCTCAACTTAAGTATTTTGTAATATATCGTATCATATCAATTCATATCATATCATCCAGTGGAACTTACTGTCTTTCATGTGTTCATTACTGTTGAACATTACTGTGGAAGTTGTTTTGAAATCACAGTCTTTCCCTTCATCTGTGTCATGTCCTAGATCCTTTTGCTCCTTAAATCTTAAACAGTAGTTTCTGTTTCCCAGGCTTCTTTTCTCAGCTTTCTTTAATTTTCTTTTTATTTTATACTACCTCTTTGAGAAAACCATACACATTCTTCTTTCAACAAACTATTGAAACTAATAGACAAAACTAGACTCATTTCCATTTATCCCAGACTATTTCACCTTGTAAGATATCCTGATTGCTCTTGCAGCAACCAGGTTGGTATCCAAGGCTTACTTCAGATTTCTTCTCCCACATAATCTGCAAATTAAGATTTCTTTTATTCTTTTTTCTTCATAATAACTGCTAAGATATTACCTACAAATGCTCATTATATTTCACTTGAAAGCTGTAATCTCCTAACTATTCCTTCTGCCTATATACTTTAATCCTTATTTTCAATTCTCTAAAAAGCAATTCTTATTTCACTACCTTTGTTAAAAATCCTATAATGCCCTCTCTAATTTGAAACATAAAAATAATAAATTCTTCAGTATAAGGAGAGGCATACTACACATTATCCCTTAGCAGCCTAAGAAGGAAACAATGCTGAAGATACCTTGATCTTGGACTTCTAGCCCCCAGAACTCTGGTACAATTAATTTATTTTGTTTAAGTCATTCAATTTGTGGTACTTTAAGGCAGCTATAGCAAAATCAATAGCTTTTATACACAAAACTAATAAGTTAGAGGTCATTATAGTAAAGAGATACTCATTAACAGTAGCAACAAAGATGATAAAATAGGAATAAACTTAAGAAGAAGTGTTTAAGATATTTATGAATATTTTTTAATTTATTTATTTTCAGAGAGAGTGAGCAGGGAAGGGGCAGAAAGAGGGGAGAGAGACTCCCAAGCAGGTTCTGCACCATCAGCACAGAGCCTGATTTGGGGCTCGAACTCACCAACCATGAGATTATGACCTTAGGCAAAATCAAGAGTCAGACGCTTAACTGAGTGAGCCACCCAGGGGCCCCTATGAACAAAAATTTCAAATACTACTTAAAGGCATAAAAATAGATTGAGAAAATGGAAAGACATTCCTGGTTAATAGATTGGATAAGTCAGTTCACCCTAAATTAACTTATTGATTAAACATAATCCTTAAAAATATGCCTGGTTTTTTTATAGGGTTGGACAAGCTGATAATAAATTTCAGATAAGAAAACAAGCATGAAAGGATAGGAAAGCACTCAAAAAGAAAAGCTGTGAGAAGGAACCAGACCAAAGAGATATTAAAAAATACCAAAAAGTCTCTACAATTGAAAAGTAGTGATATAAAGAAAGGAAGTAAGTTATTGGATTTAAGTAAAAAGCCCAGAAATAGACTAAAAATTATGGAGATTTTAGATATCATGTAAGTTAAATTTAATATCATTGGAGCAAAAAACCTATTCTTCAGTGAATTATGTGTGATCCATATCTCCTATCACACAAAGGATAACCTACAAATGAATTAGGGATCTAATGTAAAAAATTAAATCATGCAGGTACAACAATCATGGGTGAGTTTCTCTTTAAGATTGGTGTAGGTAAAGGATTTTGAGCTCTTACTTAATTTTCATGGACTATAAAAGATTCATATATTTTTACAAATGAAATAAGGTACATTGCAGATAACACCAAAAACAAAATCAAAAACTGAAAAAGAGAAGATGGGCACCAGACCTCTGCTCAGGTCATGATCTTGTGGTTCATGAGTTCAAGCCCCACGTGGGGCTCTGTGCTGACAGCTCAGAACCTGGATCCTGTTTTGGATTCTCTGTCTCCCTCTCTTTCTGCTCCTCGCTGTCTCTCTCTCTCTCTCTCTCTCTCTCTCTCTCTCTCTCTCTCAAAAATAAATAAACATTAAAAATTTTTTAAAAAACTGAAAAGTGGAAGAAAATAATTAGAATATTAACTGGAAGGCTTCATGCCTCTAATATATAAGCAAGTCTTAAAAACTGATAGGCATAGGAACAAAATCCAAAAATAAAATAAGAAAAATGGAAAAAAAAAGACATGAACAGGAAATTCTTATACACACACAAAAAGATGTAGGAATGGTCCTTAAAAGGAAAAATCTCTCATCTTTCAGGTTGGTAAAAATTTTAAACTATGGCATTTATGAGATTGTAGGGAAACAAGTATATTCATACTCATACATTGCTGGTAGAAATGCGATTTGCTACACCTCTTCTGGAGGGACATTTTGTAATACTAAACAAAGTATATATGCCCTTACCTAAAGAAACTGTATATGCACCTTACATATATCCTATTTTCATAAGAGTTATTGTCAGAACCACACTCATGTTTCCCATACCCCTCCTACGTTCCATGTATAAATAATTAAAATCAACAAGGATGAGGATAAGGACCAGTCCAGTATTGAACACACACAGTGACAAAGGCACTTAATTGTATTACAAGTGAATGACAAAACATAGTGAAGAGGGTTGGCAAGAGCTAAGTTATATAATTTTGGAAAACAGTACTTTGTATATTTTAAGGTTTAAGACTAAACAAAATATACACAGATATTTTACTCTAGTTAATACATTTGTTTCTTACAGGGGAATCGTTTCTGACTCTGAAACACCTTCATGCATGTACATATTTTTAATGTATATTACTACAGGAAGTAAATATATTGTGCATAAGGATAGGTTTTACAATATCAGAGGAAACAATAGCAAATAAGGAAAGGAAGGCTAGATTGATCCCTGTGATGATTTCTAAATTGTAATTAGAGCTATCCGTGTACACAAACACACACACACACACACACACACACACACAGAAATGGATAGATACAGGATTACATAGATGTATGTATGTTAGTATATAGGTATCTAGCAGCAGTGAGCATGTGTACTATCTAACCCTACATACCATTTGTCAATTTAAAATAATCAGGGCTCCTTGGAAAAATGTTCCATTTTCATGGTGAGGTTAACAAAAGTACAAGATGAGCCTAGAATACCTAATAATGCTAATTAATGAAGTGCTCAAAAATCTGATATAGTCATTAAAAAAAAGACACAAGCACCACATGAAGCAGCTCCCAATGGCCAAATCTGGGACAATTTAAGCAACAAAATAAATAACAATTTTAATTTATGGATAGTTTATGATAAATTATGGATATGCAAATTATGGATAAACTGGGCTAATTTAAATATTCAGAATATTTTTTAAAAAATGAATAATTAAAAAATAAATAAACAGAAGAGAAGAGCAATTCTTTCTTAAAGTAGAATGTAGAAAGGACAGGGAAAATAGAAAATTACCATTAGGCAAACACCTAAAGAGAAACAAATATTGCAGCCAAGATTTATCAAATATGCTAAAGTAGTGTGTAAAAGTCTGATAAGAAACAGATAATGTACATATTATTGTATTCAAGGACACTGAAAAATTTGTTGAGGGAAGAATGAACGAGGCTTACATTTAAGTAGAAGCTACAGTAAAAATGATTAAGGGGAAAATTTTGGTTAACGATATGATACTATGCTAATATAATTAGGCATGAATATTTGGAAATGTTTAAGTGGAAAATGGAAACTGTCAGCTATGGAAATATTACTTGAAGATATATACCTTTTGTGTGCATGGAGCTGTGTAATTGTGTGCAATGATCAGTCATAGGTGTCAGAGGGTGAAAAAAACATACAAACTATTGGATGCCTGGCCCTAGGTTTTCTTAAGTCAACATGTTTTTGATGTATTTGTGAAGTGATAAATATAAGAAAATTGTGACATCAATTTTTTTAAATTTTTCTTAACATTTACTTATTTTTGAGAGAGAGGGAGAGAGAGACACACACAGCATGAGTGGGGGAGGGGCAGAGAGGGTGACAGGATCCGAAGCAGGCTCCAGGCTCCCAGCTCTCAGCACAGAGCCCCAGCAGAGCCCCACGTGGGGCACCACACGGGGCTGGACGCAGGGCGGAACTCATGAGCTGTGAGATCATGACCTGAGCTGAAGTCAGACACTCAACCGACAGAGCCACCCAGGCGCCCCAGTTTTTAAACCTCTGCTTTACTATACTTTGTGGATAGTCTTTGGGTATTTGGTTTTAGTTTTCCATGCAATACATTTTTGTAAGAGTATCTTTCTCTTACTTTAATCTTTTAAACATTTTAATAAAAAAAATTGATGTGCATAGGCAATTTCCCTACCTTTCATCAAAAATGGCGGAAAGGTAAATGTGTTAGAATAAAATCAAGAATATTTGAGTTAAAACAGATGGTAAAACATTCTTTAGAATATATATAGGTAACTTTATATTCAAGAAAGAAAAAATGAAACTGGAGATAATATTAATAAATTTATCTCATCTCAGACAAATAACATGAAAATGATTATAGGTAATTTGTTCAAATGGATGTATTTTATTTTTATAAAAGAATAGTAATCAGTGAGTTAAACCCAAAATAAACTCTGTTTTAATCTAGGACAGGCAAAGTGTAGTATAAGAATAGTATATGAAAAGACTTGAAGGAGTAAGCCATACAGAAGGGACTCTGGATATTAAAATATTTAGCTCAGTTTCCAGAAGGGAAGTCCAATGACTGGAAATCCTCCTGCATATGTAAAGAGAAAAAACTATTTATTGTGGAATGAAAATAAACTACTCACAAGTCCTATTAGAAGGGAGTAAAAATGAGAAGAAATATAAACTAAACACATAAACATAATGTTAAAAAATTAAGTCTAAAATAAAATACCAAATGAACACATTAATAAAATTACAAAATAAGGCTAAATATGGCATTTTTCTTTAATATAGAATACTCATATTTCATTTATTTTTCACATTCAGTGTCTGAATTCAGTAGCTCTTGTCAACCTTCTACCACAAAAATAAAGTAAACCATGGATTTGATGTTATTACTTCCTTAGTGGAAAACTTGTAAAGCTTCATCTTGTCCTGAACTTGCAGGGTCATAAGATTTCTATTCTTAGATTAATCCATTGTTTGTTTAGAGACCATTGTGGTTCAGTGTGCATGTGTGTTCTGATCAGTGACAAAGTAGTTAAACCTGTTTGGTTGATGTAAGAAGGTAGTGATAGTATGTGTGCAAGTGTAAATGCCATCTTATTCTCTCAGGCATAGATTTTATCTCCTTACCAAGGGACGCATAGTGTGTCATGTTTTGGTGTGCACCTATACAACTTCCCAGCTTCGTCTCCAGTATTCTCTGTTTGGAACTCTATCACCCGCAGCACTCCAGGCCCATTCTCCTTCACGCTTAGGCTTGTGATCCTCACTCAGTCTAACATAGCCTTGTCACAAATCTCCTACCCCATCTCACCTTCACTTAAAACTTGCCCTTCCCAGCAAACATTTTTGCTCAGCTAATTTAACGTATCTTTTGATCACAGCATAGAACACCTATTACTTGCTATTTATATAATAAACAGAGTGCCTACAGCGTGCCAAATACTGTCCTGGACTCTAGTGGTAAATCTGTTAAAACAGAGTTTTTTTTTCTGTCCTTGTGGCCCTTGTGCTCTAGAAATAATTAATTTTTACAAGTAATTGTATATTTATACTTGAAATAGGCTTTATTGATGAGAGAAGTTCATATAAAAATCATCCTGAAATCTTCCAGGTATGCTGAGTCCTTCTATGCTAACATGTTGTGTTTTCTCACTAGAATATAATCTTTTGGGGCAGGTGTAATGTACTGAGTACAATGCTTCATCCTTAGCAGGTGTTTAATGGATGTCTGTTTAACTTAAACATGTATAATAATCATCCATAAAACACCAGGAAATGATTTCCTTTATATCTTGTTAATATATGTACCTCAAAAAAAATCTTTGTAGATTCATTTTCATGATGCATTCATTTTCATATAAGTGAATTTTTACTCTTCACTGGGACCTGAGTGGAAAAAAAAATTGCCACTTCTGTCCTTTTGCTATTTTCCCCCTAAAATGAAACTTTGTATAAAAGACTGACTTACACAAGATAGGAATACCCAGGACATTTTAGAAACAGAAAAGTGTGTCAGGACATAGCAATAACTGAAACAGTGTCAGAGACTCTGGGTCTAAAGTTCTCTCTTATGTAGCTAAAGAGTGGGATACAGGATTGAAAGTGAGAGATGGATAATTTATGGGAAAAAACAAGAGCCCCAAATAAGGGTCATTGCCCCATTTTTATTAGGATCAGAAGGCTTACAAACATGACGATGAACATGCATAAAGAGACAATGAATCCGCGAACATTAACTTGTGTACGTGAGGGAAAGGGGATCTTGAAGATATTTGGGGTTAGGGGTTTGGGTTAATACAAAGCAAAATCCTGACACCAGGCAGTCTGGCAGAAGGTTGTTTACAGGGAACATGAGGCACAACCTCTGTTTATCTTAGCTAGCCTAGGGGATGAGACAGGTAGGGGAAATAAACTCAGAGTTAACAAGGCACCTTTGTTTTATTAATCATCTCAGCTCTGGGCTGCTACAGCTGTGGTCTATAGCCCAATTTACCTGTTTACCTAACTTGGTCCTTTCTTCCCGTGAAAGCATTTTCTGCCATAGTACTAAATTGGGGGTGCTTCCACCTTGAATATCTAATCTTGTTTATTTCATATACCTATGTATTGGGCATCTTTGCACCCTTATTTTTGGGCCTTTGCCCCCACTCTCTATTCCAGGGGCTCTGCACCTCCTCTCTATTCTGGGATGCCTTTGCACCTCCCTATTTTTGGTTGCCTTGTCTTGTTTACCCAAACTCAGGTGTGAGCATCCTATGGTTTTATATTTCTTTATGCCTTGTTAACCCATTGGTGTAAGCCTGGGGGATTCCTAAGCTTATCCTCCACAGAATAGCTTAAAAAAATTATTTAAATGTGGTTTGGTTTATTGCCTGAGGCATTAGAGACAGACATATGGAAGAACATGGATGGACTCTGAGCATTTATTGAGTGTTCCTCACTAATTCATCAGTTAGAAGGTATAACCAAACAGGCTTCACTGTACTTATGAAGTCTGTTCAGGGTTGCCACTAGCTATCATCTGTTTACTTACACAGAAAATAAAGATCATTATATACATTTCTCAAAATAATCAGCCCTAATCTCTGATATGCCCAAGTTTATAAAGGCATGCAGGAAACTCAAGAGAATAGAAGGGAATCAATTTAAGTTATTAACACTGTTCATAATATAATCAAATATTTGACTGATATTTAATTGGTTCTTGCTTCCATTTCCAAATTTGAAGGAGGTCCTAGACCAAGAGGTAAATGTTGTCTCTTAGAGTATTTGACAGAAACTCCACATTTAGTCATTGGTACATTTTTCCATGATTACAGGACTGATTTTCTGTGGTGTTTGTTTCCATTTCAATGTAAAGTTGAATTCTTAGGGCACACCAAAATTTGGTACTGCAAATAATACATACCCTAATATTGATGTAATTTTTAAGTAATTCTAAAATTTTAAATTTCAGAATTTTTAAGTGTATTGGATATTAGGTGAAAATGTTGCATGATAAGTATATTCTGGCTATAGCTGGCAGGTCATTCATTTAGGTACTGTATTAAAATTTACTGCAATAATTTTATTAAAAAGGGCAAGCAAACTGAGGATATATATGAACAATATACTTGGAGAAAATAAGTTAATATGATTCTAATTTTTACATAGTTGGTTAAGACTTTTTTTTTTACTCTGACATATGTTGGTATTTTCTAAAATGATTAATACAACTTTCATAATAGTTTGAGACAAATCTTGAGTTTATAATGTACAGTGAAGATTTTATTCCAATCTCACTAGCAAAAGCTAATTTTAGATTAATTTTAAAATTTTTTTAACGTTCATTATTGAGAGACAGAGAGAGAGACAGAGCATGAGCATGGTAGGGGCTTAGAGGAGGAGGGACAGAATCTGAAGCAGGCTCCAGGCTCTGAGCTGTCAGCACAGAGCCCGATGCAGGGCTCAAACCCACAAACCGCGAGATCATGACCTGAGCCGAAGTCAGATGCTTAACCGACTGAGCCACCCAGGTGCCCCTAGATTAATTTTTAATAATAGTTCCAAAAATATTTCTTAAAATATTATGCATGCATACATGGAAAACACTTATGTATCTATGCTGGTCCTACCTCAAGTCTGCATGTTCTAGATTTCACCTAAACTCAGTATATCTCATGCAATAAACCTGAACCTTAAATTTTGTTCTCCCATTTGTTTCAGAAAATTCTTTTCTTTCATGTTCTGTGAATAATGATATTTGGTCAATTTTCTCACCCATGTTCTATTTGGTGGGCCCATTAAAATTTAACTTCACTTACATTGCTTCAATAAATAAAAAGTTAATTCATAGAAGTGAAAAAGCTAATCAAAGACCAATTTAGTGCTTGATATGTACTAGTCACTTATGTACTTTCGGGAGGCCATTTGGGGGAGACATGGAGACATAAGATGACATCCTACCCATTCAATAGATCATTTCTGTAGGATCTTACATCCTACATTGTACATGTGCAGCTCACATCATAGTTTAAGCTCAGTGTTACTCACCAAGGAGTGTATACCAAAATTTCCTGTAGAGTTTTTAAAAAGTATAAATTCTTGAGGATGTAGCTCAGAGTTACAATATCACAATCTCTGAGGATGAACTCTGATCACAGTTTAGTTAAAGAGTACTGATTTTTTTGTGGATCCATTCTTATATATAGTATCTATATATTTAAGTTTTAATTGTGGAATGTAATAAAACATTTATATTTTAGAACTAAAGTAGATGGTGTTACATTGCTGGGGAATTGTTTTAGTCCATTACCCAACCAGACTGCTAGCATCTTGCAGGAGAGAAAATGGTTTATGCCACTGAAATATCTCATGACAGTTTTGGTTGTTTTTTCTCTTAATAATGTTTGTTGACTTATTGATGCACTCTTCTTAATAATGGATTATATTCACCCTCCTTCTCCCCATCCAATTTCTATCCCAACTTGACACTCTTCTATGTAGAGATTAGAGCTCTAGAGAGCAAGAGCATACTGCTGAGGTAATTAGTGGCATTCTAGGCAAGCGTTTGGGGGAAGAGAGCCATACCTATTTATGATCATCACAGTTAGAATATCTGCATTTTATAGATACAGGATATTTGGAGATCCTCTACTAAGAAAATAAAACAATAGTTCTGTCACTGTGGTTTAAGTCTTGTTGATAAAAGGCTGTTTTTGATCACAGTGAGTATAGAACTAAATCCAAGCTCCAGAGTGCCTTTAAGGTTTTGAAGAGTTTTCTTAACATGAATGATCAGGAAGGCAAGTCGGCTCCAGAGAGGTTTAGAGATCCTCATTCCTTTGTGGTTGCTATTACAAAATCACTTTCAATGATAAATAAAAACAGGGCCGCCTGGGTGCCTCAGCCAGTTAAGTAGACAACTCATGATTTTGGCTCAGGTCAGGATCCCAGGGGTTGTGATATCGAGCCGTGTGTGGGATTCTCTATCTCCTCTCTCTCTGCCCCTCCCCTGCTCATGAGCATGCACTCTTTCTCAAAATAAACAAACAAAAAATAATAAACAAAAACTAATAAAAAATAAATATTAAGTTCAAATATTTAATAGTATATCACAGCCAGGACTTGTGCTAAGTGCTCTAGAAACACCATCACATCTTATCCTGATAATAGGAGGTGGGTATTGTTACAGCTTTTGTATTAGGAATGTTTGCTTACATGTAACATTGACATGAATTGATGAGAGTGGTCATAAAAATATGGATTCTCTGAACTCATTCAACAAGCATTTATTGAGCCCTTTTGTAAATTATATATGGAAATAATGATTATAAGGATGAGGAAATCTGAAATACCATTATTTCAGCAATCATCCACTGTTATAGCCCCAATACTGTGCTCATCAAAGAAAGCAGAATGGTGGTATATGTTGGTAGATGTGGCTCACTTCCTTTGCTTCAGTCATTTGGGGAAACAATGTGAAGAACTCAGAATGGGCATAATAACAGCATGAAAATGAATCAATAAAAAATATACAGATTAAATGATAGGATGTGCAAATATTTATAAAAGTAATGTGGGCAGGGTGATGGGAGAGATTATGTGCGGATTCAGATAAAACAATATTGACCATGACTTGTTAACTGTTGAAACATATGCTTGGTATGTTTTTATAATTTTTAATAATAATACATTTAAAAATAGAAAAAAGATCAATATGCAATTTAAAACCCTGATGAGTTCACAAGCAACCAAATAGTTGTTTCATTTTAATATTATAGTTCAATTCAGCAAGTGCATGATTTTTTTTTCCTCAACCAAAATGCAATTAACATCCATGAAATTATACAATTTTCTATTTGCCTTTGCCCACCTATAATAATTGTGGCTAACGGCCATCTAAATTATTCATTTTATGTGGTGAACAAGTGATTATTCTTAAAACAGATCCTGTGCTCTTTTAAATTGCTTTTCTTCATTCTCCAGTTGGCCCAGACCATTACTGAGTTAAATGTTTCTTAATGAAGAATACTGCCTCACTGAACTTGGCTTTGTCTGTGAATCACAGGAATAATTTGAAATTCCTAAAGTCCAGAACGGCATCTCAAAACGAGATGGCAAATGCTAAAATTCTATATCTCTATTCTCTAACCTTTTTCTGAAATGCTTTTTTTCCTTTTTTCTTTAGAAACAGTATACTCTCAGAGAGTATATTTTAAATCTATAAACCTGGATATAAATAGTCGGCATACTGATTGTTCTAAGAAGTTGATTGTATCAATCAAGACATAAACAGAACGTATAAAATGAACAGAAACATGATGTATGAGGGAAGAGGGGAAAAAGGAAGGCATAGAATAGTGTTTCTGCTTCCTTCCTCCCTCTACCCACTAGCCATTCCTATAGAGAAGAGAAGCTGCTAATAAAATTGCCTCAGTCCAAGGCAATGATAAGAGTTATACTTTTTATATTTATTTATTTATATTTTGAGAGAGCTAAAGAGCACGTGCATGCACACATGCAACTGAAGGAGGGACAGATAGAGAGGGAGAGAGAGAATCTTAAGCAGGCTTAGCACCCAGCTCGGCCTGACCCCCTGACGCACGGCTCAATCTTAAGACCCTGAGATCAGGACCTAAACGGAAATCAAGAGTTGGACATTTAATCGACTGAGCCACTCATGTTCTCCTAGAGTTACATTTCAAAAGATGAGATTGAACTGTGTTCATGCCATTGTGCTTTATCCATTCTTTTTTGTTTTCCACTTCTTTTGTGTACCATCCACTTCCATGTGGTGAGGTTGTTATGCTGAAGTTGACTATACATATTTGATAATGTCACTTGCCCTCTTACTTTGATTCTTGTTAGGAGGAAGATATAGAAAATAAAGAGAACGTCTGAGAAACAGTGGAAGTAAGGATTTTCATTTAACTATGATATATATATCAATCACAGCCCTCACCAGACCCTATATCATAGTGTGGGTTTAGCCTATATGTTAATAACCTGGAATTTTCATTTGGATGCTATTTCTTTCATATATCCCACTCTTCCTGGTGTATGTGTGTGTTTCAAAATGAGGGCCATCAGAGGTTATTAATGAAATATTCCTGGTAAGTAGCCTGGATAAAAATAATGTTAAACTAACACCAGAAAACCATAATTCTACACACTGTGCATGCACACTTAGCAACGGCGTTTACACTATATTATTCTTTGTTTAGTGGCTAAAGACTTGGCTTATTTTATGAAATTATTTTGGTGAGCAAATAATTAACCTTAAGTTTGTGAGCCTGACTCAGTGGCTTTGTAAACAATTGGTGCAAACATACCAAATTATAACTTGAAAGTTACAAAATCTGAAAACATTTACTTTTATTTTACCTGTGTTTGCTTGAGCTTCTGGTTGACAGAGCACCTTTCTAAGATATGGAAATCGCTTCTCCTTTGCTTCCTTCAGGTGCCAGAAATTGATTTTGCAGTCAGCAGGAATATCATGCCCAGCTGTGTCCTTTTTCATTTCTGCCTTTCCCTTGACTTTACCTTCTAGTTAGTCAGAAAGCAATCACATAACCCCAACAGTGTCAAAACTGTAGTATTCTAAATGTCTCAGCTAGATATCTCCAAACTTCCAAAAACCTCCCGAATTTTCTTGTGATCAAGGACCCATGTATGCCTAATCAAGTGCCTTCATACAGAGACACTCATTTAGCTAAATTATTATGTGTTGTAATAAAAAAGTAATCATTTTAATGCAAAACTTTTCACTATAGTGATAAAATATTCATGCAATATTTAAATATGAAATAACAAAACTAAACACGTAGACACATTTTATTATAACTGATGAATGTAATAAATTAGCATTCTGTGAATATGTGATTTTTAAATTAGAGTATTTTCCCTCCACTTTGGTTATACAGGAAATATATTTAAACTTTCTTTAAAGTAATAAATATGAAGGCATAATCAAATGTAAATTTTGGCCTTTATACTTATATCACGTTTATCCGTATTTGTTCCCACTTATTGTTAACAAGGGCAATTGCCCACGAAAATAGTCCTGAAATAAACAATTAATTTATATGGATAATCATACTGAAAATCCCATTATGTCCAAATATATTGGGCTGTTTAAGGTATTTAGTAGATTTATATGGGGTGGATTGTATTCTAGGAATGGAGATATAATATACCAAGTTCCATAAAAGAGATTTCATATCTCTCAGATATACCAACCATGGATAAGTGAAATGTTCTGATGGAAAGTGTAAACACAGGGCAGAGGCCACAGCTGGTGATTCTATTGCCTCAAAAACTTATACCAAGTAAGGCTTCATCTCTAAACCCACTACAATTGCTGAGTAGTGCCAGTCATGCTATGTGTTTATATATCTTTTGATTTAAAAAATTAAAACTATGGCACGTGGTGTTTGGGGCTCAGTTCTTTGGGTACGAACCCAACTGAGTAGTGCCAGCATGAATAAAGTTGCTTCCTAGAAAAATAAATAAATAAGCCAGAAGTTGGTGGTTGACAATTATGACATATCCAACTTTGCAAATGTTGGCAAAAAAAAAAAATTTGGCAAACCTTCATATAGGCCAAACCTCCTCAAGCAAAATTAAATTTATCTTTCTGAGGAATTCCATCTGAAAATGACATGTAGACACCAGAGGTTTTGGGGATTTTGTTTATTGTTATTGTTTTGTAAATTATTTAATTGATTAATTCTCCATTCAAAATCCTTTAAAGTTTTTCTATAGTGCATTAATTAAATACTGATTTCTCAGCCAGCCATTCACTTCCCTCCACAATATAGACCCAGCCTCGCTTATCCTTATATCCTTCTTTTCTCATACTGGTTTCTGCTTTTCTTGATACTGTTTTCATAGATTCAACTCTTCCGTTTTTGTTTCAATGCTCATCTTGAGTGCTATATTGCTCAGAAAGTTTTGTTCCCTCCTCTGGCCGCATAATTGGATTTTTTTTTTTGTCCTTTTCCTGAAGCACAAGGGGATATTTATCTTCTCAAATGATGCTTATTTCAGTTTGTTCACTGGTTATACAGTTGCCTGGGTATTTCACTGACAAAATGTCTAAACTTAGGGGCACCTTCTAGTCTAAGAACATGCCTAGTTTTGTCTTGGAATATTAGGGTGTTTTCAGTGTTGTAGGTATAATGGAGAGTAAGAGAACTAATGTGTACTGAGTTCTTATACAGGGACGGGCACTTGGCTTTAGTACTGGCAAATATTCAAATTGTTTTGATTCTGCCAATGTTCCATCAGTTAAATTAAAATAACTGGTATATTTGAGCTTTAAGAACTGATGTATTTGCTGGGAACTTTCAGGCAGAGAAAGGATACTTGATACATGTATTCCATATCTATTCATTTACATACTACCATGTTCATGGGTTAACTGGAAAGCCTGTTACGATGATAAAGTGTTGAACAAAACGAAAGCTGTTGGCTATAATATGAAAAAATAAATAAAATGGGTTCTTCTTGGTTACTATTTTTTTTTAATTTTTTTAACGTTTATTTATTTTTGAGACAGAGACAGACAGAGCATGAATGGGGGAGGGTCAGAGAGAGGGAGACACAGAATCTGAAACAGGCTCCAGGCTCTGAGCAGTCAGCACAGAGCCCGACGCGGGGCTCGAACTCACGGACCGCGAGATCATGACCTGAGCTGAAGTCGGACGCTCAACCGACTGAGCCACCCAGGCGCCCCTTGGTTACTATTTTTTTAACATTACTGAAAACATCTTATGCCTATTCTTTACAAAAGGAGTATTATCTCAGAGAATTATCAGTTATTCCATGCTGTAATTTATGCTAGCTCCAACTATTTCCATCAGGTTAAACAATTTGCTTCTGTCTAGCATTCTTCCCCTTACTCCATACAGGTTCCAGAATTATTTTTGTAAAATACATATTGATCATGCTGCTTCTCTCCTGAAAGTCCCCTCTCATGGCTTGTCCTGAATTTTAGAATGAATTCTAATTTCTTATCAAGGTGTTAAAGAATCCCTATAATCTGAACCAATCTGTTTCTCAATCATTTTCATCTGAAATCCTAATTTATTGGACAAATTCATTGCCTTATCAAAAATATTTTGAAACTTTATCAATCAAAGTTTAGTCCAAAAGACAGAAAACTCTCTAGCTATTTTAACATAAAGCAGTTCAAAACAGGGAATCAAGTGATTATAATATTGTTGGAAATGCTGAAGGCCAAAACCAGATTCTAACTCAGGGTATAAGAATGATTCCCAGAGCAATGAAGAAGTGATTCACTAGGGTGCCACTCCCCCTGAAGCCAACACAGGAACTAATGTCAGAATCAAAAAGTCCCTGCCAGAGCTGACACCTCACTGTCAGAATACTGAAAAATGATCTATGGAACAGAGCTACAGAACAACTGCCATCAAAATTGGTCTGAAAATTGGCTTCTGCTTCATTTCCTCCTTTCAGTTATCCTTTTTTATCATCGTTTTGGGAAAAATCAACTTCCTCCTTTGGGGAGAGAAAAAAGTCTCTGGGAGAGGGTAGTTGTCCTTCTTGACACTGTTATATTTACAGTTTCTTTTTCTGATACATGAGCATTTGAGTAAGTTGCTCAAATGGTTATCAATCTCATTTAGAAAGAGAGTGTGGGGCACCTTGGTGGTTCATTCAGTTAAGCATCTGACTTTGGCTCAGGTCATGATCTCACTCGAGTTTGAGCCCTGCCCTGGGTGGGGCTCTGTCTGGGATGGGGCTCTGCTGACAGCTCAGAGCCTGGAGCCTGCTTCAGATTCTGTGTCTCCCTCTCTCTCTGCCCCTCTCCCAGTCACACTCTGTCTCTCTGAAAAATAAATAAACATTAAAAAAATTTAAAAAAAGAAAGAGAGTGTTCTTTGGTGGAATAAATAATTTAAAAAACAGAGAGCTTAATAGAGTGGGAGACAGAGAAAGAATTCAAGTATATGAAAATTTTAATAGATTCCATTTCTGTTTCCTAATATTGAACAGCATAAGAAAGATTATTTTGTGGCCTACCCACTTTATACATGTTACCTTTTGATCTGTCCACCACTTTTCATCTACCATCTTTGTAGCTATTCTTATCTTAATTCAATAGCAGAAGAAAATTAATCTCAGGGGAATAGATTTTCCCATGTTTAAATAGAAAAGGTTAGCATTAAGGTCATTATGATTGCTACCAAACTTCTTTGTTATGTAAAATAACATTCATTTCTTATGTTCACAATTTATGCCAGAAAAAAAAAAAACATTAAAAACTTCTTGTGGCCTTGCATTGTTTAAAACTGTGGAAGAAAAGTAAATGGCAATAAACACGTTTCGCTTAAACCCAATAAAAAGGTAAATTATTGTGAAAGAACAATGTACATTATTTAAATGGTGTAGAGAGGATTATTTGGCAAGTATTCAAGTTCCTCACAGGGGAAAAGCAATACTATTTCACAGTGTGGACAATTACTGGTACAATGTGTATTTTTTCCCTTTAATAATTGCGTGTTCCCTTTTGTCACAACTGCACAAGACAGAATAATTAAAGTACATTAGCTACATTGTGGAAGGGACATTTGGTTTTAATTAACATTGGACCGTAAGAAAAGCAATTTACTTTATATTACCATTCATTCTTTGATGCACACATACACACATATACACAGAGTCTATGTGAAATGCTACAAAGCTTCTCCATCTGAAGTTAACACCAAGGCTAACTAAAATGTACAAGATGTTGTATGCAGGAGAATCACTTTCTTCTCTTTGTATTTTAGACAATTGTGTGGCAGCCTAATGTAAAATGACTTAAAACCAGAGTCAGTTTTGTGTGATTATTCCAAAAGTGGACTGGACAATCAGCAAAGCCACCTAGTATTCTTATGGCAGGAACAGAAAGCCAGAACTCAGTAGAGAGTAAAATTACAATAAATATTCATTTTAAGTTAGAACCTAAAGAAGTAAGACTGACATCTCTGACTTGTTAATACAATTTGGTGAAAAAGAAGTTTATCTTAAGGTAAGTAAAATGTCAGTGAAAGCTTTTCATACAGGTTCGGAATGCATATAGATTCCCTGCATGATAAACTAATGTAACCATACTCCCCACCAGAAGGATATTGACCATGTATCAGTTAGCTTTTGCTGCATAACGTACCACTTGAAATACTAAAGGTTTAAATAATGACCACTTATTTATCTCATGATTCTGTGTTTTGGCAATTGGGTTGGCCTTATCTGGGCAATTCTTGTTTCAATGGCTCAGTCATACGTCTGAGCTCAACAGTGCGGTCGGCTTGGAAGTGGTTCTGTGGAATGACTGCAGCTGGAAGAGTGTCTCTGCTTCCCCATGGTCTTGTGCTTCAGCAGACCAGCTGGAACTTGTTTACATGACAATTGGGCAGGATTCCAAAAGAGAGTAGACGTTGATTCTGGACTCCTGAGACCCTGTCCTCAGAATTGGCATGTTGTCACTTACACTACATTATATTGGCCAACTGAGTCACACAGCCAGCCTACGTTCAAGAAATGGAAAAAGAAACTTCACTCTTTAATGCAAAGAAATTCCAAGTTACATTGAAAGGGTGTGAACATAAGGAAGACTGAAAGATTGTGGTCAGATTGAAAAATCTACTGTACCACATTGGGAAATATATTTTATTGGTGCAATAGTTCTCTTCATAATGAAGTGAATGATAATGAAACCTACAAACAAAAGTAGGCATCAGTGGAAGGATGTGTATATATTGCTTTTTCAGTCTTCCTATACATTTTCCAATGTCACCTCTGGTTCAGCCTAAATAATCTTCTTTGACTCCTAAGTCAGATTCATTCCAAGAACCTTAGACCACTGTTAAGCAGTTCTACACTTACATCAATTTAACTTATTTTGACATCCAGATCTACAACATACATATTTCTAAGTGTGTCCTTTCTGAGCCCCACAAGTTGATACCCTGAGAATCTCTTTAAAAATTCAGATTATTCTGTGTTTTCATGTAGTTTCTCACATCTGTATTATTATCAAATTTACTTCATACTTTTAGATGTATTCTCTACAGTTAAGGTCTTCCCTGCATAAGACTCATTGAGTTGAAAATGTCTTTTTTAATTACATTTAATTTTTACCTTCATTAGAATTCACTTAGAAATTCTTTATATCTCATATGTTTTAAGTATTTGTTGATAGAAATGGTTTTCTTATCTTTCTATCTCCATTATAATACCTTGTAGGTAAGGATAACATTATTCCCTTTGTAGAATTTATAGAATCTACTACTCTAGGTATTAATTATTGTTAAAGCTAAATTAATATCTGTCATCTCTCTCTCGGCTATATTTATGTGTGTATGTGTATACACACATATACATATGCAAATACATATCCGCACACACAAATATGCATGTGTGTATGCATTTGCCTATAAATGCGTGTTTATAGTTAGATGGATATTTAAATAGATAAATGAAAAAATATATATTGACACTTCAATTACTCCTTTGAATGTCAGCTGTAATAGCAACATATTATTAAAATTTCAATATAAATGGACTTAGATAGGCATTTTCTTTTTTCACACTTTGAAATATTCCTGATTAACAGTAACCATCTACATATGTATGTGCATAATAGAGCCCATGGTGAAATTTTAAAATTATTTTACTTTATTTTTAAAAATTTTTTAATGTTTATTTTTGAGAGACAGAGCATGAGTGGGGGAAGGGCAGAGAGAGAGAGAATGAGAGGGAGATACAGAATCTGAAGCAGGCTTCAGGCTCTGATCTGTTAGCATAGAGCTCGTCGTGGGGCTCGAACCCACAGACCATGAGATAATGACCTGAGCCAAAGTAGGACACTTAACCGACTGAGCCACCCAGGTGCCCCCAAATTATTTTTGACTCAATTATAGAAAACAATGTGATGGTTAACAGAGGGGAGGGCTGTGGGGGATGGAGAAATAGGTGATGGGGATTAACGAATGCACTTGTCGTGATGAGCATAGGGTAATATATGGAACTGTAGAATTACTATATTGTACACCTGAAAAACTAATACAACACTGCATGCTAACTAACTGGAATTAAAAACTTAAGTAAAAATTATTTTTGACAAGAATGATAATAAAACTTACACTCTGAATAAGGAATTAATAAAGGGCAAAGAAATACGGAATGACAAAAGTAAGACTCATGAACATCAATGTGCTGGTTTAAGGTGTTTTTTTTAAATTTAATCCTCAGTACATAAATGAAAATTAGAATTAAAGTTTAGATTCTTCTAGAAAAATATATTTGGCTAAGTCTGAATCTATATAATAACAGAATATAAATATTATATTAGTCATGACTTTATTATACTTCAATGCAATAGGAATCAAAATTCTAAGTTCCTGCATATATCAGAGATATTCATTTGTTTTAAAATTGGAAAAGAGAGCTGTCTGGGTTGCTCAGTTAAGCATCAACTATTAGTTTGGGCTCAGGTCATGATCTCGTGGGTTGTGAGTTCAAGCTCCACATCGGGCTTGTGCTGACAGCATTGGAGCCTGTTTGGGATTCTCTCTCTGCCCCTCCCCTGCTCATGCTTGCTCTCTCTCTCTCTCAAAGTAAGTAAATCAACTAAAAAAATATTTAAAAAATAAAGATTGTAGAGGAGCTGCATTTTTATCTTGATGGCTTGTACTTGGATATCCCTAATCACACTTAAACTGTAACCCTTTCCACTTTCAGAGATACTAATAAACTAGCTGTTAGGAGCTAAAAGTCTTGTGTCAGATGATCCTGGGGTTAAACCTCTGTTCTGCCACTGAAACATTATTTTTGGTAATAAGTTATGTAAGCTCTTTAGTGCCCAATTTTCTCATTTGTGAAATATGAGTAAGAATCACATATGTCTGGTTATGGTTATGGATAAATGAAAAACTATATGCATTATAAAACTGGCAAAGAGTTGGTATTCAGTTCAAGATGATGATGCAAATATCAGATGAAGTCCCCTAACTTTCCTAAGTACCAATATGTGTATGTTATTCTTAGGCTTGCTTTGTTTGTTAAAAATGGAAATTAAAAATAAATATTTCATGGTAATATACACATACATTAATAAGATAATGTGTATACATGCACTTAGAATAATTTGTAGTAAATGAACATTCAATAAAAGTTAATTTCCTTCTCAAAAAGTCTTGAGGCCAAATTGTAATGGTAGACTCTTTAGCAAGATACGTACTGAGGACAAAGCCAGGTGACAGTGAACAGTCTATGGAAAACACTGTAAATATCTATGTTCCACAGGACCCTGAGAATCACAACATGGTATGGTTGGCCAGAGACATTCGTATGGATAATAACACTGGTAGGTATATATTCTAGCATTTTGAAAATGAAACCAAAGTCTGAAAAGCTTAACATGCCTAAGGGCATCCAGTTAGGTTTTCAGTTTGGTCTAATCAGGCTTCTGTTTCCAAAACTCATGATTTTTTCCTCACTACATCATACACACACACACACACACACACACACACACACACAGAACAGGTAAAACTTTTTTTTAAAAAACAGACTTATAAACAGAAAACTTTTGGTTTAAATTAACCTCTTCTGACAATTGATCTCTTCCTCATATTACTGATCTGTTTTCACCTATGAGCATATGACAAAACAGTTTTAAAATAAATATATTTCAAGGAGGCCTTGGGCATTTATAAATTAAAACATCCACCACAATATTTACAAACTCAAATAAAATGGAAACTATTATCACTCTCAAATTATAGTCTATAAAACAAAGAATTTATGGAATTTAATGCATACTTCTCCACACTCAAGTTATTATTTTAAATTATATTTTAATAATAAGCCCTGTCAAACACTTGACTTCAAGTCTTATCTTAAAGACCATCTTTGTTGTTTTTAAAATGATTTTTGCTTCCATTTTGTTTAATTAATATTAGAATTTGCAGGAAAGGTAATGCATATAAAAACACATTTTGTTGAAGCTTCTAGATCTTCTAGCCAGACCAAATAGTCTTCTGTTATCTAGCTTAACCCATGCACAGAGCAAAGACGTTCTTCCTCTTCAACAGTGAATTCTCACACCACCATGTCCACCTCTGCTTTCTCTTCATCTCTTCAACAACTTTCTGGTTCCAACCAGAGCCAAAGGGTTATAGCAACCTATTACCAGTCCACAGCCAGCTTCCTGGGCTCCATATTGGCACCACAGTCTGATTACAGCAGCAGTAAATCCTTTCCATTGTGGACTCCAACTATCAACAACCCTACAGTGGCCAACCTGTAAATGCTAAGCCATCCCAAACTGCAAATTCTAGGACCATATCAAGAACTCCCAACAATGAAATACCAGGATCAAAAGAAAAGCTTTGAGTCAAGATTTGGAGAGAAAGCTGAAATGTAAAGACAGTGTTCTTCATAATGGAAGTCAATGGCTAACATATGAGAAGATAGATTGCAGATTACTAGAATCACAGAATGTAGTTGCTGTGCTTCAAGCTCAAAATGATAGAGAGCACAATTTCAAACACACACGACTATAAGTTCCAATGTCACAAGTAAGAAGTAGATCATTTTCGAAGGGATACGTGAATGATCAGGATTCAATCCAGAAGAAATCTTACCCACCATATTTTATTCAAGTGTGAGAGAACATGTTGACTGAATTGGAAGATTCTGCAGCATGAACTTTGTAGAGAGTGGACCACCAGCTCCTAATATGTCATTCTGTATAAATGGAAGACCAGTTTAATCAGATGATTTTCACAAAATGATGATGTCTGAGAAGTGTTATCATTCATTCATCTTTTAAGTGATGAGAGCTTCAGATGCAGGGTTTTTGCATGTGCTGCCTTGAACCGAACAGGAGAAGTCACATTTATTGTGCTGGTGAGCATCCTTGCAAAAGAACAGAGAAGAGCACCAATTTTCACCTTTAGACAACAAAGCAAAAAGGTTTTTGAGGGAGATTCAGTGAAGCTAGAATATCAGATCTCAATAGTTTCTCCACCAAAGCTTTCTGGAAAAGAAATAACAAAATGGTGCAATTCAATGCTGACCAAATAAATTTATAGCATGATAACTATAGATTAGTTACTTTATTGATAAAAGTTGTAAAAAAGAAAGATTCTGGTGTTGGTAGTTATTAAAGATAAGCTAATGAGTGACCACACATAACAGATTAGATGTTGTAGCCTGTGCAAACCAAACTCTTCCAACTCCTAAGCTGTTATGTGCTCAACCAACTTTCAGCAAATATTTACCATTAAACAGGAAAAATTTAGATGTGAAATAAACTTTTAACCCATAAGGAGAATTTCAGCATCTGGCAGCTCAGTCTGGAATCTGTGAAAGTGAAAAACCTGAATCACTCTATCAACATGGGAAAACACAGTGATATATTTGATTAAATTTTTGAAGTAAGTCCATAGGTGTTTTAACAGAATATGGCTTTATTAGGTAATATAACTGATATATGTGTGTGTGTTTTCATATTTATTTATTTTTGAAAGAGAGAGACAGAGTGTGAGTGGGGGAGGGGCAGAGAGAGAGGGAGACACAGAAGCTCCAGGCACCCAGCTGTCAGCACAGAGTCCAATGCAAGGTTCAAACCCACAGACCACGAGATCATGACATGAACTGAAGTCAGACACCTAATCCACTGAGACACCCACGCGCCCTGATATATATGTATTTTATATGTATATGTCATACATACACATATAATATATATATGTGTATAAATATATATGTATATTATTTATTCCTTGACTCTTACATATTCTAGCTGTTGATCTGGTTTGTGAAGCCTACAGAAAATCTGGGTTTATAATTGAGAAGACTATTTAAAATGTGGACTTTTAACCTTTAAGTCATACACACTTGACAGTTGCAGGTTATGAATTAATACCAACTTTTTAAACACATTTAATGCTTGTTGTAGGGTTTATTGGTACAGTCTACAAATACTGTTTAACCTGTTTTCTCTTATACTTACTAATATGGTATAGATTATCAGAGTGTTCCATAGTTTTATATCAAAAGAGAATTAAAATCCAAGTATAGAAACAACAACAAAAAACCCCACACATTTCTTCTCACACCAAAACAAGTAGCTATTATCTAGGTAATTTTTCTCAGGGAAAAGCAAGCAAAATGTTAATTATGATTGATTTCATTGTTTCCTCTCAGTCTTTTGTCTCCTTTCAACTTTATTCCTAAATTTCCTACTACTTTATTTTCCATTGGATTTATTTTTTTAACAAAAAATTTTTTAGAGAGCTGTTTTTAATTGGGGTAACTTTAAAGTTAAGAAAGTTAAGGATGAACCCTAGGAGGGTAGTAGGTGTAATTTCACAGTCAACAAGGCATCATCTGAGTCTTAGATTTGCTGGCTTTTAGAGTGTTCACATCAAGGGGTGCCTGGGTGGCTCAATCGGTTTAGCGTCTGACTTCAGCTCAGGTCATGATATCACAATCTGTGAGTTTGAGCCCCACATCAGGCTCTGTGCCTACAGCTCAGAACCTGGAGCCTGATTCAGGTTTTGTGTCTCCCTCTCTCTGCCCTTCCCCTGCTCACATTCTGTCCCTCTCAAAAAATAAGATAAAAACATAAAAAATTTAAAATATTCACATCAAGATGGTAGCTTTTCCTTTTTTGCAAAAGATGATATATTGCTTTGTTGAAATGAATATATATACTTTTATTTAATTTCTAATTACTAATTCAAAATGATGCATAACCAACACAGCTATGTAGATTTTGGCTACCAGAAGAGAAGGTGAGTAACATTTTAGTATTTAACAGGTCATGCATTATGATAACTTACATTTATTATCTGACTCTTTCAAAAAAACCTTGCAAGATAAGTTTCATCCCCACTTTACAGATTAAAAAACTGGGACTTAGAAAACTCAAGTTACTTGTTTAATAGGATGTATCTATAATTGGGAGAGCTAGAGTTATTTCTTAGCCAACTTGATGCAACACAATGTTGTGATGACATTCAGCCTTCTTGAGACATATTTTCATTTTTTATTTTTTTAAGTTTATTTATTTATTTTGAGAGAGAGAAAGAGCTTAAGTGGGATAAGGGCAGGGAGAGAGGGGGAGAATCCCAAGCAGACCCCTTCCCACTCCCCATCATTGCAGAGCTCAGGGTGGGTCTTGATCCCAAGAACCGTGAGATCATGAGCTGAGCCGAAATCAAGAGCCAGGCACTCAACCAACTGAGCCACCCAGGTCCCCCAAGACATATTTTTAAAAATTATCATTTGGATGACCGAAAGTCATATTTTCAAAATATGATTATAATAGGCACAACTAAAATTCAAAGGACATTAAGACAGCTGATAAAAGATTTATGCAAACTTACTGTTTTCAATCATAATTATAGGTAAATTATGAAGCTACCCACACCCTCATGAAAGGCAAGATAATATGTTCCATTTGTTTTGGGAACAGTACAAAAATAATGAAAGAGAAGGTACTTTTTTATTTTAAAGTGTCTTTCCATCATTTTCTCTTGTACATAAAATGGAAAATACTGCTTTTCAAGCTCAAGAAGATGGAGATGACGTTACATGAGCAAGACTAGTAGCATAGAGAAGGAGCCTTATTAGATTTTAGAGCCGCTATTAGAATTGTTAAATATGCCCAAGGTAACTGAAGTGTTCAAATAAAAATAAAATGTATGAGGATTAATATTAAAAGAAACCTTCACAAAGATAACTATTAATTGCTAGTTTTCAACTAATAATTCAAGCTAACTAAAAACTGAATTTCAAAATTAACCTTAATATTTGAGTTAGGATATAATGTATATTACACTATAATATTTATTCTAAGTAAATAAAATTTGGAAAACTTATCTTTGGATTTTTGGTTGAGTTTCTTTTCCATTTCATGATACAAACAGGGGCTCAAAAATGAGTAGCTCCTGCTAAATCTTGTTTTACTCTCAAAAATATCTAAGAAAATGGGAATATAGGATGTGGACAAAAATAGGATTTCTCCTCAGTGAAAAATATTTGCACCATTTTTATTTTCATATGCATGATAGTTGTAAAACTGTCATATTAAAGCTCTTAATAAATTTATTAGTAATTTATAAGTATTAAAGTGAAAACACATTTACCTTTCTCAGAAATCGTAGTTCCTTTCCTTATGTTCATCAAATGTTTTTGTTGTATATACAGTTCATCCATGTTGGTGGTGAGCTTCATTTTTCTCAAGTCTTTGAAGTGATGTGGGAAAATAAAGCTTACTCAACGTAACTTTACTTTTGTTCACTGTAGCTATTACTTCCTTGTGTAGTTGGCATCCACGAATATAATTTGAAAACATAATGCATTACATTTGATTAAAAATCATGTCATATCTGGACCTCATTTGACATTTATGTTACCTAGGTTATACATTGGTGAATATATTAAACAGTTACATTAATTTATTATTTTTTGATTCCTTTCAAAATTAATTCATTTTTATTTTACCTGTAGTTCCCCATTCTTTTCTTCTCTTTTATTTTCTTTTATTCTCTTTTCTTTTTTTCCCTTAAAGTCTATATTCAGATGTAAGGATATTTTTGAATGGTAATGGTAGTTCACTAATTTCTTTTTAACTTACTATGCAGATGGCAATACCTAAAAAGTCTTTCAATAATAGAAGTGACAGAGTCTCTAATCACTGAAGTATGCTCTGAAAAATTTTGTCCTGTTGTTTTCTGTGTATTAATAGTTATACAGATTAATTATGGGATTTTATTTCAGGGATGTCAATTTGGGATGTAGGGTGTACAATGGTACATATTAAAAGGTGAAAAATAAGCTGGGGAGTTCATATGCCCATTTGATATCATTTGGTGTTAGACGTTTTTCAGTATGAAAGTTGATTTATTCTATTAACCAAGTTCACAACCCTTGAATCATCTGCTAGGCTTCTGTTATAATCTTCTCCATGAGGTTGTAATTTTTAAAGCTATGGTAATATTATATGCTTTTTTTCAGAAATTCCTTCAAATTATAATTATGACAAACTAAGTCATGAGATACTATGCAATTTAATGGATCAGTGAACACTGAGTATATAATTTATTTTTGAAATTACCATCTTGAAGTTTCTTTTAAAAACTTTATAAAACCATGTCTACATACATCTGTTAGAAAAATGAATGGTTTCTACCAACCAGGTTTTCAAAACCTTGATCATTTAAAAAATGTTTATGTTCTTTGATCCCACATTTCCTTAATTTATTCGAGCTTTCCCTTTTCCAGTGATAACCAATTGTTATTTTTTTTTTATTCCAGTAGAATGTTATAGACATTTCCATCTGTACTTAAATCAGCATGCTGTCATTATTTGTGTGTGTTCTTTTGTTACTTGTTTCAGATGAACTTGTTAGGGGCAAGGGTATTGTGTCACTATTCAATTTTCATGTATTTATTCCCTTTATAAGCCAAACAGTACCTGAAACAATGAACATTCTTCAAGGAATTTTCCTGAAGAATTTTTTATCCATAATAATAGTTCCATTAGTATTTGAACTACTGTGCCTTAAAAAAGCTTAGTATGAGTTAATGATCCATTGACTCCAGTGGCTACAAGCAGTAGATAAGAGATACCTCTCTGCTAAGGGTACACTTCCTCTAGATTATCTTTCAAGATACTAACTCACATATTCTTATTTTCGTTGAAATTTTGAAACCCTTCAATCCTATGCCAGACATTATTTGCATTTATGATATTCATTTTCTTCTTTCTTATTAACACTGACCCATCCATTTATGGTGGGGGCAGCAATATGTATGGATAAGCCTCCTGACCTCTCAACTTTTCTTACACCTAGGCATGGCCTATGATGCATTATTGTCAATGAGATGTAAGCAGGAATTTTTAGAGGTGAAGAAATCATTTTAAGGAGGACAAAACAGCTGGTTTTGGTTTGCAGTTCTTGTAGTTAAAGATACTTGAGTAGCAAGATAAAAGCCTGTATCATAAGGCTGCCATATCACCCTTGAACTGAAAATAAAACATGTTTCTATTTCATGAGACTAAACCAGAAAAAAAAATGTATTAAATGATGCATTCAATATAATGAGAAATTGCAAAATCTATTTTATAATTTTCAAAAAAACATAGTTATAAATGATTTCAGCCTGATTTAGTAAAGATAGTGTTAGTCAGAGAGAAATGTTTTGTTATATTTTTGCATTTGATAATAAGAAAAGATTTTCTCTTGTATTCCTGAGAATGCTATTCGTAATATTTAATAATAGGGCTTGAAAGTAGCATAGGATGTGTATTATAAAATATTAATATGTAGAATATGTAGATATTTAATTTCTTGATATAATCCAGCATTTAAAAATGATGTCAAGGGGCACCTGGGTGGCTCAGTCGGTTGAGCGTCCGACTTTGGCTCAGGTCATGATCTCGTGGTCTGTGAGTTCGAGCCCCGTGTCAGGCTCTGTGCTGACAGCTCGGAGCCTGGAGCTTGCTTCAGATTCTGTCTCCCTCTCTCTCTAGCCCTCCCCTGTTTGCGCTCTGTCTCTATCTCTATCTTTGGAAGATATCTCTATCTTCCAAAAATGAATAAATGTTAAAAAAGTAAGATAAAATAAAATAAAACTAATGTCAAAAGGATAAAAGTTAGTGACTTTATTTATTTAACAAAAAAGAACCAATAAAGCACTAACCACCATCATAAAATTAAATTGTGCAAAATATTACTTACCAATGGAGAAGCTATTCCAACAACAGCAGGAGCCTGAAACTATTAGAACACACAAGAGGGAATTTTGAACCACCAGAGGAATAGAAGAAGCCATGACGATAACATATACACTATCTGAAACATGGATGATCAGGTGAATCTCTAAAACCTCCAAAATAGATGCTATACTATCATAGAAGATCTGTGATCAAAGTTTCATAGCCTCTCTTTGAAGCCTAACCAGCACTTAAAAATAACAGGAGTCTATTAGTCTGTTCTAGCAGCATACTCTTCATATTGTTTCAACCCATTGTCCTTCAGGAAATATGAACAATCAGTCTTTGTTCTCAGAATAAACCATTTTGAAAATCATGGACAATTATATGGTCTCTTGATTATATCTCTTCAAGATTATATAAATCTGAATTTTCTATAAAAAGACTTTTAAATGAATCTACTTATTGCCAGTGTTCGCTCCAAGTAACTTTTTAAGCATGAGACTATTAAAGGACTATAAAACTTTAAAAGAATATTGTAATTCTCAGTTTAAAAATAACATGAAGAGTCATTTGAACTTAACCATTATACTCTCACGAACAAGTCATCGATAAGTAGTCTCTAGCTTCTGCATGGATTGCTCAGTGGAGGATCATGTACTGTTCTCAATCTAAATAAATCAAATAAACTTTTTGCCATTTGTTTCTAGATCTTGTGTTTACTCTCTTTTCCACATGACAGTCCACCACCACCTGTTTGAAGAGTTGTCATGCTCCCTCTGAAGACTTCTTTCTGTTCTTCAGGCTAAAGTTCAAACAGCCACCTCAAGTACCTTTAAAATAAAGAGGGTTTTTAATTTTTTCAGTAAAACAGTGGCCCTTTTTGAACAATAGGAATGCCATATATTTTTAAATTATGTCCCCTCCCACCTCTAAGACTAGAAAAACTGTTTATGCTTACAGTTGATTGCTTGAACCCATCTGTGGTATTTCCCATGAATCACTTTTTTTTTTTTTGAAAAATTTTAATCCTTACTCCTGGCCAGCACATAGAAAGGTTTCAAAAAACATTGCCAAGCAGGTAAGTGAATGTGGAAGGAATTAAAAAATAAAGTAAACTAGTTTTCTATGCACATCTCCAGACAATACCAAGTTGGCTTTCCTTCATATTTGCAACCCTCTCAAAGGAGAGGAATAGTTTAAATGGTCCGTTACAGAATTCTCCTTGAGAATATTGGGAATCTCAAAATTTGTACTGTGGAGAGTATACTTAATTTTAATCAGGATTGTCTTCATCTAGTATTTCTTTTTTAGCTTTCTCATTCTCATTTGTCCTCTTGGTTTACTGCCATCACTTCAGGCATCTTATCTCTATATGAATGCTGTAGGAACATAATTTGTCCAAGTCAAAGTATTTAAAAAATTCGTGTGTCTCTTTCTGAAGTCCATCTGTTTTTCTTCAGGACTCAAACCCCACCAGATACTGCTTTTTGTCTCCATTACAGCTTTATGAGTATTCTTTGGACAGAATAGTCTGAAATGAAAGAGAGCTGAGGAATTACTATATTTTCTCTGTCACTTTCTTCTGTTACAACATTGATCCCATGCTGCAGGCAGATGAATTCCTTGTGCTTCTGCTTTTCAGCCAGGTAGCCCATTGTACACTTTAGCCTAACAGTTAATTTTCTTATATGTTAATTAAAATGGTCTATCTTGCATCTGAGACTCATCATCTCTTTCTGTATCTGTTCAAATTGCTCATCATTGATGTGATGCTCTCACAAGTTTCTTATCAATAGCAGGAATACAGCATATAGTCCCCGCAGCTTAGTCCTGTATTGTGATTTTATTTCTCCCCTCTTATTTCAACTCAAATAGTTTTCAGTGTACTTCCAAACTCCTGTGTTTTCACATATGTTAACATCACTTCTCATAAGTCCATTTTATTTAGCATACTATTTCTTGGCTTTATTTTTTTGTCCTTAATCTCTTCTGACTTTTCTGATTTTCATTCAGCATGTATTAAGTATGTATCTTCAGTTTTTGCATATATATACCGGCAGTGACTGATCAGATGGATTTACGTATTTCATTTTACTCTTTTAAGACTATTGATTGAACATCTTGTGTAAAAAAATTACAAAATCATAGATATAAAAATGAAAATGACAAAATTCCTGGTCTCAGTTGCCTATTAGAAGGAGATATAAAATTTGAAGAAGTGTAATATGCATGCTGCATATTTAAAAGAATGTTTCCTTTCCATTCTTGAACTTAGTCTTATTTTTTGACCTGCCTCCATTTAAGTATAAACTTTTAAAATCATTCTACTCCTGGACTGAACTTGGTGATCAATCTTTGTGGTCTGATAGCATAATATAGCTAAGCTACTTACCATGAAATATCATAATATTTGGCTTGCCTGTCAATCATCATTAGGGCCAATGAGCTCCTGGAATACATATATACAACTCTTTATTCCCAGTGTTTAGAGTGCAGAGTAGATAATACATTACTTTTGAATAAACAACAGGCAAATGACATGTTCTATATTAAAGATTTGAAATACACACCACTGGGAAGATGGATGGATTATTTTCCTTTGAACAATGTTTTTTTTTTTTTTTTTTGCCTTTTAGTGCATTGAATTCTTCATTTAGCTAATTATACTTTTATTCATCCATATCAAATTTAAGAAATATTCTCTGCATCTGCGAAGTAGAGATTTGTGCATTATTTATATTCTACTTCTGGAGTATAACATGCTCTAGTTGAATTAATCCTGAAGTCCTTTGTTATTAACCAAATTATGGTTTAAATTTGGTTCCTATGTCTATAGTTATATGAGCCCTATTTAAAACCATCTCTATTGATTGGGTATTGTGACTATCAGTTAAAGATAAATGGCAATATCATATTAACTTCATCATATTAATTTCCATTTTTAAAAGAATCTTCAAGCAATTCTCATAATGAACACTTTATATAAATACCAGGGCCTATCTTACTCCGTCCTGAAGTGTATGAATGTTCTCCCTTATTTTATATCCCACTTATAGCATCATTAAGTTGCTGGATCAAATTTGACATGTCACTGTGCATTTTTATTAATGGCCCTTGTGAAATGTGCTTTTGTAATTTACTGTCAGTGAGGCTCCTTAGATACCTGAGGGGAGGCTCCCAAGAAACCTCAAAGTCTGCTTGTATAGAGATCCAGAATGGAAAGCTGCCAGATGAACAAATTAGTTTCAGCATTTTGTGAATATAAATCTAAGAAATATATTTTAATTTTTAAGAATTACTTGTGTCCACTTAGTGTAAGTAATGAGTGAAGTAAAATGATTCTGATTGGTCCTAAAGCTGAATTTTGCCCCCAGATTTTACAAATACTATTTTTAAAAATTTGGTATTTTTTAATATCTGACCTCTTCAAATATTTAGATTACATGTCTAAATATTACTGTTTGTGAAATAAAACATTTGGATATCCTGAAGCTGTGAATGGATTCACCTAATTTGTGCCTTGCTACATTTGAAAATGAATAGCTAAGTCAAGACCGTACAGGAAGCTAACTCAGGCTCTATCAAGGCTAGACCCTTAAGAAAGTCAATAGTATTTTAAGAGAGAAGCTGTAAGAGAGTTAAATTACACATTAGATTAAGAAGAGCTAATGCAAATAGATTGTTTACATGTCTAATTTCTTTCCCAGCTCTGAACATAATGTTCTATCTAGCAGAAACGGGACATCAAGTTTGAGGATAATTAAACATTCTCTGCTGCCAGACGACATGATCAATTCAAGGGATAAAGTGCCACAGAGCATGTTGCCATCTTGAGATTTTCACAAATGTAAGAGACACAATAAATTGGGGTAGAATTCTCTACACTGTCTTTTAATTAAAAATAAACATTGGTATCATTACCCTTTGTGCCCCACATGTCTAGAATATAACAGTAATATTGATACTATGACTACCAACAAAAATAATTTAATTATACTGTAGAGCACTTATGTGTTTCATCTCCTTTCTTTATAGCAGAATCACATGAAGGAATATTTTGAGCTTAGGACATTTTGCTTGAGAAACTTGTAAATGTAACAATTTTTCATTCACATCATAAATTTTAAAAAATCTCATCTATAATCAGGTTATATGTTTTTATTTTTTAGAATATTACTGATAACTTTCTCCATTTTTTCATCTAATATAGAACGTATTTTAATACATTAAAGCAGCTTGGGGAAAAGAGACTATCTTAATGGAGTTAAAATGACAGTTTTTATCAACAAGCATTCCCAAACACTTCTCATATCATTTTCTGTAAGTACTAATAAGTCTTTGTTGAACATTCCTGATTCTCTTTCCTAAATATTATTTCACTTCTGTGGGGTCTCTGGGTGGCTCAGTCGGTTAAGTGTCCGACTTTGGCTCAGATCATGATCTCGCCATTCGTGGGTTCAAGCCCTGTATCCGGCTCTGTGCTGACAGCTCAGAGCCTGGAGCCTGCTTTGGATTCTGCCTCTCCCCTGCTTATGCTCTGCCTCTCTCTGTCTCTCAAAAATAAATAAATGTTAAAAAATTAATAATAAAAATATTATTTCACTTCTGCTAATTTCCCTTAAATCCTCAGCTGACATATGCAGGGGCACACACACACACATATATAAAGACAAAATCCTTTAGTATAAAAAGGTAAAGTTTTAATTAAATTTTAACTATGAAATATCACATCCCATTTTCTATTTACTAAAGGAATATAATCACATTTTCAATCATATTACATGACAAGTATTGACAAGTAATGAATATATAACTTATTTTGAAAATATTTTAAAATATCTGTCACCCTCCCAAATAAATACAGTAACTAAATAAAATGTCTGTTGAATTAACAAGGGTAAAATCTATTTTTGATTGAACTGTATACAATTGCCAGTATTTGATAACTTTTGACTTACAAAAATGGCACATTTACTTAATTTAAAGTAAATACACAGATTTATACTTAAGGGAAATAATAAGCTTGGTATTTCCCATCATAAGAGATACTAGTAATTATGACTTAAATGTAGTTTCCCATTTTTCATAAGGTATAATGTGCACTTTATGCATCGCAATATGCTGCATATTCTCCTTTGCTCTGAAAACTTTCCAACTTTATATATAGATGATATAGATATAAATATAGATATAGATATAGATATATATAGATATCCCACTTATAGCATCATTAGGAAAAAAAACAAAACAAAACAAGACTGCAAAGGAAATAAAATCAAAGTCACGTAATTGCCCATTGCCCAAGATGACAGCACTATAGAAAACAGTTGCAAGTTAATTCTTAGAGATGACCAGAGCTTTTCAGTGTATACACAAAAGTACATAGTACATTTTTTTCTTTTTCTTTTTCTTTTTTTTTTTTTTTTACAAAATAAAACGTCATTTGCCACCATAAACCTTTTCTTTAGAGGAAAAATTTTTGCAGCAGGTCACAAGGGTTCTAGAGTAAGTCATTTCAGTGTTGAGGAAAACAAATTGAATAATAGAACTAATCACTTCCCTATATATGGATGTTAAGATGACAATTCAGATTATTTTTGAAACTAATCCTAAGAAAAATCTGTTTACAATTTAAACAGTAATGTTATGTAAAATGTATTAACAAATCTACTGTTACAAATATCAATTTACTATATGGTTATCTATATATACACACAATAAAATGGTAAATATATGCAAAAATATTAAAAAAAAAAAAGAAAACATGCACAGATCACTTTCCCCTTTGGAATCTGGACTTCCTGTAAGATATTTTTGTTTTCTTTCCCCACCCCATCCTCTGAAATTGGTTTTTGTTCCTATCACCCTACTCACACTGAATACTATTCCCTATAACTCTGCATAAAGCCAGTGAGAAATATATTTATTTTACATTCAAGCTTTAAATCTTAAAATGACCCTGTTGTAGCATATGACTTATCAAATGAGCAGCCTTCCACCCCCCCTTTTTTGCTTGCTTTTTGTTTTTGCAGTTGTCAGTCTTCATGATCCATTCCATGGTGAGCTGGGAAAAAATGCAGTTGCTAAATCAAAGTCTAAACAGTGTAAGGCTCCCAAGTGCCAGGAGTCCCTATCCAACTGTCCTGAGCCCTATATATATATATATGTGTATGTATATACACACATATATATATACATATATATATACACATATACATATATATACACACACACACACACATATATATATATATAATTTATTGTCAAGTTAGCTCACATACACACACACACATACATATATATATATATATATACATATATATATATATAAAATTTATTGTCAAGTTAGCTCACATACAGTGTATATATACAGTTGTGGGGGTAGATTCCTGTGATTCATTGCTTACATATAGTACCCAGTGCTCATCCCAACAAGTGCCCTTCTCAATGCCCATCACCCATTTCCAAGTTATTCCATCTAAAGAAAACTATGTTATCATGTTCAGAGAAATTGCAGCCTGAAATAGAAGAAAGAATTTGATCTGTGTAGTCAGGAAAGACTGGTTAGGATGATTTCTCTGCCATTGTGTATCCTGTGTCCTCCATAGCCTTCACCTGTCTGAATCTTATTATCCCCATTATTTTTTAAGTTTCTTTATGTATTTTGAGAGAGAGCGGGAGACAGAGAGAGGGGGTGGGGCAGAGATAGAGGGATACAGAGAATCCCAAGCCGGTCTTGCACTGTCAGTGCAGAACCCAATCAGGGCTCGATTCCATGAACTGTGAGATTGTGACCTGAGTTGAAATCAAGAGTCGGAGACTTAACTGTGCCAGCCAGGTGCCCCTCCATTATTTGTTACAAAGAAACACCAGAACCTTCCTCTGGGATTAAAATGAGTAACATACAATGACTAGTCCCATGCCCTGGACAGTGTAATCACTCCCTCCCATTGACTAATTTGTAAACACTGAATGTGTCCTTGATGTAGGCCATGTCTTCTATCTTACTTTGTTTTGGTAAGCTAGAAATGCTCTGGATATGGCTTTCTTTGTCTGCTTTCTTTACAGTCAGATGCAGCTAGCATTTTCTAACCTGTCTTTTTTGTTTGGTTGGTTGTTTTTTGTTAAATTTCTTCTTTATTAAGAGTGATGGATGTAGAATAAATAACGACCAAAGTGACGGCACTACAACTAACAAAATGAGACTTACATTGCAAATCCAGCCCCAGAGATGAGTGGGGGTGAGCCACAAAAGTTTCAGACTTCAGAGAAGGTGGATATGGAATTCTTTTGTGCTTAGGTTTTGGGGGAAATCTTAGTCTTTCTCTACCTAGAGTCATAAAGTGTAATGACTGTTTTATAATAAAAATATTTCCTCCATGTTATTACTCCCACCACTTACCAAATAATATAGAATGATCACTAGATGCTGATTCTATTATCTCATTTAATCACTGCAACAGCCTTATGAGTTAATTATATTATTATCATTTTTAAAATGCAGGAACAGAATCTTAGAGAGTTAAATAAGTGATAATATCAGAATTTTAGCCCAGAATTGCCTGACATCATAGTAACAAGCACACAGTCAGCATATCATATTTACTTTCTTATTACAACATCTAGATTGTATATGAAGAAAGGATATTTCTCTTTTAGGGAAGCTGACAAATTTATCAGCAAAGACCTTTTTTTTTTTTTTTAGTTTTATTCTTGTGGAACTCGTTTTAAAATTAAATGTACACAGGGTCTACATTTTCATATCCAAGAAAAAGAATGAATTTGAATGTTGCTTAGAAGGGGGATGTAACACAGGCATTCTTAATCCATTTTACTTAAAAATAATTTTATTAAAGATATGGAGATATAACCAGATTTATCATCAAAGAAAATTGTTCCATGTTCTTAGTCTGTCCTCTCAGATAGATTTCTAAAAGACAGCTGCTGCTGAAACACCTCTCCATAAATGCAACATAACAGCCTCCTGCTTTGTAACTCTTCACATTGCTTAATCTCTGAGCCTTTGAGTTTAATATGCAGTCTATATTATTTATTTTTATTAGTAATTATATCCGTATAGTCATTAGAATTTAGAATTTAGCTGATAGATTCCCCTTCCAGAAACTATATAATAGTATCTAATTATATATATATATATATATATATATATATATATATACCTAATTCTATATCTATATCTATCTGTCTATCTAGTATCCTAGGAATTAATTTGAATATGTGATCCTGTGCCCCTGGGTTTTCTAAGCAACCAGGAGCAGTGGGGTTATTAGACTGTTGGCAAGTCCTGACACAGTGTGAGACAAAGGCTTCTTTCCCTGGGCTAACTCTAGTTTCCCTTTAGAGGAGTTCTTTTTGAAGAAGTTCTAGGATAATGAGCCCTGTCCTCTCTGAACTTGTGAGTCAATCTTGAGAGGGTGATCTGCCACCATGCCAACTGAAAAGAAGTAAGCTGTGTTGTGAGGAAGTCGATATGTGTGATTCGGCATGGTCCTGCCATTGGCTGTGTTCCTCAGTCTCCTCATCTGTGAAATGATGGCAATACCATCCACATTACAAGAGTGTTGTGGGCAGATAGATGAGAAAAGTAGCAGTTTTAGTGAATAGATAATACACCATACCATATATTGTGCTTTTACATGACTTCTCACATTCTTGTAACCCCCCACATTTGGTAAATACCGTAACAACCCGCTTTTATAAACAAAGAAACTGAAGATCTGAGATACTTGTCTTTGTCCATGGTCACACGCTAGGGAGTAACAGAAGTAGGATCTAAACCCAGGTCTTTAAGCTTTAGATCTAAAGCTAATGTCCCTTATGGCTATGCTGGATAGTGTATAGCACAGCTTAACATGTTATGATTACTGTTTAACACTGAGAACAGAGGCTGAATTCCTCACAGAGAAGAAAGGATAACAATATTCTTGTTGACAATGAGGAGCCTGAAGTGTCTGTCAGGGCTGGAGCCAAGTACAGAGACCATTGGATTCCTTCCCCAAGAAGTTTTGGTTCAGGGAAAAAGTTTAAAAGTATAATTTTAGGGCACTGGCTATCTAAATGTTTTTGTAATTTGTTTACAGTACCTATTTTTAAATTTAATATAATTTGCTTTTTAAGCTTTCATATAACAATCAGATATTTTGGGAGAGGATGCATTATTTAAAAACAAAACAAAGCAATTTATTTATATTATTAAGTAGCTGACACCAGGAACAGTTATGCCCTTTATCTCTGTACATGTCTGTTAACTTAAGAAGTTCAGACTCCTATTCTATCTCCCATCTTCATGTAGCTCTGAGGAACTTGTTTTCAGACTTCAACTCCCATAATGTCTAACTTCTAGAACACACCCCTGTGCCTTCCGGAAGTCGTGAACTTTTAAGGATAATTAAAACTCCTAAGACTTCTGGCCCTTCCCTAAAAATAGACATTGTCTTTTTTTTAATGTTTATTCATTTTTGAGAGAGAGTGCAGGTGAGCAGGGTAAGGGCAGAGAGAGAGGAGCACAGTGGATCTGAAGCAGGCTCTGAGCTGATAGCATCTAAGCAAGGTGCGGGGCTTGAACTCACGAACTGTGAGATCATGACCTGAGCCAAAGTCGGACACTCAACTAACTGAGCCACCCAGGTGCCTTGACATTATGCAGCCTCCTTATGTCAAATGGTTTTGTGACTGCTTTTTGTTTCCCCATATCCCTCAAACCTCTGGGTGAGAGATCTTTTAATTCCTCATTGATGCCTTAAAGCCATTCTCCATCCCTCCTCTCTCAAAAACAGAACTAAACCACTTCAGCTTTGAATCGCATGCCATCAACTATAAACTTAGTATCCACTTGGGGATTACTTACACCCTTCTCTCCAGCTAGATCACCATCATTATCTTCAATACTAGCCCTGTTGTGAATCTTAGTGCTTTTAAAGTCCTGCTACAGATGTAGCTGATTCTTTCTCTGGTCTCCCAGTTCCTCAAATGCTTTCAACTTCCATGCTACTTCAACCATTCATTCCCATAGGGTAGGTTTTTCTACTTTGGTTGTAAGCTTGAATAATCTGGGAACACCTAAAAATACAAAAGATCAGGACTCACCCTAGAGTTTTGTGATCTGCTTTAATTTTGTTTCAGTTTACAAAAGAATCACTGTAATTCACATTATCACAGTCAATTATTACTACTACAGTAAGTTCACATTAAACAATCCTGTTCTTCAAATAACCTCTTTATTCCAGCCTAGTTCCTCTAATGCTCTGATTTAAACAATCTTTTGACTTCCATCAAGATCGACCTTTCATTAATACGGCCAATGTTTATTGTCCTTCACAAATCTGATGTCTTCGCTTCATTACTTACCAGCTAAAACTCCATGGTTCATGATTAAAATAATTTTTCCTGTCTAACTTCAATTTTCTTTCATTTCTTTCATTTCATGTCAGTACCTGCAAAACCCCAACTCTAGTTAATTTCCTGTTCTCTCTACTTTGTGAATGAAACCTGCCCAACTGAACATGGCTGGAGAAAATCGCAGTTGTCTCATTTAAAATTCATGACCACTAACCTAAGTTCCATAAGACCAGAAATCTCTTTTATTTACTGTTGTATCACAAAAGCCTGGAGGAGCACTTAGAATATAGAAGGAGTACAATAAATATTTGTCAAATAAATGCTTAAGTGTCAAATTGTCCATTTGTATAGCCCAGCAAAACTGTTGTTTCCACTGCCTGGTGTTTCTTACCTTATTCTTTTCCCTCAGAATACCAACAGTTTCTTTCCATCCTTACTTTCAGCTAATGACTTTGCTTGTTATTTTTCTAAGAAAAATAGGACAACTACAAAAGAACATAAACTCTCACTGCTTCTGATGCAATTATGCAATGCATAATCAATGTAATGATGGTTAAGAAAGAATGTACTAGAAACTATACAAGAAAATCTGATGGAGTTAACAATATAAAGCTTTTAAAATATGGGGAATATATTTTAAGTAATGAATAAAAACAAAATAAAAACTGGGAAATATATTTGTCATATGTGTAAAAAGCATTATATAAACTTACACAAAAGCCTTTTGAAATTATTGTTCCCCGTAGAAATAATCAACAAAAACTATAGGTCAAAAATACAAGTTATTTAACCTCACTAATAACCAAAGTAAGTTTAAATTTTTCTCTCCACCATGTTGATAATGATTAGATAATGAAGACAATCCTGTTTTTACAGGGGAATCAGCCTGTGGAAATGCCCAGACAAGACAATATTTAACATGCTCAAGGTGTGAAAGCAGGTCAGAATTCCTAGAATATACTAAATGAAGGAGACAGGTCATTTAGGTAATTACAGGCTACGGGCTAGTGTTTGGATTTACTTAGAAGTGAAATGGGAATAACTTTGTACTTCTAAACAGGGAAGTGATAGAATTTGTTTAAATCTTTGAAAGACAACTGTGGTTGTGGTGAGGGGATCATATGAGGGCAGCAGAAGCACTCCTGGTTTCGACCCTGTAGTGTATGAAATATCATGAAGTTCTGGACCAGCATGGTGGCTGCAAATATGGAAGAGAAGAGTTAAGAACCACTGGGGGAGCCAGATTTTCAGAAATTGCTGTTGGAGTATTGTAAAGCATGATGGTGCCTCATGTCCTCTCCCAGTGGTAGATATATTGGGATGTGAAAGAAACTTGAACTTCGGTGTCCTTCATTTAGTTTCCTTCAAATGCACTGAGATGGCCCTAGCAATGTGTTCTCATGGCAGTGCTTCTGTAAAAATATTTTAACTATGGTTCATTCCACTGTCATTCTACTCAGGCTCATCTCTCCCTATTCTCCTTATGTTGGGTGTCACCAAGATGGTCTTTAAGTTCCCTTAAGATTTACTAAACATTAGAAAGATTTCTTTCTGACTTTAGGCACCGAAATCCCTGTTGCTAAATCTTTGCTTTATAACATTTGTAATTGTAAATTTTTTTCTCTGCCTTTTTTTTTTTTTAGAAATAAATCTCTTTAAAAGGCTCTTGCCAGTTTTGCAACCCAAGAATGTTTTTCTCAAGGACATGGGATTCATCTTTCTATAGAATGAGATCATCAAGACAGTGCACCTATCTCCTAATCTATGTAGGACTGGAGCCTAATTTTGTAGGTGGGAGCCTAATTTTGATGGGCATCTTGCTCTAAGTTGTAAAACTACCTCCTGTCATGAAGATATGAGAAAATTTACTTTATCTTTGAGTAAGGCCAGTTACCAAGCACAGATGACATATGGTCCTTCACATCCCAGCTATTAAAAGCTCCTCCACCTTTTGTTTCAATGGCTTTGAGTTCAGATTGTATTTTGATCTCTCTAATTTATTGCTATAGCCATGAATAAAGTCTTCCATTCCTGTTTAACTTTGCTTGGTGCAATTTCTGTTTTGACAGATGACTTTTCAGTAACTACAGTCACTTTGGAAATCCATTTAAATTTAAATAGGGGATACAAATTAGGTTTGGGGTGTGTGTGTATGCGTATGTGAGAGAAAGAGAGACAGAAAGGAAGAGAGAGAGAGAGATTGCAGGCACTTCTGTGGTTATTTTAGTTATTGCTAACGAGTTTTCACAAGCTAACATGAATAGCACTAAAATTAAATCCTAATTTATCTGATATAAATGCTAATGATCTTAGAAATACATGATATCATCTGTATCAGGTTTTATTTTAGAGCATTCTGGTTGATCCTAGTCACTTCCAGAATTTAGCACTGTGAGCCCCTCTCCTTATCTGGCTCTCCTTATCTGTTTTCTACTCCTTTTGCCCACTTAATGTCCCACCCATACACTGTAGACTACCTCACTTTTTGTCTCTCCTTGACTGTGCCTTTAGTCGTGTTCTTGCCTCAGCCTAAAATGACTTGCCCAGTTACATCTTTACAGATTCTTATTAATTTCTATTTAATAACACAAAATATTAAAAATTATAATGGTAAAACAAGCCCCAAAAAATTAAAACAAGGCTTTAATCAACAAACTGATTCTAACCCTAGGCATTATATAAAAAGTACAAAAAAAAATTCTGAACTTTTAACGTTTATACATGAAAGAAGCTCAAAAGAGATTTAAGCAATTGGGGTGCCCAAATGGAATAGTCAGATAAGCGCCCAACTCTTGACCTCGGTTCAGGTCATGATCTCAGAATTCATGAGTTCAAGCCCTGGAATGGACTCTGTGCTGATGGTGTGGAGTCTGCCTGGGATTCTGTCTTTCCTTCTCTCTGCCCCTCCCCGACTTGCTCTCTCTCTCTCTCTCAAAATAAATAAGTAAACTTAAAGAAAAAAAGAGAGCATTAGGCAAGTTTGGAAACAATCCTAGAATTTATATAACATTTCCAATAGCAGGTTTGAAGCCAAAATAAACTTTTCTAAATAATTAATAAAAATCTTCATCAACCATGCTAGTCTTTCTTCTTTTATATTTTTATTCCTGTATTGACAATGATCTTACAAGATTATTTTCATTTGAGAAAACAATCGGAAATAATAATATGTAAGAAAGAAGTATTATAAAGATGGCAAGACAGCTATTGGGTAAAAATATATTTTTCTGGATTTTGAGATGTAGCTGTATTTGTGATTTTTTACAGTTTGCTATTTGTTGTGATTTATATAGCCAGTTTTAGATTTAATTTAACAGCTGTAATTACGTATTATTTTTCTTATAGAGGACACATCAAATATTCTGCTTCAAAACCTGGTTATGCCTCCAATTTTTCCTCTAAAGCAGTCTGTCTTAGGATGTCAGGTAATACTTCATAAATATGTTTCGTTAAAAAACAGGCAGTTTATACAAAAAGAAATGAGGAAGGCTTCTGACATTTCAGTAGGACATGATGTTAGCTTTAATCTGATGAAGTTGTTCAGAGAGCAGACATGGTTTTAGGATCAATGAAAGTGGGTCTGAGATATAAGATCCTCAGGATCTTAAGGAATAAGTGGATCGTGGCAGGATTGCAGGAGGCTGTTAAGTACTTGAGAACCATGTAGTGCAGTGCAACCTGAGGCTGGTGTGTAAGATGAAGCTGTGAAGGCTGGACTTCAAATCTAGGATGAAAGAGTAAGAGTCTATAGGGGCAGTTGCATGGCTCAGTTGGTTAAGTGTCGGACTTGATTCCAAGTCAGGTCATGATCTCAATGGTTGGCGGGATCCAGCCACATTGGGCTCTGTACTGACAGCACTGAGCCTGATTGGGATTCTTTCTCTCCTACCCTCTCTCTGCCACTTCCCCCACATGTGCACACATGTGTGCTCTCCCTTCCTCTCTTTCAAATTAAATAAATAAACATTTTAAAGAAAGAGTCTGTAATAGGGACTGCCTGGGAATATGGTGAAAAAAAAAACCCACAAGGTATGTGAAATTATTCACTACTTGGGTCTATATGGTGGTTTAATGCTGACATTGAATCCTATAATATTGCATATATTGATCCCTTTGTGACTTGTGAAAAACTGAACCCTATTCCAGTACAAATAAATGAGGACTTTCTAGAAGTTCATTCTGGTAAAAAAAAAAAAAAAAAAAAAAAAAAAAAAAAAAAAAAAAAAAAAGCAGTTTGTGGTGGTCAAAGCAGTGAAAGCAGTGTGCTATTTAGGAAAAACTTGGAAAGAAAAGCATCATATTCAGAAACAATATCCGTCTTTAAATTTCAGTCATTTCCCAACTTAAATATTTCCCTATAGCCCATTTTATTTACATTCTGGGACAGTTCTAGGTATAAAAACAAGGGTCCCAAAGGTAACATCATTCTGGACATTTATTGACCATCTTTTGGTTTGATCAGGAGGAAAACTAACTCAACGTTTATAATATAGTAATAATAATCACAGCAAGAGAAAGAAGACTGGGGAGAAAATTAAATGATTCTTAGAAAACTCATTATATTTAAAGAAGATTACATTTCCACACGTTAAAGTGTTGATAGAACAGAATTTATTGTTTTTACTGTCCCTGATACCATGGTGGCAAATAATTATCCTCAAATTTTAATATATATTAAATTTAAAAGCAAGTACCATTCATATCATGCTTTGTTTCATGTACAAAATATCTCCATGTCTCTTAAATAGTCATCTGCATATTTGTGCTTTGGTAATTTAGACGTTTTATATTAGTTGTGAAAAGAAACTTTAGTTTTTAATAAATAGCACTCAGAATCTTAAAAGGCATTTTAATGTATGGGTGTATATTGATTTATTTTCTTTATTAGCACATATTCTTACACTCAGTTTTTATTAGTTGAGGAAAGTCTTTTTCTATCTGAAGATCATAAATTGTTCCTAAACTCATAACTGATTTTGAGCTAAGGATTACATTCTTTGGAGCATCTTTGCAAACCTTGTATTGCATATTGAATATAACATTTGCCTTATTATTTAGTTGTATAAATTACTATTGGAATACAAATGAATATGTTTATATATAAACCTAGAGAATTATATCCATCTCAATCTATATTCTGTCATATAGTAATTATAAGCCACTGTACCAAATTCTGAAGGGTACCAGCAAGAAATGTGTATGTGAGAAGTGGTTAGGGTTCTAGAAAAATTGAACAGCCCTCTCAGTCTATTCTTTTTAAAATTTTTCACCTTTGTTAAAGGTATGGATATAAAAACGGTTACCAGTTGAATTGTTCCCCCCACCCAAAAGAATGTCCTAGCAGTATGTCATACCTTAGAATACCTCTATTTGGAAATAGGTTCATTGAAGATATAATTAGGTACAGGTCATCTTGGAGTAGAGTAGAGTGAATCCCTAATCAAATATCTTGATTTTGAACTTCGGGCCTCCAGACTGCGTGACAATAAGTTTCTATTGTTTAAGCCATCCAGTTTGTGGTACTTTATTACAGCATACCTAAAAACAAACAAATAATAATAATAATAATAATAATAAAAAACAACAACAAACTAATAGAGATTTTGGTACCAACAAGTGGATTGCTGTTGTAAGAAATACATAAAAATGTAGAAATGGGTTGGAAATAGGCCATAAGTAGAGGCAAGAATAATTTTTAGGTACATGATAGAAAAAAATAAAACTAGATTGCCTTGAAGAGACTGTTGGTAGAAATATAGATGTTAAAGGTGATTCTGCTGAAGGATCAGACAGAAATGAAGAAGGTATTCTTGGAAACTGGAGGAAAAGTGATTCTTGTTTTATAAAGTGGCAGAAAACCTGTAAGCAGTGAACTTGGATATTTAGCTGAGAGAATTCCCAAGGAAAAACTTGAAGACACAGCCTGGATTGCTCTTGCCTCAAAATAGTAAAATGCAAGAAGGAAAGGAGAAATTGAAGGAACTGCTAAGCAAAAATAAACCAGACCCTGATAATTTGGGAAATTCTCAGCCTATCCAGATAGTGTGCTCTGGAAACAGTGCAGAGTTTGGCTGGGCAGCAGTGTCCTAAAGAGATTAGACATGTGATTGTGAAGCCAATCAACCATCTCAGGAGAAGCCAGGAGTAGAGATGTGGTTATCTAGGAGAGACTTGTGGAAGTCCCTCTAGTCAGATGGCTTAGGTTCTCATAAATTGCATAAGAGACTGACAAAATTTTGAGAATTGCCAGCCTGGACTGCAAGAAACAGAGATGGGATGAAATGCAGGAAGAATAAAACCCAAGACAGAAGAGATCTGGGTTCACAGGTCCTCCTAGGTTCCAGAAGATGAGCTGCTGCCCAGGTCAAGGGTCAGGGCCACCCCTGCAGCCTCAAAGAAGAGAGAATCCAGTCCCAGATAATTACTCTTCAGCCTTAAAACCTAATAGAATTTACCCTGCTCTGTTGTCTGTCAACTTGCTTTGTAGCAGTGATCTCTTTTTCTTCCTTCCAATTTCTCCTTTGGAAAAGGAAATGTCTCCCGTATGGAGATAATTTGTTTCCTGGTTTCACATGTCCATGAATGGAATGGGATTTTGTCCCAGGATGGAGCATGCAGTGCATCTCATCCATACCTGATTTAGATGATATTTGGATAAAATTTTAGAGCTGGTGTTGGTTTGGGTTAAGACTTTGGGTAATGTTGGGATTGGGTGAATATATTTTCCATGTGGAAAAGACATGAATTTTGGGAGGTGAGAAGGTGTTCTCTTGAATTGTGTGATTGCCCCCCCCCACCGCAAAAAAAAAAAAAAAAGATATGTTGAAGGCGTAACCTGAAGTGACTTAGAATATGACCTTATTTTGTAGTAAGTTAATTGCAGATGTACTTAGTTAAGATAGAATCATAATGGAGTAGGATGAGCCGCTAATTGGATGTGACTAATGTCCTTATAAGATAATGGCCATGTAAGGATAGAGTCACATAGGGAGAACATCATATAATAATAAAGGCTGGCCTAATGCAGCTGCAAATGGAGGAATGCCAAAAATTGCCACCAGAAGCTAGAAGAGCCAAGGAAAGATTCCTCCATAGCTGTTCAAGGAACGTGGCCCTTCCAATACCTTGATTTGGACTTCTAGCTTTCAGAATTGTGACGCAATGAATTTCTCTGTTAAGCCACCCAATTTGTTGTACTTTGTTACAGCAGCCCTTGAAAACTCATATAGAATCTATATTCTTCTGTTATATATATTTTTTAAAAAAAGTATTAGCACAAGAAAGATGATTCATGCCTATCAACAGCTGGCCTTAGTGGTGGGAACTGATAGAAACAGATGTAGAGTATGGTAACCAAAAGAGCAAGTGCCCTGTCTAAAAGACAAAACCTTTATTTTGGTTAGACAAAACCCAATCTTATTACACATGGAGGTTTGGGTATAGACTTTCCAGTTTGTCAAGAAAATTTTAAAAATTGGAATTTTTAAGTGATGTTTCATTAATTATAGATTATCAGGTTAAAAAAATATTCAGCAGATTAAACAAAACAAGACTCAGTGAATATCTAGGTCATAGGTTATCGATTGGCAGTCTACAAGACTGGTGTTTAAGGAGTAAAGTAGCCCTAGGGCGTGTCTGTGGCTGTTACAATTTGCTTGTGTTACACAGCTATGATAATTTTTGCCAATCTTTTAAGTGTGCCAAGTAAAAACTTCTACCATTTTAATCTTCAATCAGTGCAACCCAAAGGAACATAAAGGAAGAGCATTGCTTCATCTTACCTAAAGTTCTGCTACCTGTCTTCATTATTCCAGACTCATATAATTCTTGTGCTTTGGTTATCAAAATGTTTTTATCATAAGTTTACAATCCTGCTCAGCTGATGGAAGCAAGATATATGAAAGAGTAACATTTATTAACAATCAGAGTCCTCTGGATAATAAATTCAGCATTTAATTGTTCTTGTTTAAAGAAAGGCTCAACAGGGGCGCCTGGGTGGCTCAGTCGGTTGAGCATCCGACTTCGGCTCGGGTCATGATCTCGTGGTTCATGAGTTTGAGCCCCACATCGGGCTCTGTGCTGACAGCATAGAGCCTGGAGCCTGGTTTGAGTTCTGTGTCTCCCTCTCTCTCTGCTCCTCCCCCGCTCATGCTCTGTCTCTCTCTCTCCTTCAAAAATAAATTTAAAAAATTTAAAAAAATAAAGAAAGGCTCAGCTATATATATATATATATATATATATATATATATACACATTTTTTTTTCCTGAGCAATGATGCCTATGCCAGGGATTATGCTATTAGACACATGGGTTAGATTTCAGTAATTTTGGTGTCTTTTCTCTTTTTCATACTGTACTCTTATAGTTCCTTTCATTTTCAGAACTGTGTGCTACAACTCCAGAAATAAATATTGAAAGCCCCATTTAGACAGAAGATGGTCGTAACAGTATGGTTGTATAATGGCTTCCTATTGAACACTACCTGTTCTCCATTTAACCCTCATTTACAGTCATCATGGCTGGTGAATTCCAATTAAAAATTATTTGATGCATTTTCTTTGACTCTACATGGAAAGTCTTTCCTTTTTTTCCCCCTAACAAGATAAAGTACATAGTGGTTGGCAATGTGATTTTCAGCAATGGGGTTAGGTTTGTAAAGAGTAAATTTATAAATTTACTCAAGCAATTAATATTCAAACCAGCTGTAGAAATGAAAGCTTAAATATTAATTCAATTTTCTTATTTTGACTGTTAAGGGAAAACCCTTTTACAGCAGCAGCATTTCATTTGTTTTGGTTTTAAATCCATTATTCTAATAAATCAGCTTTTACTCATGTGAATATTGATTTGGGATTTGTTTTTTTTTTTAAAAGAGAAAATGCACTTAATAGAGAAAACCAGAGAATTTACAACCCCTAGAAAAGGAGAGAAAATAAATGAACAGAATATAAAACCAAGTCCCAGTGCAAAAGCCATTTATACTGTGCTTAAAAAATACTTTGTAAGTGAAAACATACTATTTATAACACCTGTAAAAAAAAGAACATTTGTAGAAACCATTTGCCATGCCTTAATACTTACTGGGGGAGGAAGGTTTATGGATTTTTCTCAGAAGGTGCCAGCTCCTCTATGTCTGTCCTGCTATAAACTTTTGATAATTAATAGGCTGTCAACAATACCTCTAAAACTTCCATGGTCCTAGTTCCCATGAGTACCACCCAATATAACCCCTCTATATCAAAGACCTATATCCACACTGTAAAAAAGGCCAGATTTACCTGCCTACATGCTGGTCTCCGATTATCAGCACTTCTAAAATTATTTTTGGAACCCAATTTACAAATAGTCTTTGATTTTGATGCAAAAGAATATCCATGGAAATGGTATTTTTCTAAAAATTAGGGCTTATGTATACTATGGGTTCATGCTTATGACAAAGCATGAATATATTTACTGTACAAACACAATAGAAAGCATCTTTCTCAGAATTCTTTACATCTACTTACTTTCCAGGTTGAGTCTTCCCAACCCACCTCAGCGTACAGCTATTTCTAAAGAATAGCTGCAAACCTAAAGTGTCTCCAGGGACTGACTACTAGCATCCAGCAGTGCTTATCTCAGGGGAATTCTAGGGGGTCATTTTGCCCTGCCTAACTTCTCAATCATACCCAGCTTACATTTCAGATTTTTGACAGTATCTCAGAATGAGGCCCAACTCTGCATGTGTGCTTAGGTTTGCATGTCATTATGTAAACATTCAAATATATCAGTAAATCTATGACAATATTTTATAGCCTTCAAAAAAAGACAGGAATGAAGGGAGGAAGGAAGGAAGAAAGGAAGATTTCCCAGACCATTTTGTCCTCTATATTCCCTTTATTAATCCTTTGTTGGCTATTTTGTTTGGAATCGATGTTTGATTTTTATTGCTTTGTTACATACCTTACAGACCCTCTCCTTTCCCAACCACTTTGGATTGATATGTATGTGTCGAGATGATCTATCTGAATTCTTGGAGGAATTCCTTCCCAAGATATTACCTCTGAGAAATACCATCCATTTGGTTACTCAAAGCAGCATCTCATGAGCATGTGTCAGGCACTTCTCTTGTATTCTAAATAGGCTTTCAAGAAACTGCTCATGTCCATGAGCATTTTCATTCTTATACAGGGATGGAGAGCTAACACTCCTTAAGAAATAACAAAAATCAAAGTATGAATCAAATTTCAGTTTAGGGGTATCTGGGTAGCTCAGTTGGTTACATGTCCAAATCTTTTGTTTTTAAAGTTTAGTTATTTTTGAGAAAGAGAGAGAGAGAAGGAGAGAGAGCCTGAGAGCAAGTGTGAGCAGAAGGAGGGGAAGAGAGAATCCTAAGCAGGCTTCACATTGGAAGCATGGAGCCCACTGCAGGGCTCGAGCTCACAAACTGTGAGGAACCATGAGATCATGACATGAACCAAAACCAAGAGTCTGATGCAAGTCATCTGAGCCACCCAAGTGCCCCAAAGCATCCAACTCTTGATCTTGGCTCTGGTCTTGACCTCAGGGTTGTGAGTTCAAGCCCACGGTCAGGCTCTGTGCAGGGCATGAAGCCTACCTAGTAAAAACTAATAATAATTAAAAATAATAAAAAATTTCAGTTTAAACAACCATCATTTTATCTGAAAAAATAAAGCAAAAAAATAATCAAAATTTCATCAATTCTTAAATTATGAAGAAAATTAAAAGTGCTTCATGCTGGGATGCCTGGGTGACTCAGTCAGTTGAGCATCAGACTTCTGCTCATGTCCTGATCTTGTGGTCTGTGAGTCTGAGCCCTACATCAAGCTTTGTGCTGACAGCTCAGAGCTTGGAGCCTGCTTTGGATTTGTGTTTCCCTCTCTCTCTGTCCCTGCCCTGCTCGTACTCTGTCTCTTTTTCTCTCTCAAAAATAAGCATTAAAAAAAGTGCTTCATGCTGTGAAAGTACAGGAAACTTTCATTCCATCAAGTTAAAGCTTATTCTTCAGGAGTTTAAAATATAAATGTGGACAAACAGTGGAGCCATGCTATGGATATAACCCTCATCATGTGGTATTACTGATCTGTTGCAAGTGTCAGTTACTCTAGGGACTGTAGAAAAATCTGATTGGGTAGGTTCACAAGGCAAATATGTGTAGAGGTTACAGGTTAAATAACAGATCAATTAGCATCTTCCTGTAAGTTAATCAGTAACTCTGTTCCGCTTCCATTGCGTTTTACGAGTAGGGACTGCAATGTGAAGTGAGCAACCTATGATTGGATGAGACCATGAAAAACAAACAAACAAACAAACAAACAAACAATTGAGCAAGGGGGTATAACTCAAAATGTGAACATAGGGGCATAATTACATCCCAGGATATTTTCAAGGCTTGATATGCACTAAAATGCTTCTAAACCCTAGGAGGGTGATTAATATGTTTTACATGATAACCTTATCCCCCACGGTTGCCTCATTTCAAAGATAAGGAATGCAATTATTAGAAGTAAATATTATCCCCAGAGATAAAGAGGATAGTTAGGCTGTGTGGAGGGCTGCAAGGGCTGTATAAGAAATTTGGAAGAATTTTAGTATAAGGTTGTTTAGTATGGATTTAATCGATTTGGTGTTAGAGGATACACCTTCCCATTAAATTGAACTGTGGCTCACATCCATAAAAAAGTAAAAATCCTGCAGAAATTGTTTAATTAACAGCCTAGAATTCCACCCTGAAGAAACACTCACTCTCCCACACCTCCCACCATGATGGCGCACCACCATATACAGTTGTCTCAGGTTTTAGGGTTGGCTTGCCGAGAAAATTGTAAATCTCCTCTAGTTCCCTTATTACAAATCTCTCCATCTTATTTAGAGCATCTCTCCTGCCTCCAGGCTTTAAAGCGCTCTTGGGGGAAGGGTAGAATACTATAGACAAACATGTTTTCCTGAAAGAAAAGTCCTTAAAATTTTGTAAGCAATTTTCCTACTTGTTTGTGCAGATTTATCCTTTACTATTACTAAGGAATATAATTCACAAAGAAATAAAATAAAGTGATTAAGTTCTTTTAGTACATTTAGTGTTTGTCCACCAGCATGTCTCCATTTCCACTGGTCTATATAATCTGCAAACATGAAATAATTGTGATTAAATTGGATTTTTGTGAACCTACGATTAAAGAAGTTATGTAGTTGTCTTGTTAGAGAAAGGATAAGTTGTTAACAAACTGTAATTTCTAAGGCTGCTTCAAATATGTACATTTAGAATGTATATATCATGCATCACTAAAAAATTAAACCCTTTGCAAAACTCCTCATTTCCCTTATCCTCAGTGTCTGGAAACTATCATTCTACTCTGTGCTTCTATGAGTTTGAATATCTTAGAGGCCTCATACAAGTGGACTTGTACCATGTTTGTCCTATGACTGGCTTATTTCATATAATATAATGTCCTTCAGGTTTATCCATGTTGTCACATAAGGCAGGACTTCCTTCTTCTTTTAAGACTGAATGATACTCCATTGTATGTATGTACTACATCTTTATCCATTCATCCAAGATGGACGCTTAAGTTGTTTCCATATCTTGACCATTGTGAATAATGCTGCAGTACATATGTGAGTGTGGATACCTCTTAGTATCTATGGTTAATAATACTGTATTGTACACTGAAAATTTCGTTCAGAGGGGTAGGTCTCAAGTCAAGTGTTCTCACCACAAAGCAAATAAGCAAACAAACAAACAAACACAAAGGAGCAGGAGTAAACTTTTGGAAGTGATGGATAAGTTTATTACCTTGATTGTGGTGATGGTTTTATAAGTGCATGCATATGTTCAAACCTACTGAATTGTATACACTAGATATGTGCATTTTTGTATGAATTTATACCTCAATAATGCTAATAAAAATAGATATATTTGATACAACATGTTAGATATTGCTTGTATATTGGACAACTCTAAAATTGTTTTGAAATTTTTCAGTGACTTATCCTTATCCAGTTCTTGAGAACAAACTGATGGGTACCAGAATGGAGGTGGGTGGGAGGATGGGTTAAATAGGTGATGAAGATTAAGGAGTGCATTTGTGATAAGCACTGGGTGTTATATTGAAGTGTTGAATCACTATATTGTACACCCGCAAGTAATATTACCCTGTATGTTAATGATGTTCAGTACTACATGTCATTAAACAATTGTAAATTAAAGCAACAATTAGGTACCACTACATACCTATTAGAATGGCAAAACTCCAAGGCACTGACTACACCAAATGTTAGTGAGGATGTGAAGCAACAGAAACTCTCATTCATTGTTGTTTAGGAATGCAAAGTGGCACAGCCACTTTGGAACACAGCTTGGCAATTTCATTCAAAACTAAACATACTCTAAAGATCCAACAGTCATGCTCCTGGGCATTTCTCCAAAACCCAGCTGAATCACTGTATTGTATACTTGAAACTAATATAACACTGTATATTAAGTATACTGGAATTGAAATGAAATGAAATTGAATTAAAATTTTAAAATACCCTTTTGAAAACTTCCATCCCTTAGAAAATCTGCATGTGGATGTTTATTTCAGCTTTATTCATAATTACCAAATCTTGGAGGCAACCAAGATGTCCTGTAGTAGGTAAATGGGCAAATAAACTGGCACATCCAGACTATGAAATATTATTTAGCACTAGAAGGAAATGAGCTGTCAACCCATGAAAAACCATGAAAGAAGCCTAAATACACATTACTATTACTCAGAAAAAAAAAATCAATTTGTAGGCAAGAAAAGACATGGAGGAACCTTAAATGCATATTTCTAAGTTAAGCTAGTCTGAGAAGGCTGCATACTATAATATGCCAACTATATGACATTCTGGAAAAGGTAAAACTATAAGGGTCAGTTAAACAATCAGTGATTTCCGGAGATTGTGGGAAGGAAGCAGTGGATAGCTAGAGCACAGAGAATTTTAGGGGGCAGTTAAAATATTCTGAATGTTTCCATAATGATGGTTACCTATCATTATGCATTCATCCAAACCGATAGAATGTAAAACACCAAGAGCGAACAGTAATGTAAACTATGGGCTTAGGGCAATTCTGTTTTGTCAATGAGAGTTCATCAGTTTTAACTGCCCTGGTGAAGATATTGATAATGGAGTAGACTGTGTGTGTGTGGAAACAGGAGATGTATGGGAAATATTGTTACCTCCTTCTCAATTTTGTCGGGAAACTAAAACGGTTCTAAAAAAAATTCTCATTAAGAAATTCCTGCTTTTGTAGAGTTTACATGATACAGTGAAAATAAAAAAGGTGAATAAATACAGTAAGAAGGTAATTATAGCCACTGGGAAGTATCATGAAGGTTATACTAGTTTAAACCAAGGGAAACATCTGTGAGGAGATAACATCTGAGCTAAGACACCAAGACCAAGGAAAAATCCAGCCCTGAAACCATTAAGAGAATATCACTACAGGCAGGGAAATTAGGAATGGCAAAAGTTCTAGTGGGAATGAGCAGAAATAAGGATTCGTGTGCAAAAAGCTAAAGAAATCTTGTTTTTAAGTACAGTCCTTTATCCGAAATATTAAATTTTTGCAGCTTATACTGGTTATGATAACAGTCTCCAAATAGTAATGTAATAGATATTACTTTAAGAGTAAACTATTGAGGAAGAAATTCAATTTATTGCTTCACTTCTTTTGGTGATATTGGCAAACTCGGTTATTGTAAATGCTCAGGGAAGATTAAGAGAGGAATATTATCGTACTCACTGGAGATCAAATTAAGTTATACGGCATATTGGCACAAAGAGAAAATGATAACTGTTTGCTTTTGTTGTTTTTGTTTAGTTTGGCTTATTTCTATCAAAATGTGTCATAGATGAAATGTGGGAGTTAATGAAGTTTTACAGACTCAGATATTATATTACCAAATGGGGTTATATTTAAAATTTTCTGAGGTGGATTTTTGGGTTCACTGCTTTCTGAAATGAACTACAGAGCTGTCTTGAATCTCAGGCAAGATACATGAAGCCAGTACACTTGAGAAATAGATAGATGACAGCAGGTATTTACCACCTGAACAGTTAAATAGGTATTTGTAGACCAATTTTCTTTTCACTGTGCTTCACCAACAGTAATTTATAAGGTGTAGCCATCAATTAATTCAAATTGCACATGTCAGGTTGAGCAAAATATTATTTCATCAGCTTCTTCCAGTGACATCTAAAATGCAGAACTGTCTCTTAAAGAAGCTCAAGTGGATTGTAAGGATATTTTAAGATATTTGAAAATAGGAAAGAACTTTTAAATTAGAATCTTCTTTTAAAGAAGTTCTAACCAGTATTTTTTTTTAATTCAAAATGGGTTTTCTAAAGACATTAACAAATTATATTAAATATGTAGTCTGATAATGCTCATTTATGTTTTTAATATATTAATTGGCAGCCTATTATATATGTGTAAGTCATATAAATCTATCTGTTTGCATTGTACACATTTTATGAATATGTTTTAAATATTTGTTAATATTTCTATTCATATTTATATATATTTTTAAATCTGGTAAGTTGAAAGGGCTGCTACTCACCATGTATTAATTATTCTACTAGAAATTACTTAGTATTGGATTCTGAGTAGGTGCCAAAATAATACATTGCTAGAATAAAAACTGAGTTGTTTTGAATTATTCATTACTATGTATAGCTAGAACACAATTTCTGGGATGTGTATAGAAACCATAATTTTTTACCATAATTATTTAGGCCATGTAATTTTGATAATTGTTATTATTTTCATTTTATTATAACTAAAATTGTCCTAATATTTGTAATAATAAAGCAATATGATAATAAAGATTAATACATAGAAAGTTAAAAACATCATTTCAGTATATGAGAATGATCATTGTAATGTCACATAGTTGCATAGTAAGTTTGACTAATTTTATAAGGTCAACTATTTTTATTATTTTATCTAATTTTATTATTTTATTTTATTTTATTTTTAAGGTCAACTACTTCTTTAAATGTTTATTTTTATTTATTTTGAGAGACAGAGAGCACACAAGCATGGGAGGGGCAGAGAGAGAGGGAGAGAGAAAATCCCAAGCAGGCTCTGCCTGTCAGTACAGAACCCAACATGGGGCCTGATCCCATGATCCGCGAGATCATGACCTGAGCTGAAATCAGGAGTCAGACTCTTAACCAACTGAGCCACCCAGGCACCCCAAAGGTCAACTACTTCAATTAATGTTTCTTATTTTTTTAGTACTGAATGGTTGAGAAATTATGTTCTGCTTCAGTAATTTATGTACAAGAATAGTATGTGAAATAGGAAAACACATGGATAAGAATGTTCAGAAAATATGATATGCATAAGTGATTTGTTAAAGTAAAATTTTAGTATTACAAATTATTTCACTACAAATATGAAGAAAAGTTCGATGAATAACTTACGGGGAACTAATTAACGGGTCACAATTTCTGATTTTTATTCAGATCAGATCTCAGTACTCTTAATGCAAGTTGTGAAAGTTTTGTTCCTTCATATAGAAGATACATGACTAGACATTATTTGTCTCTGTTCATTGATTTTCCGTTAGTCCAGGTTAGATTTGCAGAGGTCACAGATGGTGTGCCAGACAGAGCCACTAGCTATGGCTACACTGCCCATGGCAACTAACATTTGAGAATTAACTCATCAACAATAAGTTACTATGTTCAACCCTGTTAAATACAGAGCTCAAGAAGTATGTAAACAAGCATTTATTTCTAAATTAGGCATGGTTTACCAAGGCCTTGATTTTTAGAAATACTCTTGATTGATTTTGCCTCCTTGTTAATCTGCTAATATTGTAAATCACAAGATAATCATTTTTAGTAAAATAACAATTCTTTTTATAAAGAATAGGGGATAATTTGAATGTAGAGAGCTTCTTAGATATTTCGCTCTTCTCATAAAGGCCTTTAATTCAATGAAATTTATATTTTCATAGCTACATTCTGAGAAGCTAACCGAATTCTGTGCAATTCATCCAAAATAACACAGAACAAACTTTATCTTACAATGAATGGCTATTGACCCTTTAACATGAAAATTACTACTCTGAAAAGTAAATGTGACCAAAAATGAACATATGAAACTTTATGCTACATTTTTAAATCACAGATTTGATAGCAAATTTTACCACATTGTTAGAGATAATCAATTTCCTCTTTATATTTTTAAGTAAAATAGAAACTTATGCAAATTTTATTTTAATGATACTTATATATTCTTGTAAATTGTTTCACAAAATGGCTAAAAATAAGGAAAAGTTGAGAAAAAAAACAAAAATTCAAGAAATGAATTTTTTCAAACAAGTATATGTCATTCCTACTTACTTCTTTAGATAATGATTTTTTTTTAAAAAATCATTCTAAATTTTACTCCTAGGACTGCCATAACAAATAAATAGGGTAGTTTAAAACAACAAAATTACTCTCTCACAGTTCTAGAGGCTAAGTTTGAAATCAGTGTGTCACCAGAGCCAATACTCCCTATGAAGTTTCTCAAGAAGAATCCTTCCTTGCCTCTTCCTAGCTTCTGGACGTTGTAGGCAATCCTTGACATCTCTTGGATTGTAGGAGCATCACTCCAAAGTCTGCCTCTGTCTTCACATAACTGTCCACAGTGTACATCTGTCAGTCTTTTTCACACCAGCCATTGGGACCCATTCTAATCCAGTATGACTTCATCTTACCTTAATTACATCAACAAAGACCCTGTTTCCATATAACATTACATTCATAGTACCGTGGTTTAGGACTTCATCTTTTTGGGGGACCCAGTTAAGCCCACAATAAATACCACAAGCTTAATTTTCACATTAATACATAATATAAATAATGCAAAACATACACTAAAGTGTAACATATATAAAACAAAGTAACTTAACTTTTGGACATTTTAGCATTCATTATTAAGGTAGTAAAGTATTCATCCTATGAGAGATTTCACAGATAGACTAGCATCACACTTTATTGTAATCTCAGGTTAGTCAACATTTGTGTTTCAGCAAATGAAAAATATATGACCCAAGAAAACCACCACTTTTTCCTCATCTTATTTATTTATTTGCTGATTATAACTGCTACTTCAATAGTGTTAAGAGTCATTACTTGTCTTATTTGAAAAAAATAATACAGTGGATTCTGAGTACTTGATTTTTGAATGTTCTATTCACAAGACTTAGGCATGTAAATGAATCATTCACTGCTCTCCCAATTTCCTAGTTGAATCTCCCAAGTTAACTGTACCCCAGCTTCTTAGGTTTCTTTAAAAAAGTTTTTTTTCCAATTTTAGAGTCATTGCCATAAAAGTTTTCCCTGAATACAAACTCTAGCATTAAAGTGCTAGAGAGTATATGCTACCAATTCTTTCTCAGAATGTACGTATCTTTGTTTTCCTGATTGGAATGTGTTAGAGTTGTACTACTGAGACTATCCTAGTGATACAGATACCATCAAATGGAAAGAAGAATTTTGAACACTTTTGGAAACAAACCGTTTAATAGATACATATTTTTCTCCTTTCATAATATTTTTATAATTTTCAAAAGTGGAAGATTATCTTAATACCAGTAATTCTGTTGCAAAAAAAAAATGATTGCAGCAGAATACATTTTAAGTATAATTAGCAAATCTTCTGTGGTATTTACAATAAGAATAATAATACTCTATATGTATTTCATTTTATCCACAAAGCTAAAACATTGTATAATAAATACTATGTAAACAGGTGATTAAAACAAAGCTTAAATAAGATTATTCATTCTTAGGAAATACTTCATGTGGTTATAAGAACTAGGAATATGTTAATAATACAGATCTTTTTTATTGGTTTTTATTATAGTAAGTTTTATTGAGGAAATGTTTACATACAAAACATTTCACAGATCCCAGTGTTCAGTTGAATGCATAACATAAATATAAATTAAATGGCAATTTATATTCCCCAGTAAACACTGCTTGAATCAAGTGGGATAATATTTTTATTGCACCAAAATGTTTCCCTTTCCAGGAAATTCCATTTCAACCTTAGTTCCCAAGAACTAACTTCTTTGTGATTTCTATCATTAGAGATTAGTTTTGTCTATTTTTGCATTTCATTTAAATGGACTTATAAAGTATACATTCCTTACATATTTGACTTTTATTTTGCTTAATGTTTTTGAGATTCTTTATGGAATGTTCTTCGCATTTATTGGTGTGTCAGTAATTCATTTCTTATTATTGACAAGTAGTATTCTTTGATTATGTCATAAATTTTTTATCCATCCTCTTGTTGATCAACATTTGTTTTCATTTTTCCTGTTATGAATAATGATACTATGAGCATTCTTATATGAGTATTTTTATAAACACGTATTTCTATTGAGTAAATACACCCAGGTGCTAAATTGGTGGGTCATATGGAACATCCATTTTTTTAAAGCTTTGCATTTTAAAGCTTTGCAAATTCCAGCTAGTTAACATACAGTGTAATATTAGTTTTAGGTGTATAATTTAGTGATTAAACACTCCCATACAATACCTGGTGTTCATCACCACAAGTGCACTCCTTAATCCCCTCACCTATTTAACCTATTCCCCCACCCACCTCCCCTCTTGTAACCATCAGTCTTTTCTCTATAGTTAAAGACTCTATTTCTTGGTTTACCTCTCTCTCTCTCTCTCTCTCTCTCTCTCTCTCTCTGTTCCTTTTGCTCATTTGTTTCATTTCTTAAATTCCACATATGAATGAAATTATATGGTACTTACCTTTCTCTGACTGATTTACTTCAGTTAGCATAATACTCTGTAGCTCCATTGACATCATTGCAAATGGAATGATTTCATTCTTTTGGATGGATGAGGAATATTCCATATATATATATATATATATATATATATATATATATATTCCACTCTTCTTTACCCATTCATGAGTCACTAGACACTTGGATTGTTTCCATAGTTAGGCTATTTATAGATAATGCTGCTATAAACATTGGGGTGCCTGAATCCCTTTGAATTAATAATTTTGTATTCTTTGGGTAAATAGCTGGTAGTACAATTGCTGGGTCATAGGGTAGTTCTAATTTTAACTTTTTGAGGGACCTCCATACTGTCTTCCACAGTGGCTGTACCAGTTTGCATTCCCACCAACAGTGTAAGAAGGTTCCCCTTTCTCTGCATCCTCACCAACACCTGTTGTTTCTTCTGTTGTTGATTTTAGCCATTCTGACAGGTGTGAGGTGGCATCTCATCATGGTTTTGATTTGCATTTCCCTGCCAATGAGTGATGTTGCGATCTTTTCATGTGTCTGGTAGCTATCTGGATGTCTTCTGTGGAAAGTGTCTATTCATATCTTCTGCTCATTTCTTGACTGGGTTGTTTTTTGGGTTTTAAGCTTGATTAGTTCTTTATGGATTTTGGATACTAACCCTTTATCCAATATGACATTTGCAGATATCTTCTCCCATTATATAGGCTACCTTTTAGTTTCGTTGTTTCCTTCACTGTGAAGGAGCTTTATATCTTGATGAAGTCCCAATAGTTCATTTTTGCTTTTGTTTCCCTTGCCTCTGGCAAGAATGTCTGTTTTTCTGTGTCCTCTTTAATTTTTTTTCATCAGTGTTTTATAGTTTTGAGAGTACAGGTCTTTTACCTCTTTGATTAGGTTTAATGCTAAGTATCTTATTGTTTTTGGTGCAGTTATAAATGAGATTAATTCCTTAATTTCTCTTTCTGCTGCTTCATTATTGGTGTATAGAAATGCACCATATTTCTGTATGTTGATTTTGTATCATGAGATTTTACTGAATTCTTGTATCAGTTCTAGCAGTAATATTTTTTCCCCTTTGAGTTTTATAACTTACCACATTTCTTTGAATGCTCAATTCTTGACATAATAAACTAATCCTAGCATAGTGTCAGTCTAGAAATGTTAAACCACTTACATATTCATTTGCGGTTGTAGTGGTGAAGGTTTTGATTTTGTCCTTTCTGTACAGTATTATTTTTTTATAGAAGATAACAAAAATAGTAAAATATCTAACAAATATGCTTCTTGGGCTTATTTTACATTAAACCTACAGTATGAAAATCGATATTTTCGAAGTGAACATGAGAAATTGAAAGATAACAATGACCAGATCTCAGAAAAAGAAAGTACAGTAGCAGCTTCTGGGAAACTGGTTAAAGCCAGTGTTTGCAATTTCTGACTGAAGGGTATCATCAGAAAACCAGGCCCCAAAATGCTCTCCCAAGTCTAATTTGGTCATGAGACTGGTTGTGAGTTTAGCTTTTAACACTCTGTAGCATCTCCCTCCCCTAAAGACTTCATCAGTCAGGGTGCCTGGGTGGCTCAGGTGTTTAAATGTCTGACTTTTGACTTTGGCTCAGGTCTTGATCTCACAGTTTGTCATGGTTTGTTAGTTTGAACCCTGCACCGGACTCTGTGCTGACAGTGTAGAACCTGCTTGGGATTCTTTCTCTCCTTTTCTGTCTGCCCCTCCCTGGCTCATGTTCTCTATCTCTTTCTCTCTCTCTCAAAATAAATAAATAAACTTAAAAAAAAAAAAAAGGCTTCATCAATCAGAGTCAAATACCTGTTACAGCAGGTTTCCTTACTCTGGCAGAATGTATATATAGTGTAGTGCTCTCTATATTTGTCTTTATTTTTCTCTCCATTATCAGTGAATCATTACCATACTGATAGATATATGACATAGCAAATTATAGGTTCATCTATTAAAAAAAGAAATTCGTAAGAAATTCTCTTATAAATAGCATTATACAGGACTGGTCCTAATGTTTGGAAGGTTTTAACAAAAGGTGATCGTAATTTCATTTTGTCCATTACCCTCATCTTTTACTATATGCTATTTCTTCTGAACCTGAAATATTTTAGTTTTCGTTTCATAGAGAATAATTAATAAAGGACAAGGAAAGCTTTAATATTATTTATAAAGGAGTTTTAAATTATTAGTAATAGTAAAAAGAATGAAGGATCCAAATAAATTTTGAAAAGAAGCAAAACATTGATATAATATGGACGTTTTTAAAAAACACAAATTACTTTTGTTTTATATTAAATATTCCTTTTACTTTAACCTAAAGAGTGGCAGTGTGCATGGATTTAGGTGCATATTTAAAATATTAATAGGGACTGAGTAAAATAATTTCTTATGATTATGTCAAACATTCAGACTATGAAGCATTTTAATCATTCAGATATTTTAAAGCAGCTACAATTATGTATCACATCAAGTAAATACTCAGTTGAATTTAGTAGACAGATGAATTATTTTACTTTTCAGATATTTGAAGATGGTTGATCTATACTGATAGACTCACAGAGTACTTTCTTTTAAAGATTGTTTTACTAAAAATGGAAAATAAATATGTACATTTCTGAGGATTATGACAGCCTACAGATTATATATTTATAGAAAAATGGATGTTCACAATCTAATTTAAAGCTACTTGAGGCATTTATAGATTAATTTATTAAAAGCATTAAAACTTTATCTTTTAGGAAAATTAATATATTTAGAGAGGAATCAATAATTTTGTATGCTTCTTATCAGAACAAATAATATACTGTAAAATAATATATGTGTTAATATAAGTTATTGAAGTGACCTAGAGGTAACAAAGTGGAATTTGGCAAAATACCAAGATTAAACATAAAATTAACAGGTATGTAATGTTACTTGGATATTATAGTAATTTTCTTTAACTTCATACTTTTATTAATGACAGTCAAATATGAAGTCATCTCTACATTTTGTGAGCCCATTTGAATAAATAAATATCTTATTTAACAAAGAGTCGGAAAATGATGGGATAATAGCTGCTCCACAAGAGTGCAAAAGCAAAAATAACGTGATTTTATTTTAACATACCCAAATTAAATTATCCAAAATCCTTTGTAAAATGTTAAATTGGTAAGTGATTACACCAAATATAGCAAAATATGACCTGTGTAAGCATTGGGGAACATACCTTACTCAAAAAACAAAAAAAAAGCCTCGGAATCCTGTTATGGAGATAAAGGGATTTCTAACATAGACGTTGCAGTCATTATGTGTTCTGCCACAACATGTGTTCCTACCAACAAACCATACATTTTTTAAATGGGACTTTTAAATGGGAAATGATGTTAGTGTGGCAAGAAAGTTGTGTTGGTTGTTCAACATTTTGACTTATGTTAATAGGATATTTAATTATTTACCTGACAATAAAGGGAAAAACTCAACTCTGTACACAGACATGAGCCCTCTTAGCTAGAATGGGATATTTAAAATAGAAAATCTTGAGTTCATTGTTATAAACTTAAAAATGAATGTTGATATGAATAGACACTTCTCTAAAGAAGACATCCAGATGGCCAACTGACACATGAAAAAATGCTCCACATCACTCATCATAGGGGAAGTGCAAATCAAAACCACAATGAGATACCACCTTACACTTGTCAGCATGGCTAATATTAACAACTCAGGCAACAACAGATGTTAGTGACGATGTGGAGAAAGAGGATCTCTTTTGCATTGCTGGTGGGAATGCAAGCTGGTATAGCCACTCTGGAGGCTATAAAACAGTATGGAGGTTCCTCAAAAAATTAAAAATAGAACTATCCTACGACCCAGCGATTGCACTACTAGGTGTTTATCCAAAGGATACAGGTATTCTGTTTTGAAGGGGCACATTCACCCCAATGTTTATAGCAGCACTATCAACAATAGCCAAGGTATGGAAAGAACCCAAATGTCTATCAGCAGATTAATGGATAAAGAAAATGTGGTATATATATACAATGGAGTATTGCTCGGCAATCAGAAAGAATGAAATCTTGCCTTTTGCAACTGCGTGGATGGAACTGGAGGATATTATGCTAAGTGAAATTAGTCAGAGAAAGACAAATAGCATATGACTTCACTCATATGAGGACTTTAAGAGACAAAACAGATGAACATAAGGGAAGGGAAACAAAAATAATATAATAACAGGGAGGGGGACAAAACATAAGAGACTCTTAAATATGGAGAACAAACAGAAGGTTCCTGGAGGGGCTTTGAGAGGGAGGATGGGATAAAATGGGTAAGGGGCATTAAGGAATCTACTCCTGAAATCATTGTTGAACTATATGCTAACTAATTTGGATGTAAATTTAAAAAATTAAATTAAAAAAAATGTTTAAATGTTACCATGACAGCAACAATGTAAAATATGTAAGCATGTGAGCCAAGAACAAATAAAAATCAAAACAGTGGTGAAAAAAAAAAAAAAAAAAGAATGTTGATATATCCAGTTCCAGTAGAATGTGAGCCGGTGCTCACATACAACAAGAAAACAGTGGATTAGTAACAAAATAAACTTTGCTTTAAAGACATCTGACTGTATTGGATGCAACAATGTCTAAAGGACTCCCTTCCAAAGATAAATAAGCCTTTCATAAAAGAGAAAGTGGGCTACAATGTAAGCAAGGGTAAAGGAGGAGGCATGCCATAGAAGGAAAGACTTTCCTGGAATGAGAAGAAACACGCAAAACTTTTCATGAAAACCTGGGCTGGTATGACTGTTTGGAATCTGGAAGAGCCCCAGTGTAAAAATAAACCTCTTGGCCGGTTATAGCCCATAAGAATTTGCTAAGTAAGCATCTGTGGGTATAGGGTGGAAAACAGAGTCAATGTGGTGTTATCGGAGGCTTAGGTGCAAGGATCCAGCTGGAATTCATTTCAGAGCTGAATTGAAATTTAAGTTTTGGGACACCTGGGTGGCTCAGTCGGTTGAGGATCCGACTCTTGATTTTGGCTCAGGTCGTGATCCCAGGGTTGTGGGATGGAGCCCTGTGTGGGGCTCTGCGCTAAGCATGGAGCCTGTGTGAGATTTTCTCTTTTTCTCCCTCTCCCCCTCTTCCCCTCTCCCCCCAACCTCTCACTTTAAAATATAAATAAATATGGGGCGCCTGGGTGGCTCAGTCCATTAAGCATCTGACTTCAGCTCAGGTCATGATCTCGCGGTCCGTGAGTTCGAGCCCCGCATCGGGCTCTGTGTTGACAGCTCAGAGCCTGGAGCCTGTTTCAGATTCTGTGTCTCCCTCTTTCTCTGACCCTCCCCTGTTCATGCTCTCTGTCTCAAAAATAAATAAATGTTAAAAAAAATAAACAAACAAACAAAGCTTCAACCTAGTCCCAGTCCAACTTTATGATTAGCTTTGTCCTAACTCCCTGCAAGAGAAGGAATAAGCCCTGACTGGGAAAATTGAAAGAGAATAAAGGCAAACATATTAAAAGTTCAATTTTTATTACACATTTATAACAAAATGTTGAATATATCAAAAATTAAAATGTATATAAAGACTTAGGAAAATGTGAACCTGTGACAAAAACAAAATAATAATTAATAGAGACATTTTCAGCCTCAGCTTAGGATATATAAAGCTGGAAAGAATGCTATTCTCATCCTTCTCTTGTAGGGGAGGAAAAGGAAAATGTCATGATCACCAACCATTAAAGATCCCTACATACTCGGAAGAGGGCAGGATACATGAAGCACCTTCTTTGAGGGCCAAGAACACAGTGCCTCCCTACACCTGAGGTGAACCACAGCAGGGTATGCTCTGTCTCTCAGCCTACCACAACCAGGCTGGCAAGAACTGAGGAACAATCAGCATCAGAATTCCTCTGGGGTTGGGGCAAGAGCATGGAGAGAGACCTTTCTGAAGCACAAGTATAAAGGGAAGTTTTTTGTTGATGGGGAGCACTCTGAGACAATACTCCCAGAGGACCAGCCCACATCCCAAGCTCAAGATGATGTGAGAATTTGAAGTCCGTGGTACAGTGAGGGTAAGCATAACAGCAGAGACAAAACAGTTCAATTTCTGACTATATTGAGTGACCTCACCAAACCAAAGGCAAATTCTAGAACCAAAAAAGGCAACATCTGAGTCCAAGAATTTATCACGCAAACTTCATAGCAGTCAGGACACAGCATTTTTCTGTGTCCAGGCCATTAGACTGAAGGACAGGTCAATAGAAAATATCCAAAGTGATGCACAGAAAGAAAGTTAATGATAACCATAACTAAACAGATTTAGCAACATGAAGGAAAATACCATATGATTAATATACATGCAGTTGGAGTTTCAGAAGAAGAAAGAGACCAAGGAGGGAGGAATAGTTGAAGAAATACTGGAGAAATTGTTCCAAATATAATAAAAAATAAACCCCCCAAAAAATAATTCAGGGAATATTCTGATTTCTCTCCTGAAATCTTGACAAGCGATCCTTGTCAAAAGCTGTTTCAGAATTTGAGGGGGAGAAGTTTAGAGTATTTTTTAGTTAAGAATAGAATTTAGAAGTTAGTTTCTTCCCACATGACAAGGGATCATTTTGTGATCCTCAAAAATATATTGTCTTGTAATCTCTAAGATGCTTTCTTCATGTACACAGCATCTTTAATGTAATTCACTATTACCACTTTATTTCTTGGAAATTTGCCTGTTACATAAATGTTGGTTGAATGAAGTTTTGAAGAGTATACATGTAAGTTTCTCAATTGCTTTTTATTAATTGAGATATTAGAATATAAGAAAGTTGGTAAGACTAAGTTAAATAGAAGTTTAAACAATTTTATTTGTAATCCATTTATTCATTTTATAAGAAATTATATAATTCTCTTTTCCATTTCTCGATTTTCTTCTGAGACCTAAGAGTGATTTATCTTTTCTGAAGTTGATTTCCACTTAGTAATAAGAACATAAGTAATATATGTAGCTTTTTATGCTACCGTACTGATAGAGATGTCAATAAGCTTGAATTTAGAGCTCTGATTTCATGAAAAAAATTGTTATTTTCTTATTTAAATATTTTTTTAAAGTTTATTTTTGATAGAGAGTGGGGGGTGGGGAAGAAAAAGGGAGAGAGAAAATTCCAAGCAGTCTCCACGCTGTCAGTACAGAACCTGACGCAGGGCTTGAACTCACAAACTGTAAGATCATGACCTGAGGTGAAATCAAGAGTCAGAATCTTAAACAATTGAGTCACCCAGGGGCCCCAAACTTGTTATTTTCAAAGCGAGATGTCAAAAGTGTGTTGGTTTTTATAATGTCGAATGTAGGAAAGAACTGATTAGTCTTCAGGCAGTGCTCTTATAACGTTTTCAGTTTCATAGTTACATGTGACATCCATTTATTACACTGCTTGGATTCTTTTTTAAAATTTAATGGAAGTGTAATTGACACACAACTGCTTGGACTCTTGTGATTTCTGTGAAACCAGACAGAAAAGACAGACGTGCCTAAAAATAAGAATCCCTTTAACTTCTACAGATTATTCTGAAGAGCATCTGCTTTGATTCTAGTCCCCTCTAATTTTACTTTGTTTCTGCGTTGATCACCTCTGTTGCTTAGAGATTTTCCCAGCATCAGGGATATATTTGGCAGATTTGGGGTTGTTTGTATAACAAATTTAGGATTTCTGCCATTAACGTTTGTCTGCCAAATTTTGTAAAAAAAAACAAAAAAAAAAAACCAAGTTGGGAGAGAAAATGTATCTATTGTGTTAATGAAGATGTTTTTACCTTCAAGGATATTTGTGTGATTTTGATACCTAGATGAAATTTTCTTTTCTACTATAACCTGCACATTGCACAAACAAGATCATGAATAGCAACAAGAAACAATTTTATTGTTCTTTCCCATTGACATTTAAAATTCATTTAGTAGAGAAAGTTTTTATTATGAAGGTACATGAAAGTTGTAGTAAAAATCATGAGTGTTTTTCATGACTATTTTTCATGTTTTTTGTTGTTGAGATATAATTGACATGCATATTAGGTCCAGGTGTAGCAATTCATTATTTGTGTACATTATGAAAGATCATCCCTGTAAGTCTAATATCCATAACCATACATACTTATAAATTTTTTTCTTATAATGAGAACTTTTAAGATCTACTTTCTTAGCAATATTCAAATATACAATACAGCGTTTTTAACTGTAGTCACCATGCTATACTGAATTATGACTTTTATGATTACTCTCACATGATGGAAACAAGTTACAATTAAGTAATTAAAATCCCTAGTTTTATTAAGTAATCATAACCACAATCTTGGTTTGGGGTTAATCTCCACCCCTCCCAGTGGGTCATATTTATGTAGAACATATTTTCTGCTAAGATAGGATATGATGGAGATTTGACAGTTACCTTTTTCTCTAAAGTGCTTATCATGAATTTTGACCCCCCACTTAGGGTTGAGAATATGGGTAGAAAATAGAGAGAAAATAGGTGGAATAATAGGAAGGCTTCTTACTTTGCGGTAATTTAAAGTGGCCTCAAACACTCTGGTCTAGGCAAAGGTTTAAACCTGATTCTCATGTAGGACATTTTATGGGTTTGTAGATACTCATTACTGTTCCCCTCCACCCACAACTTTCATCTCACAGACAATAAAGACTTTTACATTCTAGCTGCAGCTCCATCCACAGCTCCTTAGGATTTTCCTAATTTTTCCTTTGGAGACTGAATATAAAATCTGTTTCATATGACTCATCTCAGTCCATGGGAAATACATTTGCCATGCTGTTGGTAATGCTCCTTCCTTATTTTTTTTTAAATGTTTGTGTTTATTTTTGAGAAAGAGAGAGAGAGAGAGCACAAGCAAGGGAGTGGCAAAGGGAGAGGGAGACAGAGGATCTGAAGCAGGTGCTGTGCTGACAGCAGAAAGCCCAAAGTGGGGCTCAAACTCACATACCAGGAGATTATGACCTGAGCCTAAGTTGGATGCTTAACACACTGAGCCACCCAGGTGCCCCAGTAATGCTCCTTCCTAAAACATCCTTTCTCTTTTCTTCTTTCTCTCTTCCCTTCCTTTTCCCCTTCCTTCTCTTCCTTCCTATCTCCCTCTCTTTCATTCTCCCTACCCCCTTCCGTATTACTACATGCCAATAATAGTAGAATCTAGTCTTAGACTCTTCAGGCATATGTATCAGACAGAAGACCAAAGGGTCTCACTGAATATAGGAGAAAAGTACCACTCTTTCTGCATTCTGTCACTGTTGCCTTCTTAGTGGGTTTAAGGTGAGGAGTACACAGTCATCTCTCTCCTTGTGAATGTTGAAACTCATAGCAAAGTGGAAACTCTTTTTGCAAATCTTTTCCAGTAATTTTCTCCCACAAAGTCTCTTCTTATACTTTGCATATGCTTCAAGTTAATGAAAAAATTCGAGTCATCTAAATAGTTCTAACTTATTTTCTTTATTAATCTACCTATTGGTTTACCTCCCAACTCACTTTAATATATTGTATATAATATGTCTCTGGCACAAACTGGAACTTTCAGTTTAACATCATGTCATACTACCATGGTAATTTCTATGTTTATGATGTGCTTACGCAATCATTTGAAGTCATAGAAAATCTGTGTTGTGCTTGCTTGCACCATTGCACAACTCGCGCTTGTGCAGTTCATGATACACCTTTCTTATGTGTCTTGTATAATACATTCGAAAGTAAAATTGTCTTATCTTTAACTTAATTTTACTTTTGTAAATTTCATTCATTTAAATATCTTCATGAACATAGACATTTTAGGTCATTAAACCACTAGGAATTACTGATATTAGGTATATAAGCAAAGAACATAAACTTACGGTAGTACAAGGAATAATAACAGTTTTACTTCATTAATTCAATAATATTCATTCACATGTATGACACTTTATGCATCTAAATGCTAAGCAGGAGGGCATGACCAGGAAGCGTTTTACCACAGGACTTTAGGTGCTGGACCACTTGAAAATATATGACTTAATGTGTTGTAATTGGAAAACGGTAGTTCTGTGAAGCTTTCATCATTTTGTGGGCATAACTTAAGGTATAAAGATCTGAATAGAATCTCTGTAGTGAAGGGGACAAAAGTCCAAGGGGAATCTTAAGTATTTTCCCTCTTTATCTGAATATTACTCATTCTTGAAAAATTGTAGTTTCTAGGAGGCTGTGGATTTGATAATAATCTCATCCTACTTGAGATAAGAACAAGTCTGGGCATTGCCCTTGGATAAGGTTAATCAACCTGTTTGTCATTGTTACTGGTTTGATTTTTTTCCATATTTCAGACACAATAACTTGTTTTCCTAAAACATGTTTTATAGGTGAAGACAACTCTAGCAAACTATGTCTATACTTTGCTGGGGAAGATTTCCCTAGTTTACAAAATGCGTTATTTTCTTTATGACATGGAAATACATGGAGATTCACCTACAAGTAGGAGATGTAGATACACCGAATATAAGAAGTTTTCTGCAGAAGAAAGTATTTATTAGTCTAGTTTGTTTCATATAAAATTTGACTAAAATCTTGTTGCAATTAGGACATTTTGACCTTCTGATCATATGTATTAAAAATAAACAATGTAAGCAACCAGTTTTTTGGTGGGTGGGTTCTTTAAAGGATTTGCAAGTTTATTAAACAATGGCATGTGGCAGATATGATTATTTAATGATTTGTGAAAGTAAATCAAGGTATTTTTAATGACTATGAAAATTACACTCACTTTAGATGATAAAGAAGAAAAATGAAGTAGTACCTGAATGGAATGATGTCTAAAATGATGCTTTTAACAAGATTAGAAAATTACTGAATTATGAAACACATATGGCAATATTCACTAATTTTAAAGTGCTATAAAACTGTGACCAAATGAGTCATTGAATAAATGTAAATTCTATACTTTTAAAAAAGGATCATTTAACTTATATATGCTTTAGCAAGCTGATGCACTTAAACTGTTAAGAAATTTAAATAAAAAGAGCAGTTATTTGTAAGTGGTTACATTTGGCAACTTTTAGATTCTTACAGAATATGAATCATATTACATAATGATTTTGTGAAATATAAAACCTATATTTTTGGCTAATTTAAACTTTGTTCTAAAAGAAAAATTATAAATGATGAGCTTTTCTCCCTGGTAATAGCTTCAATTTATCAATTACCAATTTTTCCCTACTGTTATGTGCCAAATACATTTTAGACAGTAGTTAATGAATTAGTAGCTTAGCTGTTCTAAATATTGAAAATATAAAAGTTAGTCGGGGCGCCTGGGTGGCTCAGTCGGTTAAGCGTCCGACTTCTGCTCAGGTCATCATCTCGCGGTCTGTGAGTTCGAGCCCCGCGTCGGGCTCTGTGCTGACAGCCCAGAGCCTGGAGCTTGCTTCAGATTCTGTGTCTCCCTCTCTCTCTGCCCCTCCCCCGCTCATGCTTTGTCTCTGTCTCTGTCTCTCTCTCTGTCAAAAATAAATTAACATAAAAAATTTAAAAAAAGAAAATATAAAAGTTAGTAGTTTTCATTAAAAGGGGAGACCACTTAATCATTGACTTGTCAATCAAAGTTACTGTTAAGTCAACAGATTTAATGTGTTTGGTGCTATGGATGCAAAGAAAGGGGAATGCACCCATCTTTGGGTACTCTCTTCCATTCTTAACGACTTTTCACCTTTTCTAATTTTATTTTATTTTTTTTTAATTTTTTTCAACGTTTTTTTTTTAATTTATTTTTGAGACAGAGAGAGAGACAGAGCATGAGCAGGGGAGGGGCAGAGAGAGGGGGAGACACAGAATCTGAAGCAGGCTCCAGGCTCTGAGCTGTCAGCACAGAGCCCAATGCGGGGCTCGAACTCACAGACTGTGAGATCATGACCTGAGCTGAAGTCAGATGCTCAACCGACTGAGCCACCCAGGCGCCCCATCTAATTTTACATAATTGTATAGTTTTTTTCTCTTATATCAAATGTTTGAATGTTTACAATAGATTTGTATTAAACACCAAACATTGCTACCTTTTTATTTTGAAGGAAATATGCTATTCAAACAAGAAATTTATGAAAAATATACTTTTTCTTTCAAAGAAATCAAAGACAGTAGTCTGATATTCAGTTACCAATTTCAGCAATTTTACATGCAGCTGTAGTCAAGGAGATGAATCACTTTATTACTGCACAAGATAACTTATTCCTTTTTTGAATTTGTGGGGAATTTCAGAGTAGAGCTCTAAAATCCAACCTCGCATATAATGTTCCTCTACACACTGATAGCACTTAGTCTCAAGACTCCTTCAACTTCTAGTAAATTGTCCTTCAGGTAAAAGATGATTTCTGATTCTTCATGCATACAGGCATTATAATTATCTTCTTCATATGTTTTAGTTTTATAAATACTTTCAGTTGTTCCCAATAGCCAAATATGTCTAGATGCCCAGTTAAATTGCTGAAGGGATTTACATACAGAAGCTCTTGGTAGAACTATGCTGTAAAACTTACTTTGATTTATATTTCAGTCTAGAATAAATTATTTCCTTTCAATACACAGGAGCTTCAGGGTATGAAATTTGGAAGAAGAGTACCGGGGGACATTTTCTCTATATTTTCCTTACTTGTGACAGTCAAGCCTGAATTCATTTTGTTTGTTTGTTTTTTTTTTGTTTTTTTTTTTGTTTGTTTGTTTTTTATTTTTTTTTTCAACGTTTTTTATTTATTTTTGGGACAGAGAGAGACAGAGCATGAACGGGGGAGGGGCAGAGAGAGAGAGGGAGACACAGAATCGGAAACAGGCTCCAGGCTCCGAGCCATCAGCCCAGAGCCTGATGCGGGGCTCGAACTCACAGACCGCGAGATCGTGACCTGGCTGAAGTCGGACGCTTAACCGACTGCGCCACCCAGGCGCCCCTGTTTGTTTTTGTTCTAAAATGTTAAATAACAGCTGAATTTAATTTAATTTCATGTTTACTTTTCAGTTGAATTTTAAAATTTTCTTAGTATCTGTAAAGTAGAAAAACAATCAACATACAAAAGAGGTAAATAAATTATCTAGAATCTTCAGCTATAGCCTGCTTCAAATTGATATCATGGTACAATTCATGGAAGTCTAATTTATATGATGTTCAGGGGAGAAGTTTTGAAGGATTGCAAGCTCCCTCCTCCGAGATCAATTTTGATGAACCTAAGTAAATGAGAGAAAAGCATGCAAGAAATAATTAACCAAAAAATTGGAAACTTTTGGAGAAGTGAAAGTTCTTAAAAACTAATGTGTGTGTGTGTGTGTGTGTGTGTGTGTGTGGTTGGGGAGAATGTTCATGGCTGCCACCTGTGGTTGAAACACATCTGGGAGCAGTGAAGTGAAATCTTGAAGATGCATTCTGCTCATTTCCCTATACCATCACTGTCTTTGAATAATAACTTCCTATCTTTTCACAAAAGGTGGAAATAGCTATTCAGGCCTTCCATATAGGACCTATCAGGCAGGGTAACCCCTTCTGGGATGAACAATTTTGAAAGCGTTTGAACAGTCATCAGACTGACTTTGGTTCTTGTTCTACAGGTACATTATCTTTCCTTCACTTTCAAGGATATTGGTTGACAACCTAAGATGGCTGTTTCTTTCCAATTCTTCATAATTGTAAGAATTTAATAATTAATACTTCAACAGAGAGATTGCCTGTTGGAATAAAAGCAAAGGAATGTGATCCTCTCTGGTTCTGGATCCTCATCCTAAGACTGATTGCCTCCCCTCTCCAACAGGAAGGATAAGATTTGTGCATCGCTTTATTCCTTCCTCAATATATTCTATATGTTACAGGAGCTGATGTGGTGGTATGCTAGAACCAGTTTGTACGTATCCCTGACAGCCAACTGTGAACCTCTGTTTCCAAATCTGAATTCAACAATGACACTTTGGAAGCATAAAATTGGTCGTGGTGGGAGTATTTAACTACAGACATTGAAAATACCTCAAATCACACTTGTTAAAAAAGAGATTTCTGGCTTACCAGAATCCTGAATCTGGTAATGGACTTAAGAGTAAAAATTATAATCAGCTGAAGAATGAAACTATAGTAAATAAAAAAATAACAATTTGACCTTATACTAATAAAATAGAATTAATGGAATAATTTTTAATGAGTATAATAAATAGATTTAAAGAAATAAGGAAAGTGCAAGCGGTAAGTTATATATAAAAAGAGAAGCTTTCCATAGATAAAGAGCAGATAGCCTTAAAAATATAAGATATGTACTTCCTGGAGGTAGAGAGACAATTGATTAACACTTTAAAATATAGAAGGAAACTATAAAACAAGAAAAAAATTGAAGCATTTTGAACCTGAAATTTGTATCTAGCCAAACTATTATTAAAATTCCAGAGCAGGGTAAGAATGTTCTCAGACATGTCCTAAGAATGTTTGTTATATATTTTGAAAATACTCTTAGAGGATATATTCAAATAAGAGAAATCCAAGAAGAGAGTAGCAGAAATTAAAATAAAAATAATAAAGATAATTATATATGTTATGTATCCTTAGTAGAAGTTCATTTTTTTTAATGTTTATTTATTTTGAGAGAGAGAGAGAGCATGAGGGTGCACAGGAGAGGGGCAGAAAGAGACTCCTGGCAGTCTTCGCACAGTCAGAGCACAGGTCAGTGTGGGGCTCTCTCTCACAAATCATGAGATCATACCCTTAGCCAAAATCAAGAGCCTGAGGCTCAACAGACTGAGCCGCCCAGGCTCCCCAAAAGTTTACTTTTATTGTGTTTTGTTGATGAAAAAATAGATCTAAGAAAAAAAGAAGGCAAAGAATCAGTCTCTAAGAACTCACTGTCAACATTTCCACAAGGAAAGAGAGAAAAATGAGGTACAGTGATTGGAAAGGTAGAGATCAATTTGTTATTATTTTTAATTCATATATTCAGGTATGTGAAGAAATACCCAGTAAAATTAATAGAAAAAAGTATTTGAAATAATTATGTAATTCAAGAATATTGACAAATATATGCTGAAATAAAATTTTTTTTGTATGTCAGCCAAACCTAAAAAATAGATCATATGATAGACCATTTATAATAGCAACAAAAGATTTAAAATGTAATTGAACTCTGTATGTTAACAATACAAAAAGCTTCCCCACAGAACAGTTAAAAATGAATAAATAGCACAAATAATACATATTATGATCTGGATAATTGGAGATAATATGTTCTTGAAAGGAATTGCAAGTAGACTGAAAATCAACTAGGATATTAGAATACTTGAATAATACTATCGGCCAATATTAGGAAATTGATGTTGGTAGAACATTCCATCCAAAAATAATAGAACACACATTCTTTGCAGATGCACATGGAATATATTACCCAAAAACTATATTCTTGAAATCAAAAGAAGTTTCAATAAAAATAATTCAAGTCACATGAATTGTGTTCTGTGATCGCAACAGAATTACATTAGAAATCAATAACAGTAAGGGGGGCCTGGGATAGTTAGTCACTTGAGCATTAGACTCTTGATTTTGGCTCAGGTCATGATTCCAGGGTCGTGGGATTGAGCCCTGCATTGGGCTCTGTACTGAGCCTGAAGCCTGCTTGGGATTCTTTCTCTCAACACCTCTCCTCCAAACTCTCTCTCTCTCTAAAATAAAAAAATAAATAAATAAAAAGAAGAAATCAATAACAGTAAGAAACCAAAAGAGAAATTAGAATGCATATTAATTCAAATAAAAATTGAAACACAACTTAGCAGAATGTGTGGGATGTTGCTAAGAAAGCACTGAAGGGAAAATCTATAGCACTAAATATCTGTATTTCAAGAAAGAACAATATGAAATTAGTGACCTCAATTTCCATCTCAAGAATTTGGAAAATGAGAAAATGAAATCCAAATTAAGGAAAACAAAAGAAAGATCAAAGTTTGGAAATCAACAAAATAGAAATCAGGACTAATAGAGAAACCCAATGAAATTAAAAAAAAGTTATTTGAAAAGATCAATAAAATTGATAAACTTCAAGCCTGACACATTATTCCTCCAAAATAATTACAAAATACATTTCATAACATAGTTGAAATGAACCTATTCTCTGAAAGAAACAGACTATCACTTAAGAAGACACAAATAACTGAGTAGCCTATATTACAAAGGAGTTGAACTTTTGGTTAAAAGTCCTTTCCCTGAGAAAACTCAGAACCATATGTCTTCATTTAAACATGCTACCAATGTTTAAGGACAAAATAATAATAAAACGCCTACACACTAAAATATTTAAAAAAAGAACACTAAATCTTAGTATCCCTTATGAACATAGATACAAATATTATTTTAAGAATTTAATAAAATTCTACAGTATATACAAAGGACAATACATCATGATTTATTGGTCTCTATCCCAGAAATGCAAGGTTGATTAACATTAAGAAATCAAATATTGGGGGTGCCTGGGTAGCTCAGTCAGTTGAGTGTCTGACTCTTGATTTTGGCTCAGGTCTTGATCTCAGGGTGTAGGTTTGTGGGATTGCACCCCACATCAGGCTTCATGCTGAGCGTGGACCCTGCTTTAGATTTTCTCTTTTTCTCCCTCTGCCCCTCTCCCCACTCACTCTCTCTCTCTCTCTTTCTCTCCCTGGAATTAAAAAAAAAAAATCATGTAATTCACCGTGTTTACAAACTTAAAAAGAATAACTACATTATCGTATAAGTTACAAGTGTAGAAAAGGCATTGGTAAAATCTAACATCCATTCCTCATAAAGTCTTAGTAAACTAGAAAGTGAAAAGAATTTCCTCAAACTGATAAAAGGCATCTGAAAACTTTTTACTTAAGATGAAGAACGATAAAAGAATGCCAGTACTCACCTGTACTATGCAGGATAACAGTGGGGTCTTTAGTCATTGTAATAAGTGGGGGAAAGAAACCAACACAACTAGGTAGGAAAAGGAAACACTGCAAAAGGACTTGAAGAAAATTTTAGGTGTAATGGATATTTTCACTCCTTGATTGTGGTGGTTATTTTACATGTCAATACCTATCTACAAGATACACAATCTATACATATTGTTTCTTGTATGTCAATTACATATCAATAAAACTGTTAAAAAACATTGAAAAATCAATTAATGTCAATTAGAAGACAAAAAGTTAGAAAATTGGGTAGTACAAACTTCTCTGTTTCAGAACTAGGGGCATAGTAAGACTTACACACTGCTTTTTCCTGGAGCAAAGCTAGTAGTTTTTCTGTTAAATAAAATGCACATACTCTTTGTAACCCAGCAACTCTTCTGCTAGATATATATCCTGAATAAATTCTCATATAAATTATAGGAGGGTATAAAAATTGTAGGAGGGTATGAACAAAAATGTGGCTGATGTGCACAGCTGAATACCACATGGCAGCTGGGAGCAACAGACTTGAGCGTATTAACATAGACCAGAGCAAAACAAAAAAAGAAAACCCAAAACAACAGACTGGATGAACTCAGAACAACACTGTGGAATGAAACAAACAAATCAAAAGAATATTGCAAATTATTGTACAGGATCATTCGTATTAGTAAAAACTTTATCAAGCTAAAAAAAGGACAAATATTTTAGCCTGATACATACTAATGGAAGGATGCACACCAAACACATTAATATGATTACCTTATTGGGATGGTTAGAAATCAGGCAATGGCAAAATGGAGCGATAAGTGCCTGAATAAATAAATAAATTAAATTGGAAAGACAAACATTGTTTAGTTCTTAAATTAATGATTATAATATTCTATGAACTGTATAATTCACTCCATCCTTTATATGTACTTTAAACATAATTAACACAAAATAAAATATTCATTGCTCTCACGTATTCAGCAACTATTGAGGTATTACAGACCTGGTCATAGCCATTAAAAATCAACTAATTATGGATTGGCCTTGTTTCACTGGTTCTATTTGATGCCATTTTCTAGTTGTTTGGAAACCCCAGATTTGGCAGGGCAGGTGAGTTCACAGCTTGCTGAAGTAAGCAGAGGAGTATTGAGTAGTCCCTAAGGGGACTTGTTGGAATAGCTCATTTGGCCCCCTGTCAGGAAAACATGCTGGGACCAGAAAAGTCTTATAAAGATACCCTTAGTGAGATTAACATTCCATGCTGAATTTCTCAAAATGTTCCTATTCCCAGTGCAATACACATTCTTTTATTAAAGATCCAGATGCAAGAGTGCAAATCTTGGTATAAATAAATGCTTCAAACAGGAACTGTCCCTAGGAAAGAGGTACAAATCAAAGAACCTGGGGAATCCAGACAAAAGTTCTGGATTTCAACACTTTCCTCACTCTTGGCTTCCACTGTGGGAAAATTAGAAAGAGCCGGGTAAGATTTCTAACCCAGTTGAGTTGGGCCAAGCTCACAAAAAGGCCTGAGGAAACAGAAAAGGTAAAAATCTTCTTGTCTTTTTTTCCATTGGCTTGTTGAACTGGAGTTATGTGAAAAGTCTGACAGTTGTGTGTAGATTTTTGTGTTACTGTATCATAGCTGCCATTGAATATTCTCAGTTAAATCCCAAGGGATGTAACTGAGCTGTACAGGAACAGTGATGGTCAGCAGCACTGGGCATTCAGAACGTCTGCAAGCGTTTTTCCTTTTACCCCCTTCGCTTACCTCCACAGCCTCCTTGATAAAAAGGAAAAAGGACCCGGTTTCTTTTTCAAAAGGCTCTCTCCTTTAGGAATTTTGTAAAAAGTAAAATCTTGTATATTTTCAGGGATAAGAGGTGTACAAAAACAAAGAATATGGAATATATGCCAAAGACTTTAGAAATAGTAGGACAATGATAGTGGAGCAGAATGATAGTGGACTTAAGAAGAAAAAAAAAAGGCTGTCATTGCCAAGGTTTCCTGAAAAATTAGCTAAAATAATGTAGGGATATAGGAAAGTTATTAAAAAGGATATAAACCAGGGTGTTGGGAATGTCTCACTCAAGTTTTTAAATGGTGAGTAAGTATGCTATGAACTGCATGTACAAAATCTCTTTCCTTGCAAGCAACTGTATCCTAAGGACTTCAAAATGTATGACAGTTTAGAAAGCTGATCTGTTGGATGCGTGAGTGGCTCAGTTGATTAAGTGTCTGGCTTTTAATTTCAGCTCAGGTCATGATCTCATGGTTCGTGAGTTTGAGCCCCATGTTGGGCTCTGCACTGATAGCACAGAGTCTGCTTGGGATTCTCTCTCCCTGCCTCTCTCTCTCTCTCTCTCTCTCTCAAATTAAGTAAATAAACTTAAAAAAAGAAAGCAAGCTGATTTGTTTAAAATTATCATTTAGAAAGGTCAGAAAGTATAATACTTAGCTGTAAACAAGACTTAGTAATATAAAATTCCTGCTGGAAAAATCAAGCAAATTCTTCCATAAATATCTTCTTAAAACATCCAATGCGACATGGTAAATAAAATGAGATATTTGATAAAAACATGTGAGGGGCACCTGGGTAGCTCAGTTGGTTAAGAATCCAACCCTTGATTTCAGTTCAGGTCATGATCTCAGGTCATGTGATCAAGTCCCACGTTAGCTCTATGCTGGGCATCGAGCTTCCTTAAGAATCTCCCTCTCCTGCCCCTACCCTGCTCTCTCTCTCAAAAAACAAAAACAACAACAAAAAACAAAACACAATGTCAGAAATCTAAAAACTTTAACTTGTATCATTTATAGGTTGCTTATTACACTATAATAAAATGGCCTTGGAAATTTTTAATTATATTGTTGTATATTAGGTTGCTATAAGTCACTTATGTTTGTTTCGTTATATTTGTTTTTTAAGCATCCCATGTTGCTTGGTTAGAACTAACAGATCTCAGTGATTTGGGCTGAGATTAATGAAAATATCTAAATGAAAACTTAAAATCTGCAAGATAGAGTGAATTTCTTTTTTTTTAACTTTTTTAAGATAGAGTGAATTTCTATGAATATTTATACAAAATTCAAGTTACAAGGATTAGTGTTTTGATTCACTTTGATTTGAGGCTGTGAATTCTGAACTTATATGACAAATTGGACAAATTCCTCCTCCCTTCTTGGGCTATTTTACTTGGATATATGTAATTTAATGTAATTTCCTTTTTGGGCATAAATACAAAACACTGAATTTATAGCATTTCAACCCATTTTCATATTAAAGAGGGGCATATGAGAAGATTAAGAATACTCTTTTCTGGTATGTATCTTTGATAACCTATTGATACTGCTTCTTTTTCTTTGTATTCTCTTTCTTTTTGAGAATTTGGATTACATTGCCTCCTCTACATCCTGACGTAGCGGTTATTCCTGTTTTCTGAATAACATGTTATAGTCTACATCTACAAATACTACTCTTCTCTTTGTCACGTGAGCTAAGATGGACTTTACATATCAATATCCATACAATCCATTATTTAAGCAACAATAATTAAAAACATTTAATTGGTCAAATGCAAATAAAAAGTCTTTTAAAAAATATTCTTTATGTCAAAATACAGTGATGCTTAAGTTGTAGTTCTGGTTATACATTTTTAGGAATTTATGTTATAAGTATTAAGAAAACAAATTGGGGACACCTGGGTGGCCAGTGGTCGGTTAAGCGTCCAACTTCGGCTCAGGTCACGATCTCACAGTTTGTCGGTTCAAGCCCCGCGTCGGGCTCTGTGCTGATAGATTGGAGCCTGGATCCTGCTTCAGATCCTGTGTCTCTCTCTCTTTCTCCCCCTCCCCAACTCTTGCTCTGTCTGTCTCTCTCTCAGAAATATACATTAATTTTTTAAAATAAAAAAAAACAAAACAAATTGAATTCCTAATATACAAGTTTTAGCCTACACGTTTAGTTGAGAGTTGGATAAATATTTTTCCTTTTTAATAGGTCTAGGATACAACAAACATATATATAAAGGGGCAATTCAAGAATCTTAAATATACTTATGACAAGAAAAATGTTTTTTTTTTTAATATTACTTTGGAATTATTCAAGCAGCCTTTGCCAGTTTACCTCAGAAATAGAATGGTAAATTCTTTCAATTGACAGAAAGCTATATATAAGCATATTAATTACTTTGTCTAGGTGGCTTTCTGGGCCACCATCTAAGACACCAGCACAATTTAGATCTGCAACTAGTTCATTACTTGTTATTCTATTTTTATTTAACACATTTTCATACTTGAAGTAACTATGAAATTTCTCTGTGGATCATGATTATGATTACATGTGACCATCTTTGTACAGTGATTCTGATAAGATAATCTCTTGTATCTGTATAATAATAGAGCCAATGAATCGTGAGCAATGTTTTGAAGCTTCAAAGCATACTATAATTACCTTGTAATTATTTACATGTCATCATGGCAATTAATAATTTTTAAAAAGTATATAAAATGTCAATTACTATGTAAGGTAGTTTTTAAAAGAATATAATGCCTGTAACTGATATTATACTATGTGTACATATGTACACAATCTATATATCGATATACAGTCTGTTCCTTTTGTTACAAGGACTTTGGTTTTTTTATTGTTATTGTTTTATTCACTGCTATATCCCTACATTTTAAACAATTCCTGGCATTCAATAATATGTCATATTAATGGAGGATGAATCAATTATTTTTTAAATTTTTTTATTGTCTATTTATTTTTGAGAGAGAGAGACACACACAGAGACAGAGTGTGAGCCAGGAGGGGCAGAGAGAGAGACACAGAATCCAAAACTGGCTCCAGGCTCTGGCAATCAGCATAGAGCCCAATGTGGGGCTCAAACCCACCAACTGTGAGATCATGACCTGAGCCAAAGTTGGACGCTTAACCAACTGAGCCACCTAGGCACCCCATAGGCTGAATTAATTATTTAACCATATCTATCTGCTAACATCCTTCAGCATAGTTACAGGAATTGGAAAGTTAAGTTTGGTGGTAACAAAATGAGAGATGCTAGCTTGGTTTTCCCCAACGTAAGATTGCTATGATATTCATGTTGAAATGAGGAGGAGAGGAAGAATAAATAAATAAAGCAACAGAGGACAGCATTTCTATAAAGAGAATCACAGACCCCGAAGATACCTGCCTCTCTTTTTGATTTACTCCTTTCCCTCTGCCAGGGAAAACTTGACATCATAGTCTCCAAATGTGTTCATATGTGAACTCTGCTTAACCTGTGGTATGTAACTTTGGACTGTGAGTCTTACTTTTCTCACTTGAAAAATATGAATAATGATGGGTTCTACCCCCTAAATGCTATTGTGAGGGTTAAACAGGAGAAAAGCAGTTAGCACTGTAGTTGTCGTGGAGAGAGCGGTCAAAAAATGACTGTAGATAGATCGATAGATTGATTCACTTGGCAGCATAAAATACATAATAGATCAATAAATCATGCAAATCAGAAAACATATGGGAGATTCAAAAAGGGGTAATAGAATTCCTAAAAGACAGGAAGAACATGATGACAGAGTGTAATAGGACCCAAGAAGCATTTAGTGAGCAATTGTGCATGTCATGAGCACCGTAGTGGAGCCTGGCCTTCCCATTTAGAGTTAGAGGAAAATAATTGCAGCTCTTGAAAAAGCAGACAGTCACCAGGGCAGTGATTCTGGCCTGAAATGTATTGAGTTGAAGAAAGTGGGGACTGGAGTCATGTGCTAATGTTTTAGATTTATGAATATGATACTCTTAAGTTTGCCAGATTTGATTCTAAGCACTTGCAACTGAGAATCCATTTCATCCTACCCTATGAGGTAGGATTATTATTAATACCCCTATTTTATAATGAGAAAACTAAGGTATGGAGGCATTAAGTGATTTGCCCAGGGTCACACAGCTAGTGACAGAGGAGCTAGGAGTTTGAAATCTGGCTGTTGAGCTTTGGAGTTCAGAGTCTGTGTCGTGCTGCTGTGCTATTGCTTTTTTGATCTTCAAGTACCACAACTGGATTTCTAGACCAGGAACAATTGCAATTGGTAATGAATTACATTGTGTTCCTTCAAAATGTATTTTGCCTCTCATCATGACTGAGTTTAGAAGTAATGGACAGAGGTGAACGCACTTTAAAGGCCAAATACCTCAGATGTGTGGAGAGTTTGGTTCAAAAATCTGTGAACACTGCAGCACAAGAGAAATGTATTGTCAGGCCCACTGAAGAGTATTATTTCATTACATAGGTAATTCTATATTGCAAATTTAAAAATAATGGTACATAATGTATGTTCTCTGTATTAGCAAGTATTGTGTGTGCTTTTTAAAAAATAACTGTTCTTATTTTCTATCGTGAATATTTTTACTAACAGTCACAGTTGATAAACGCCTTATTGCCTTTCATAAGCTGTGGACAGTTGCACCAGTAACACATACCAAACACAGAATTAAATGAATCCAAATTTATTTTAAAAAGTCAACTGCATACCATCAGCGTGAAATTGCTGCCTATTATCCTTCACTTAAAACTGATCATTGTTTTCTGTGCATTCATGGTTATGTAAAAAGACGTATTAGAACCTCATCTCTAAACTCCAAATGCTTTCATTTCTGTGAGTTCCATGTCTAACTAGAAGTCTTAAATGCTGTCTTTGGTGGTCTATTTTCCATTCTCTTTCCCCCTACCCAGAATCCTGGCATTGTCTGAAATAAATATTTCTGAAAATTCCCTGATTCTAAGATAGTAGAAATCGAAGTTTGATAGCATTTTCCATAAAGCAGACTAAAAACCAGTAAATGATACAGGGAAGTTGAAATCCTTAACCTGAATCTGAGTTCAGGAATACCTTTTGCCCACTTAAATTACTGAAGCCCCTGGGGATCTTCAATTTCTCTCTACTGGCTTATATTTTGTATTTCTGTTCTTTTCACATTCTCCAGGGACTTCATAATCTGAATCTGCTTCAGATCAAGTGAAATAAGAAAAAACTTTACTTGTCTGGCCCACCCTAAGTTATATCCTGACCCTATATGTTAGTGAAAACACCAACCAAAAACAAGTAATAACATACACTTTCTTGGATGAAATTATTTCTTTTTTTAATGCAATGTCATTTCTTTCTCACTTCCCTATTTTGCGAAAAAAGAATCACTTCCATTTTTGCGCTGGGCTTAATTAACCAATCACTTATTTCCTATTAACTTGTGCTTGGACTTTAGACCAATGTACATGAAAATATAATCTGGATTAAAATAATTTCCTAAATCAGATATTTTAATTGGAACAAAACCAGAGGATATTAATTTTTCAAATCCCTGGCTTTGTCACAAATAAAAACTCAAATTTTATTATATTTTTCACAATGATATTTTTGGTCTGTGAACGTATTTTGGTAAATATGTTTCTAATCCAAGAGGATGTCACTCCAACTTCAATATACTCTAGTTCTCAGATATTCTGAGAATGAATTCACTTTCTACTTACATTTAGAAATGAGGAAAAATTGGTAAGCATGCATATAAAATACAGTTACAAAAATCATGAATCCACCTTTTAAGTCACATGAATTTTCACCCCATCCCCTCTCTTTTCTCTGTGTAAGAAGTAGGATACCCTTCTAGGAATTGTTTAGAAATTGAACTTACCTCTATCTAACCCTAATCTTAAACAAAGATCAACTGTGGCTCCTTTTCCAACCTATAAAATACTAAAATAGTTTCTTATTCTATCTAACATAGTCCCTTTTTAAAAAGGTAAAATTCTGGAGTATAGCACACATGCAGAAAAATACACAAATCACAAATGTTGAGCACAATGGGTTTTCTCAAAGTGATTGCTCCTGGAACCACAGCTTGATAATAAATACATAAAAGATGTGACCAGATGCTCCTTCTTATGCCTTTCCACTGATTGCTCTTCCCTGAATGACCCTGTATCCTGACTTCTATCACCATTGTTTACACTTACCAGTTTTACATCATTTATCCGTCTGACTGTTTTCAGTTAAATTTATATTTGTGAGATTCACTGATGTCATTCGTTGATTGTGAAAAAGTTTACTCATTCATTCTCATTAATGTTTATAATTTAATTGCCTTAGTGTAACTGTTTTTTTAATCACTCTACATGACATTGCTAATCTTTGTTTTCATCATTCTGGTAAGTGTCTTATACTATCTCATGTGGCCACTGAGTACTGTTTTGAAAAAAATTACAGGAATATAGTTGACATACAAGGTTACATTAATTTCAGTTGTACAACATAGTAATGTGACAAGTCTACACATTATGCACAAGTCACCACACACAAGTGCAGCTGCCATCTGTCACCATACAATGCTATTACAATACCAATAACTATATTCCCTTTGATGTGCTTTTTGTTTTCATGACCTACTCATTTCATAACTGAAAGTCTGTATCTGTCACTCTTCTTTATCTATTTTGCTCATCCCCTCCCCCTTGACAACCATCAATTTGTATTTATGGGTCTGTTTCTTCTTTTTGTTTGTCTTTGTATTCATTTGTTTTCCTTCTTAGAGTCCACATATAAGTGAAATCAGAAAATATTTTTCTTTATCTGACCCATTTCTCTTAGCATAATACCCTCTAGGCCCACCCATGTTGTTGCAAATGGCAAGATACTCACTTTTTCATTAATGTCATTCATTATACTACTGTGTCTTAAAATTAATTGATACATAACTCTCATTGGGCTAATTTAAAAAATGTTTTAGGATTTATTTTTAAAGTACTATTTTTCATATGCTTTCAAATAGTTGCTACTGAGGTTTTGGTTTAAAGCATTTATCTCCTTATTAAATAAAGTTTAAAATAGACATAGAAAAAACATTAGGAAATGTTCATCAGTTCCTCAACCATTTACCATCACTCTTAAATGTTGGTGTATGTACGTCAGCTAATCTGTACGTCTTAAAACTTTGACAAATAAAACATCATTTAATCTAAGGTGTTTTTTCCAAAAGCAGTCTAGGTGTCCAAGAATCTCCTAAAGTTGTAAACTGTTTATTTTTTGGAGATATAGCTTTGAAAAGAAACCCAAAGTTATGAATTAATGAGATTTGAAACTATTCATCCAAATTGTTGCATTTGTAGCTCTAATCTACCTCAAAACACATTTTTTAGCCTTCTTTTAAAATGTAACTTATGATTTGATTTTTTTCATTATGTAACTTAATGTTATCTAAAAACTGGTATTTAAGATGGTTTATATATTTTTGTTTAACTACATTGGGCATTATGATTTTCTGTTCTCTCAATTCTGAAAATTTTGAATATTTATGTTTCATCCAATTTTTAATTGTTAATATTTGGTCTTGGAGTTGGTGAAGTCATATTTCTATCTTTTGTTGATTTTAATTTTTTAATTTGAGCAACTAGTGCAGAAATGAGTTGAGGATCTATTAAGTATGTGCGTGGCATTGATTAAATGCTGAAAAAAATTAATAAAACAGCCCTCAATTTATTGCATAAGGTGTGAGTTTGTGTGTGTGTGTTTAGGGATATACATGATGGACCAGCTGTGAAGGACCAGCTGTCTTTCACAAACTTTCTTTGGGAAAAACAAAAGAAAATAACAACAACAATCACAAAAAACCTGAAAGCATGTGTCATAAAAACAATGTGTCATAAAGGCCATTTATATGCTTCTGAAGGACACAAAGGAACAAATATGGGAGAAGCATGAAAGAGACTTACAAAGAAGTGACGAATCAGGGGAGTCAGAGAAGGGTGAACAATACTGGAAGAAAATATGAGTATTTGAATAGGAAGCATTTCATATCTACAAGTTCTGTTGGCTACATGAATCATATGTTTCAGCATAATTCTTCAAAAGCTAAAGTGATTTTAGGCTGCAGTAGCAGAAACCTAAGTTATGGCAGTACCATTGCAAGTGTGCACTGTCAGGCTGCTGGAACGTGTGTATTCAGTTCTGCATGCTGCCTTTAGTATGAACCAAGGAGAAGGTGACCGTGAATAGATAGCGTGACCCAGATAGGTAGGATCTAAGTGAAACAATGCATGAGGAACAGTTGAAAAGATAGTCTAAAAAGTAGTTATGTGAAACACAAAATCCTCTCAAATCCCAAATTATCTATTCTTCCAGTGAAGAAAAACTCATTATAATTATCATATGATAATATTACAATAGTATCATATTCTGTATTATTATAACAATTATTATTTTTCTGAAGGCAGAATCATATTCTTTTGTAAAGAATGTCGTCACGGCTTATAGACAATTATATATTATTTTATAAAGAATGTGTGACTTTGAATAGAAGGGATGCCACATGTTCTTAGTGAGTCTGATGCAAGTAATCACAGAAAATCGTGCTGGTTAACATTTATAGACAACTCAAGAGTTTTTGGAGAATGATTTTTTTTTTGAATGTTTAAATTTCCTGCAAGGAGAATCTGCAAAGGGCAGCAATAATGCTGGAAAGAATTACTTAAAACGTTCTAAATAATAATAAGAGGAAAAAGAACAACAACATTGCTATGTTACTAAAACAGAAAATGATGATTTGAAAGCTTAAAAGCAAACGATAGTCTGAAGAATCATGTTTGTCCTTCATTTGGTTCAAATTGAAAAGCTAAATCTAAACATAAACTGCATTTTCATCATTAGTTCAGAAACACCGAATCAAGATAAGGTAACAAAAGCCCTGGAAAGATATTGATTTAGACCCTACAAGTTAATTTAAAGATAAGATGGGAAAAAAAAAAAAAAAAAAAAAAAAACTTGAAAAAAATAGGAAAAACCAGAGAAATTGTAGTTTGTCTTTTTATTTGTCCTTTCTGAATTTAGAAGGGTACAATAGTAAAATGTATATGTATGTATTTAAATATGTAAAACGTTGCAAGAAGTGTGACTTTCTGGCTTAAGTTGCATACATGTAATATAAATGTAAAGGTGGAACATCATATTCAATTCAGCCATTCCGCACATGTTGGGCACACAATATATGCCATTTGATAGACTTTTTGCTACATTAGTTCATATTAAGGAGAGGAAAAATATTTTTTGGTTTATAACATTTCTTTTTTCCCATGTTAATGCCAAATTTTTGTAAAAAGATCATAGCAGTATTACAAATCATACCAGACTAAATATTACATTCTTTAACCCTCTTTTAGTCATTATTTGAACATAAAAATCCTGTAGACAATTGTCCACTTCATAGGGTCTTCAGCCGTAAAATTTATCAGATGACTGTAAAATTTACTGGACAAATGAAGGGCCATATACATCAATATTGCATTGTTTCTCTACTAACCATAATTATTTTCAACTGAAGAAAAGGATCGTTTAATGTGTTCATTAGTCATTCGGGGCCTACATAAATTGGAAAACACCTATCTGCGAATGCCTTTGATAGAGATGCAAAGGAATTCACTCCTATCAGAAAACCAAATTCTAATAAATGCAATGGATGGATAAAGTTATACAACAACATGACAATGTCTTCTGATATATATACGTGTGTGTGTGTGTGTGTGTGTGTGTGTGTGTATAGAGAGAGAGTTGTGGAAGCAGAGAAGAGAAGACACCCAACTCACTCTGGGAAGTCAGACAGGGTTTAATTCGAAAAGGCATGACAGAGAAAATATGGCTTTAGTGGTATCTGGGAAGGCAAAATAACAAGACAAAGAATGATGTTCCAGGAAGAGACAACAATGCAAATATTGAGGAAGCAGTCATTAAGGGAAGAACAGACACTTAGCAAAGCTGAATTCCAGGGTGTGCAAGTTTGAATAAAAGATATTAAGTCTGGGAAAGTAGGCAATGTCTTAAAAAGAGAAGACTGGGCATGAAATTTTGAGGAGATTAAACATTATTCTGTAGTTGTTGAGTGGTCACTGAGGGAATAAAAAGAGACAATTTATTTTGCCTTAAAGCTCTTTCTAGTTGTGTGGGGTATGTACTTAAAGGGTACAGGACTAGAAAAGGCAACCTCAGTTAGGAGGTCTCTCTGACCTCCTATTCAATGATAAAAATGATAATGAGGCAGGATCAATAGAGGCTATAAAACTAGATGATTTTTTTTACATAATTAGAGGTACAGCTGAAATACTTAAGGGGTAATGCATGAGAGTATTGCAAATAGGATTCTTTGAGAAGCAGACTTTGAGACAGTTTATCATTCAGGATGTTTATTAAGGATCAAATGGTATCAATACCTTTAGAAAAGGGAAAGAGGAAATAAGGATGGGCAGAGGGAGAAATCCAGCTGTGATTTAGTCCAAAGAGATTCAACAGATCAAAAAGAGTTTCCTGAGGCTGAAATAACTGGTCAGGATGTCCTGCATTGGGCTCAATGAGTGAGCTTCTATACTGCCTATGCATTTAATCCTTGGATGTGGGTCTCACCACCAGCAGCGTGACTTTGGCTGAGGTAGTCCACTGAAGTCAAGACAATCCCTGAAGGGGCCAACAGCTGAAGACTGAGTGTTGATAGCCTTTCTAATACCCAGAAACATGACAGTCAGTCCAGGGAGATTTCAGTGGTGGGACATTACAGTAGGTGTGAGGGAGAAGACCATCCAAGGTTGATTCTAAATTTTACAGTTTGAGAAAAAGATTATGGAATGATTCAATACAAGAGGTTTGCAGAAAGAATGTGTATTGGTGGCTTAGAGAATTCAGTTGTAGCCTTATTGAATCTGACTGAATGTTTTTAGGTGGAGTTGTTATAGTATTTATAACATCTTTGCCATGGGCCACATCTCTGCATAGGCCAGGAAGTTTAATTTTGTCAAGCAAATCTCACTTGTCAGTCAATATAAATAAATATATTTAGTAATACAGGGTCAAGGAAAGTGACTAAAACTGAAGTGCCTATCATTCACTGGAATAACAAGGCTTAGTACATGCCCTGTTTAGGAAAGAGTCAGTATCTTCCTCATCAAAAAATAACAGGTTAGTTTCTATAAACAATGACACATCAGAGGAAGACTTTCAAATAAATTTTAATATCAAAAATAGGAAATAACAAAATGTCCTATATTAAGCAATTAAATAATATGAAATTAGTCAACAATTTTTTTTTTCTAAAAATAGCTGTAGTTCACTGGGGTGTTTTAATGCTACAGCCATTAATAAGACCATTCTCAGGAGCTCCATGCAAAAAGTGATCATTTTTTAGTGCCATATCATGACATTTCATGAGATTTGGCATGATACCTTATAATAACTTCATTTTCTTCACAGGAAAAAAAAATGAGGCTACTGCACAGTAAGAATTTGCAGTAAATCTTACAAGAACTCAGTAGCTTGGCATTTATTGCCCATCGCTTCCTTTTGATTTAGCGGGTCTGCCCTTCAATATTTCTTTTCTCCAAATACTTGCCCAACTCTGTTTTTAAAACAATTTATACTGGTGGCACATTTTACAGCCTTTGGTAGTTTGTGGCATATGTTATTGTGTCACAATGATCCCACTCTAGTATATTTAGAGAAACTTCTGGATGTCTTTGGTAAAACTCAATTATTTTAAGGGTCTATATCTCCAAGAAAGAAGGGCATGGTACCATTCAGCGCTATTCCATGAGGAGAGTTTTTCTTTAAATGTTGCTATATATTTCACTTTCAGTTTGAAGGAAATATCTGGAAGTGGACTTGTTGAAATTTTTGTTCTTTGTTTTTGAACCTGATGGATAGTATGAATGCTAAAATAAAACGTCTTATAATTGTTATCATAGGTTTGAGTCCAAACATTTAAAATAGTTTTATAATAAAATTGCTATATATATTGAGCTAAAACTTAGGCTTATTTTTGAGAGTTAGTATTTTCTCTGGTGGGGGATATTGATGGAGAAGGCTATGCATGTGTGTGGTCAGGAGATTATATATACCTTCCCCCTAGGTTTGCCGTGAACCTAAAACTGATCTCAAAAATTATGTTGATACAACAAACATAAAAAGAGTCCTGTTTCCATAGAGTTGACACTAGTAAAAATAAAAGGGGAATAAACACAACATAGAGATATTTTAGACAATGACAAGTGTTATGATGATTATTCTGGTTTAAGGCAAGGAAGATATCCATGAGGAGATGACATCCTGAGCCAAGACATGAAGACCAAGGAAAATCCAGCCCTGAAAACATTTAGAGAATATCACCGCAGGCAGGGAAATTTGGAATTGCAAAGGTCCTGGTAGAATGAGCAGAAATAATGATCCATGTGCATAGTTGGTATCCAGGGATTATCAAGAAAGGCATCATAGGGCAAGTAATATTTAAACAAGATCTTTGAGGAATTCACCTAGAGAAGAAAGGAGATGCCAGCTCCTTGTTAGGAGTAAACTCATGGGGTACCTGAAATATTCTGAGGGAGGAAGCAGACAACAAAGCTGAAGATCATTATGTATAAGGGAAGTAGAAAGCAAATTGGGCTATACATTGAAGAACTACAAATCCTATGAATAAGCCAGTGAATTGTTTGAGGAAGGGACTGCTAGGAACAGAACTGCAGTTTTGAAATATTAGTCTGGCAGCAGCAGTGGTAAATGATCTGGTGTGTGGAAGGCAAGATGGAAAAGAAGTATAACAGAATGATATTGAATTAGCCTGTGGGAAGATGATGAATGTACTTTTCTGGAGAACTGGCAATAGAAATGAAAGGAAGAGAAAATACTAGCTAAGCCTTTAAAGGAGGAATTAATTATCATGGATATGAGAGTTGAGTCTGATTTTAGAAGACAGCATAAAAGAGGCTATTAGGTCACAACAAAACATAACAAACAGTCCACACAATGAAGGGTCGTCAAGGTTGAGATACTCTATCAAGTAATCTAAGAGCATAAAAGAAGATGCTGCTTTTGTCAATTAGGAGGTTATTGATAATCTTTAGTGCAGAAAATGTAATTTTATGCTACAGGAGGACTGGGATGATGTGGAGAGGGGACTAGGGAAGGAGATTATTGATTGGTAATTGTTACCCTTAGCCAGTGATTGTGTCACACAAAAAATGCAGAACATCTAGAGGGAAATGCATAGAAAAAGTGTGATTTACTCATCATAAACTAGAAAGTAGATGAAATGGCTGTTTTCATGATACCAGTGCAGCTCTTTGTGGCTAGACATATCACATGATTATAAAATATGAAAATATATAAAAAGTTATTAAATCTAGGGACACCTGTGTAGCTCAATCCATTAAGTGTACAACATTGGCTCAGGTCATGATCTGGTGGTTTGTGGGTTCGAGCCCCACGTCAGGCTCTGTGCTGACAGCTCAGCGCCTGGAACCTACTTCAGATTCTGTGTCTCCCTGTCTCTCTCTGCCCCTCCCTGCTCATTCTCTCTCTCTCTCTCTCTCTCTCTCTCTCTCTCTCTCAAAAATCAATAGAACAATAATAAAAAGTTTTATAAAATCTAGATCTGTGGCATTAAATGTGCATTTTAATGCTTAATAAAATTGAAGAATCTTCACTAGAGATAAATTTAAAGGTGTATGACATTCGATGGGCATTTACTCTCTAAAATCTGTTGCATGCTGATAACAGTGATAGTAAATTTAACAATATTAATAAACTTGAGTTTTAAGGGGTCCCTGGGTGGCCAGTCAGCTAAGTGTCCAAATTCTGCTCAGGTCATCATCTCACAGTTCACTTCGTGAGTTCCAGCCCAAACCCGCTCCCCCCCTCTTACACACACACAAGGGTTCTCCACTGTCAGGGCAGAGCCCTCTTAGATGCTGTCTCCTTCTCTCTTTGCCCCTCCCCCACTCGCCCCATTCGTGAGCAAGTGCATGTGCATGTGCACTCTCTCTCTCAAAAATAAGAAACATTAAAAAATAAGCTTGAATTTTAATATTTAGTTCAATTTATTAGTTTAGTTTATGTATTTTCTGATTAAAAAATAAAGAATGGAGGGGCACCTGGGTGGCTCAGTTGGTTGAGCATCTGATTTCGGCTCAGGTCATGACTTCACAGCTTGTGAGTTCGAGCCCCGTGTCAGGCTCTGTGCTGACAGCTCAGAGCCTGGAGACTGCTTTGGAATCTGTGTCCCTCTCTCTGCTCCTCCCCTGCTCATGCTCTTTCTCTCTCTCTCTCTCTCTCTCAAAAATAAATATAACAAAAAAAATTAAAAATAAAGAATGGAAAATGAATGGAAATAAGAGAAATTATATCTCATTCAAATGAAATAAAACCAATATCATTTTATAATATTTCCTGTCAATCTTTTCTCTACATATAATTTTTAAAATAGTTATCTTTATTATATACATCTCATAGTCATGATATGATACTTAACCCAGTAGTGAGTATGTACGTATGTATGTATCTTACAAACTTACAAACCATAAGGCTCCACATTGCCATCTGGTTGGCAGGTTGATCAAATAACAAACCTTAAATTAATTTTAATGTTTATTTATTCTTGAGAGAGAAAGAGAGACAGAGTATGAGTGGGGAAGGGGCAGAGGGAGGGAGACACAGAATCCAATGCAGGCTCCAGGCTCTGAGCTGTCAGCACAGAGCCCATGCAGGGTTCCAACCCACAAGCTGTGAGATCATGACCTGAACCGAATTTAGACACTTAACCATCTGAGCCACCCACATGCCCCAAACAACAAGAATTTAATTTAGAGTCATCTTTCTTTATTAATCCTGGCACCAACAGTCTTAGGTCTGCTTTCCTAAGGTAGAAGCTTTGAGATGGAGATTTGTGGGCAGTAAGTTTATTGGGAACCAACAATACTTATAAAGGAGAGATAAAAGAAAAATTAGGGAAAAACAGAAATTCAATTTTTATGGAATTTCAACAAAGTCTTCAGGTGATTTTATGAGATGTTAGACAGGGACCTTCCTTCAGTTTTCTTCCAACTGAGGCCAGGAAGCTGAACCTTTGTATTCCTATAATACCTGTCATTAGATGCAGGATGCCTCAAGGGGAAGGACATGCTTGGCCAAAGCAATTACTTTTGACCAAGAGCAGTTGCTACAGCAGGTTCAAACAGTTGGTAACCAGCAGGCAACACTCCTGGCAGAAAGAGTATCTGAGTCCCAAAGAGAAGGAATCCAGGTACATTATACCATCTAATACCTTTTCTGTCCCTTTCAGGACCTCGTTACCACAATGACAGAAATCTTAGTCTGTTTTGAGGGGTCAGTAATGTATCTTAAACACTTAGAAAAAATTGCATGTCACATAGTAGACATTGAATAGTTGTTAAATGGGTAAGTTTTTCCACTAGATCTAAAGCAGACAAAGATGTCTATCTGTGGGCTTCCTTTGCTGGCAGGAGAAACTTATCTAGATCACCTTGTCATTGATAATTCAAACTCAGGATCCCAGTTTATGCCAGTCTCCATTTTAACTCCCCAGATTATTGAACCCTCTTCTCCCATTCTTTGCCTGGCCATTGGTGTCCAATGCTTAAAATCCCTGATGTGGACATTTGTATATATCCTTTGATTCTAAAATTATTACCCTGGGGGCATATGGGTAGCTCAATCGGTTGAGAGTCCGACTCTAGATTTTGGCTCTGGTCATGATCTCATGGTTAGTGGGTTCTAACCCCTCATCAGGCTCTACACTGATAAATTAGCCTGCTTGATATTCTCTCTCTCTTCCTCTCTGCCCTTCCCTACTTACTGTCTCTCTTTCTCTCTCTCAAAATAAACTTGAAAAAATAAAATTATTACTCTGTTATATTTTGTATTCTATCTTTCATTTACATTTGTTTTGTTTATTTCATTTATATTTTAAAATGTTGAATATTCTTGATGGTTTTTGCAAGCTTTGTAAAGTATTTAAAATAATTGTGTTGTAACATTTCATTTGTGGTTTGAGGACTTCTCAGAATATACAATCTAACTGTGACTTCTGGCTACTTGTAATCAGGCCTGTGAGGCATCTAGCAACTCTGTTTTGTCCTTCTTTAATTGGCCAGAATATGAAAATGTCACTGTTCTGTGAAGATTGTACTAAGTCATTCTTTCCCAAATTTATTGAAGTCATTTTTTAAATTCTTATGTAAGTAGTGACGTGCATATAACCTGCTTTACTGTTTCCTAATGGTCCATTTATTTATTTTTATCCAATAGCACAAAATGAGTAGATTGAATTCTTGTTTTCATGAACAGATTGACCTTTACTTCCTGATGAGAACAAGTTTGAGTAAAAAGCTATCAGGTTTTAAAAGTGATCCAATCAAATTCTGTAAACTTGTTTTCAGAATGCTATTAGGAACAAAAACAAACACCACATTTATGTGTCACTATCCTTGTTGCCACTAGCAGACACTGTCCCCCACCCCCACCACACACACACACACACACACACACACACACATACACCCTTCTTTTTCTCACTCTTGCCTCCCCTTCCAACTGCAATCAAGTGGTTCCTCCTTCCTGGCTCAGGCCAAATAGCTTCATTGTGCAGTAGTATCTCTGTAGACCAATGAAGTTTGTATCTCATTGTACGATGATAGTATTCACATTATATTTTTTATTTGATACATCTTCTTCACTAGAATAAGAGCTCCTAAGAAGAAGGAAATATGTCGGGATCACCTATGTGGCTCATTCGGTTGAGTGACTTCGGCTCAGGTCATGATCTTGCATTGGTGCCTTTGAGCCCTGCATCAGGCTCTGTGCTGACAGCTAGGAGCCTGGAGCCTGCTTCAGATTCTGTGTCTCCCTCTCTCTTTGCCCCTCCCCCACCCACACCCTGTCTCTCCCTCAGAAATAAATAAACATTAAAAAACATTTGAGAAGGAAATAGGTCATAATGCTATTTATAAAGAAAACACCTAGCATAGTTCCTTTACATAATAGTCATGCTGAATACTGAGGGACCAATGAGGCCCACTGGGTCCCAAAAAGAAGGACCAATCACTCATTTTTTCAAAAGCTTTCAATGTACATATATAGATATTTTATAAATATCTCGTAATTTGACATTTTTTTTCTGCCTGCAGATGGATGTCACCACAATGCATAATGACAGAGGCAGAAATTGGAGTGATACAGCTACAAACTAAGAAATGCTAGGAATCTATGGCTACTGCAGAAAGCCAGGAAGAAGCAAGAAGTGAGAGTCTTACAGTGAGCACAGATCTGCTGACACCTCAAATTTGAAATTCTAGCCTCTGGAACTGTGAGAATATATGTCTGGTGTTTTAAGTGAACAGCTGGTTATAGCAGCCCTAGGGGCATATATGTAGTCTATACACTCAACCAAAACCAGGTAAATGTATTGTACAAATATTTGTATTTTGGGAAGTCGATGTATCATGGTATGCTGATTTAAAGAAAGATTTCTTGGGGCTCCTGGGTGGCTCAGTTGGGTAAGTGTCTGACTTCAGCTCAGGTCATGATCTCTGTGGGTTTGAGTCCCATATTGGGTTCTGTGCTGACAGCTCAGAGCCTGGAGTCTGCCTCAGATCCTGTGACTCCCTCTCTCTCTCTACCCCTCCCCACTTGTGCTCTGTCTCTCTTTTACTCTCAAAAATAAGCATTAAAATTTTAAAAATTAATTTAAAAATTTTAATAAAAAAAGAAAGAAAGATTTCTTTAGCCAAACAAACCTGGGAAACAGGGCATTTTTTATCTCTCTTCAGTAGATTATGATGATTAATTGTTTTTATTTTTATTTTTAAAACATTTTTTAAGTTTTTATTTATTTTTGAGAAAGAGAAAGACAGACAGAGTGTGAGCAGGTGAGGGGCTGAGAGAGAGGGAGACACAGAATCCGAAGCAGGCTCCAGGTTCCGAGCTGTCAGCACAGGGCCTGACATGGGCTCAAACTCACGAATGGTGAGATTACAACCTGAGCCGAACCTGTATGCTTAACCGACTAAGCCACCCAGGTGCTCCAGATCATGATTGTTAATTGTATGTGCTAACGTGACTGGACCATGGGTATACCGATACTTGGTCATACATTATTCTGGGAGTTTGTGCAAGGGTATTTTTGGATTAGATTAACTGAATAACATTTTCGTTGGTAATGTAAAGCACATCACCCTTATAACATGAATGGACCTCATCCAATAAGTTGAAAGCCTGAACAGAACAAAAAGAATGACCCTCCCCAAGAATTCTCCACTTGACTGCCTTTAGATTTCATCTGCACTATCGGCTGTCTTGGATCTCAAGCCTGCCAGACCACACTTCAGATGTGAATTTGCCAGTCTCCATAAACATGTGAGCCAATCCCTTATAATAAATGTTTCTCTCTCTCTTTCTCTGTGTATATTGTGTATATATAATGTGTACATATATATATATTTGTACATATATGTATGTATATTAGTATATGTGTGTGTGTGTACAAAAAATGCGCACAATTTTATGTGGTTGTGTCTCTCTGCAAAACCCTGACTAATACAGATTTAAGGTTATTTTCATGTATTGACTCTGAACAGTGGTCAATTTATTTATATGACTTTGTTTAACCTCCTTTTTTGAAACTTTATTACCAAAACGTTTATTCACTGAATTCCTGTGACATCACATAAATCCAGTGTGCTCTGATTTTTACTTAGTAAATGCATATACATTTTCAAAATATGAATGAGTATAGCTACAAGAACCTTGTAAAGCACTGTTGTATAACCAGTAACTCCTAGTATCATTTGTGATGTCTATACCTGCTCAGTCACTACTCAAAAGCCACAACTGCTTGAAAGTCATATTATGGCTCTTCAAGTGACAGGACTCCTGTGGGTCCTGACTAATCCATGCTGTATCAATCTATCCTTTCTGACAAACATACAAACAGAAAATATAATTTTAACTGGTTATTCAGAAACATTAGGAATTATGACCTCCAAAGAACAATCAGAGCAAGCCAACAGGCTTAATTTAATAGAGGTGATAGCTAAGCACATGCATTCTGGTTATTATAACATAGTTAACAGTTGGAAACCTTTGATCAAAATAAGTAATTACATGCAAAGTTATTGTATGAATGCAAATGACATGAAAAACACCATGTTACTACTTACACAAATGATCACGCTAAGTACTAGTGTGCACAAAATGATCGGATTTTAGTGTTTCCACAAAAACATTCAGCTGATGGAAATGAAGGTTTTATAGATGTAATCAAATTGGATATGTTCTGTATGCTGTCTTTTGAAGCATGAAACCAATTCATAATTATTCTACTGTTAGCTATCTTTTATTTTAATTGATTTACTGCTTTTGTCAGATGATTTCTATATTTAATCAAGATTGACCTGTACTACATTCTTATGAATAGATTTAGCAATGTGCTATAAAAACATGCTTGCACAGTATTATAGGATTAAGTATTCTGCTTCCTTGAGAAAAATTTTCTCTATGTTTTTACAAGGAGAGGATATTTGTTTTTATCAAAGTATAATTGACATACAATATTCTATTAGTTTCAGGTATACATTACAGTGATATGACGTTTTCATAAATTATGAAATGTTCCTCATGGCAAGTCTAGATACCATCTGTATCCATACAAAGTTATCACAACATTATTGACTTTATCCCCTATGCTGTACATCACATCCCTTTTATTTTATAATAGTAAGTTTGTGCCCCTTAACTTCAACTATTTTACCTGGCCCTCCAACATCGCCCTGCTCTGGTAACTAGCAATTTATTTTTTCTATATATGAGTCTGTTTCTGTTTCTGTTTCTGTTTTGTTTGTTCATTTGTTTTGTTACCATTTGGGTTTTGTCTTTCTCTAGCTGACTTATTTCACATAGTATAATACCCTCTGGGTTTAGCTATGTTGTCACAAATGGCAAGATTTTATTATATTTTTGTAGCTAAGTGATATTCTATGGTATATATATATATATATATATATATACACACACACCACAGTGATGATACTGTTTTCTTATAATTTGCTTTGATTATTCAATGTAAGTGCATGTCTTTTTTCTTTGGGAAGATTTCTGGTTTGATTTATTTTTGTTTTGGGATATATCTGTTTCTACTATCACATCCCCCCTTTTGATTCAAAAGCTTAAGGGGGAGTGTTGGTATTCTGACCTAGGAACAGCAAGTACGAAGTATTTTGGCATTACAAATTCAATCAACACACCAACAAATCATCTCAATGGTTTTAATCTTCCAAAAGGCTAAGTGTGTGAATCATGAGAAGGCAGTAAGCTTATGTACTTAGCAGAATGATAAGGATTAAAGAACACATCAGAGAAAAGTGGGAAGCCATCTAGCTGAGACAAGCCTGTAAGGGAAATTAGAAGAAACTCGAAGGTATGAATAAATAATATCATTAAAATTTGATTCTGTGTACTGTTCTCTCTGATTCTGACATTAAAATTTGAATTGGACAATTAATTTTAATTTTGTTGATTCTCACCAGTGTAATTCTAAAATGTCCAAATTTTAGAATTAGACTTATTTTCTAAATTAGCTATTTTTAGTGATTAAAAATTGGTTAATTTAGTACTGGGAACTTTTTTGTGATCCTTATTGTTGCAAATATTAAGTTGATAATTTTGTAATTATTGAAATAATTATATCTCAATAAATTAAATAGATATAGATATAAATATACATATAGATATGGATATTAAAATAGTATTTGGCAAACTGATGGTTACCAGAGGGGAGGAGTGTGGAGGGATGAGTTAAATAGGTGATAGGGATTGAGGAGTGTGTTTGCGACGTGCACTGGATGTCACGTGGAAGTGTTGAATCAGTAAATTGTACACCTGAAACTAATATTACACTGTAAGCTAACTAAAATTTATATAAAAACTTGCAAAAAATCTGACTCCCCCCCAAAAAATTAATATTTGGCTCCAGATCATGGATTTTGCACCAGAGTAGTAAGTCTTTAGGGCACCTCACTTGCATGAGCCCATCTAAAGCCTTATGAGGAGATGTTGTTCATGTAGTCATGAGTTTTTTTTTTTTTAAATGGCAAAAGTAAGATATTTCAACTGTAATTGGTTAAGACCATTGTCCCTTTGCATGCCAATTCCCCCTGCAACTCCTTTACTTTGTGGTAGGTGTCATTGGCATAGCTGCAGGGATTTGAAAGATAATGGCTAAGAGGAAGTTTAACTGATAAATCTAATTGCTTAATCTAGACACTATGATTGGTCTGAGATCCAGAGAAAATTCTTCATGTCATGGTAAACTCTGGTTGAGATACTTTTTTGGTCATCTTGGTGTGTGAATGGCTTCCAAGAATACTCCTGTTATGAACTGCCTGCTTTACCCTGTTCATCACCCAAAATACAGACCCAGAGATTTATTGCTAAATGGTCATATCCTATGACAGTTAGCACTGAGAAGCAAGTGGTTAACAGAAGAAACAAGATGTACAGACCCAGAAGCTTATGTGTGGAAAATTCTTAAAGACCTTATATAGCTTATATGTGAAAGGAAATTGATAGAGGCTTTCCCTTAAGGATTTATATCATATTACTATAATAATTTTTAACCTACAAGGAAATTTACCAAACTATCAGTATTATAAAAAAATAACAAGTTTGAATCAATCACCCTAGAAGAAAAACAGAATTATCACATTATCTCTGCAGAAAATGATAGCACATTGTTCTATGAAAGGGCCCTTAAAGAAGGCAGCCAAAGTACACAGAGAAGTATTATAGTCCCTTTTTGTAAATTAGTCAATCTGCTGATGCTCTGTTGTTAGGTGCCTACACATTAAGAATTGTTCTGTCTTCCAGAGAATTTTCTCCTTTATCATTATACATATCACTCTTTACATAATGCTCCTGATAACTTTCATTATTTTGAATTCTGCTTTGTTTGAAAATAACACAGGCACTCCCACTTTCTTTTGGTTCATGTTATCCTAATTGGTTTTCCTCCATCCACGTATTTTTAATCTATATTTTTCTTTATATTTAAAGTAGGTTTTTTGTAGACAACATACAATTGGGTCTGTTTATCCACACTGATAACCCCTGTCTTTTAATTAGTGCATTCAGACCATATTAAAACTTATTATTTATGTAGTTGGATTAATATCAACAATTAATGCTTTCTATTTTTAAATTTTCATTTATTTATTTTGAGAGGAGGGGAGGGGTAGAGAGAGAGGGTGAGACAGAATCCCAAGCAGGTTCCTCGCTGTCAGGACAGAAGAGTCCGACCCCCGGCTAGATCTCACAAATCGTGAGATCATGACCCGAGACGAAGTCAGATGCTTAACCAACTGAGCCACCCTAGGGCCCCCTACCATTACTGTTTTCTATTTGTTGTCCTTGTTTTTTGTTCCTATTTTGTCTTCTACTCTTTTTCTGCCTTTCGTGGTTTTAACTGAACATTTTATATTATACCATTTTTTTCCTTTCGTATACTTTTCTTATTACTTTTTTATTGACTGCCCTACAGTTTGTAATACACATTTACAACTAATTCAATTCCACGTTCAAATAACACTATACTGCTTCACGGGTATAAGGGTACTTTATAATAACAAAATAATCCTAATTCTTCCTTTTTGTTCTTTGAATAATTGTTGTCATACATTTCACTTATACATATGCCTACAAAAGGCTACATATCAAATGTAGTAACAATGCTGTTTTTCTTATTTTTAACAAACTGTTATCTGTTTATTGTGTTGGTCCCAGTTTATTGATGGTGATGTTCTCAGCTAGAAATGCCTGAGGCACTTGGCTGGACTCCTATAACTGATAGGGAGCTGCACAGACATCTCCCCCACTGGAGCCAATGTAGTGAATGAATCTGCTCTTCTGGCTTCTATTATGATCACAGAATGCTCTTCAGCAAAAAATATCAGGGAACATCAGGGAACAAGAATTATTATTCATAGTTTCTGCAGGGTGCATGGCATGCTCAAGTGAGGGCATGAAGAAGTCAGAGTGAGATTGTGGGAAGAGGGTAGGAAGAGAGAGAGGAGAGGACCCTCGGTTTTGCCTTTACTAGGGTCTGATGGTAAATTATTTGGGGTTTTGAGGGATTATTCATGATTTGCCAATTTGCAGCATGACAGTGAGAATTTCCCTTCCTCCACCTGGAAGGCTAGGACCAGCTGGATTTAGTATTTACCCTTCACGTGAAAGGATAGAACCAGCTGGGTTGGGTATTTTTTCTCCTCCAATGGAAAGCTAGAACTAACTGGGCTGGGTGTATCCCTTCCTCCACACGGAAGAGTAGAACCAGCTGGTTGGTTATTTCCCTTCCCCCATGTCTATTAGACTCTGGTAAGCCCTCAGAGCTTAGGCTTTGGTTATATGGTTTCTCCTGAGGAAAGGCTTTACTAAGAACCAAATGTTCCGGTGTTTATCAAATGGTTCTCACTCCCCTCCATGCCTGAAGCACAAAAGGATTTTTATTCAGTAATCACTGTAAGAATCCAGTAGAACTCTAGGGGTGATGCTTACAAAAGTGTGGGGGCTTCCTCATGAATGGGTCCCCTTCCAGTTTTTATCTAACACACTTGTCTACGCTGAACTTCCAGCAACTCATCCATTACAGTTCAGGTTTCCGTACCCAGACGCTCGTTCCTGAGAAGGTTTCTCCTCTGGTAAGTTGTAATTTTTTAATTTGTTGGTCTCTCCAATTTTGGGAGTAGCAGTTTGCCTTGTGACTTCATTTCTCTTATGTGTTTAAGAATTGTTGATTTCATCATTTATTTGTTGCTAGGCAAGAGTGGTCACTTATAAGTTTCTTAAATGCTGGACTAGAATCTTTTTTTCTTTTTCAGTAGTTGAAATGCTTTGCTGTTATTTGATAATATTTAACAGTAGTAGAACCTTAGATGTACAAACAAGTGAAATTTCCTATAGATTTATTATACAGTGTGAAACTTAGCAGTAACAGATTGTAAATTTGGAAGATATATTCAGGTTTGATCCAAACTAGAATCCCTGAAGAAATCATCCACAGCGAGCATTTTCCCCAGATCCCTGTGACTTAGGGTTGAAACATTGGTGAATAAAGTTATCATTGCCTTAAGTACTGAAGTTATGGTAATGCTTAACAGATACTTACCTTAGTTCCCCAAACTTGTGGGATACAAACAATAATAAAGCCAAAATATGTGTGCTTGAAAGGAAAATGACCCCTATTTATTTAGTATGTAAACATGAGCAAGATATTTAATCTAAAATTTGGTTTCTCCACTTTCAAAATGGAGTTACCTAAATTACAGTATTTTTTGAAGGTTAAAATATTTATAATTTAAAAAGTGCCAAGTACTTTATACATATTTTATTTCCCTTTCTGTCTTACATTAATATAGTGCTTCCCCAAATGTCCTAATTATTCAAAATATTGGTTTGCTTGTTAAAATTTAGATTTCTGGGTCTACCTAAAAGTTACTAAATCAGAATCTTGAGTATGGGACTGAACATATGTGTGTTCTTTATAAAAGTCATTGAAAAAAATGCACTGTATTAAATTTCAGGTGAGCACAATCTGGCCTAATCAATACAAAGACGTGGAATAAATTAGCAATGCAGAAACACCCTCAAAGGTAGATAAGGTGAAAGATTTGGGATTCAGTTGGGTTTTCTATATGTTGGTTATCATAAGAGTGTTTCTGTAGTTTAAGCTTCTTTGATGTAATTTTGTCTAAAGACTTATATGAAAGTTTAGACCATCTGACTATTTTCTGGAATAAAATACGAGACCTGATCGTACTGAAGTGTCTTCTGGAAAGAATTGCTCATTTACTTCCTTCTTATTCCATTATGAATTAATGATTGAAAGTTATCCAAATAATAGATCACATACTTTGTAAATCTAGAAAATATTGTTGTTTTTTTAAATGTTCCACCAATTCTATTCTGATAATTCACCTGAAGGAATTCCTATCTCGGACACATACACAAACACACTGGTACTTTCTAAAACCCTAGCTCTGATGCTTGCAAAGTGTGTGACCACGGAACAATGATTTAACCTCTTAAAATAAAAAGTTTAGTATGTCAGAAATTAAAATCAGAATAAGTGTATTAAAAAATTATCTTGAGCATTACATCAGCTTATATTCTTAGGTACTGGTATATCATAGATGAGGTTCCTGCCCTGCATTTCAAACTAGTCCAAATGCTTAAAGGTAAGTTTTGCATGGAATTCTATTTCAGATCAATGAAGGGTAACTTCAGGCCCATAGTTTTTAAACTTTTACACAGTTCTGTTATACATAGAGGATATCTTCTTGAGGATGTTTAAAGACCTCTTCTAATCGGAGTTTAAAGATACTTAAATTTCTTTTATATTTACATACAAGCTGTTGAACAGCTATCTATCTACACATTTGTTCATTTTATATCTGCAACGTAATTCATAATAGGAGTTTAAAGTAGAATTCAAAACTAAACATAAAAGTAAAGGAAAAGGTAAAACGGGCAAAGCTGAAAATTCTTTGTTTTTAAAAAGCAAAACTTCATTATGTACCTAGGAAGTTCATTCAAAGTAAGTAAATTTAAAGATGGTAAGCTCATTCAAAGTCAGGAAGAAATTCTCTAAGCAACTGAAATAGCAAAGACTCTTTTATGTGTATTATAAAAAAGGAAAATTGGATCAGTATTCTGATTACAAATTTATAAATAATATAAATATGCTTAAAAATCCAGATAACATATACATGTGAATGATATAATAAATATAAACAATATAGTAGAAAGTATATAAAAGCAATGTAGAGCCAATTACTATTAATTATTAAATACTATTAAGAGTTTAATATAAATTTTCATTTTATTATATATGTGTGTATATGTATATACATATATATATACATACATAGATATATATATATTTCCGGAACTTTTTTAAAAAACATAATTCAATATAAAATGCAGAATTAAGTTCAAAATCCATATTGGTATGTGATTACACTGCTTTAACCCATTTGTCATATATCATGGCCCAAACTCTTACAATGTATAAAATAGCAAAATTTTCTTTAGTAGCTATATAACATTCTATTTAATAAATGCACCATACTTTAATTTTAATTTTAATTAAATTTAATTTTCTTAGACTATTTTCTGTGTTTGTCAATTGAAGTTGATTTTAAGTTTTCCATATTAGAAATAGTTTTCCAAATTAGAAATATTTCCATATTAGAAATAGAAATTTTCTATTCTATTGTTTCTTTAAAATAAATAAATAATTGTCTGGCCAATAGTTGTTTGTATTTAAGTTTAAATAGACATTGCAGATGATTTTAGTAAATTGAGTAACAGAAAGGTAGGCACATTCAAAATATCATATATAATGAAGTATAGATATAGAATTATTTGTGTTTAAGTGTGTAGTTGTCCTTTAATTTTTTTAAGTTTATTTATTTTGAGAGAGAGCCTGCAGGGGGGCGGGGGGGGGGCAGAGAGGAAGGAGAGAGAGAATCACAAGGAGGCTGTGTGTAGTCAGTGCAGAGGCCGATCCCACAAACCGTGAGATCATGACCAGAACTGAAATCAAGACATGAATGTTTAACAGACTGAGCGACCCAAGCCCTCCTGTAGTTGTATTTTAAAAAGAAATGGAGTAAAAATGATCACCCAAGTGTGCATTATCTACTCTGGGTGACAGGATTTTAGGTGATCTTTTCTTCCAGCTGTTATTATTAAATTAAACAAGTATTATATATTTATAAAATATTTGTATAATATATTTAGAAAATCAGACACAAAAGCACACTTGTAATTTGAAGAATTAGAGAAATGATAAAAGGAAAGAGAGAAATCATTGGAACAAATTGTGGAAAAAATGAAACAAAACCAGCTTCATTGTAATAATGATACAATAAGATACCAACAAATTTCAATACAATAGAGTTTTGTGTATTTTCAATGGTTTAATGCATATTTATTTTTAAATACATATTGCCAGGCTTTTTCCATTATTAATTTACATTTGTACCAAAATAGTATAAGTAAATTTGTTTCTCCAACTTGGGTACCGTTAGTCCACTTTGTTTCTTCTATTTTGCGAGATGAAGCATTTTTTTTTTTCAAAGCAACCCAAATGTATAACATTGAAGAGTAAAAGAATAAACTGATATTTGGCGTAGTGTATATTCTGTCTCAAATGCAAAAAAAAAAAAAAATAGATTTACACAAATGTCACAGTATAGGTAAATGTTGGCAATACGAAACAAACCAAGACTATTACATGAAGCATTCTGCCCTTTTTATAAAGTTAAGAACAAGAGCATATACATGTAACGTATTTTAAAATAAGAGCTAGCTGACTATGGGATTTCTGACTGGGCTTTGTTTCTGTAGAGAAAAGGTCGGCATATGTGATGGTGTGGTGGCACAGGGCACCAAATGGTCAGCTGTTAGATATGGGTTACTGATAGATGTCACTTTGGTTTTGTATTACGAATTTTCATCATCAAATACATTACATAACCATTCGTGGGCCATTAGTGGAAAAATTATAAATATGTAACAAGAACCAAGGATTGTGATTAATAGGGTATCCACAAGAGAATAATCTTATTTTGTGATTTTAATATTTACTTCAATGGTTATGCTTGAGTTTCATATCTTTTCAAATATTATGTGGCCCTTTTCATTCTCTTTTGTCTTTTGCTTCTCCATTGTTCTTCATTATTTTTTGTTTTTAATAATATATTTTTGTGTGTGAGAATGGTCATTTCCTAATATTATTCAAGTACAGTCATTTTAAAAATATTTTTGCTCATTTTGGCAAACTTTGGATAAGTGAGATGGACACTGCATTATAATTTTAAAATAACTGACATGGATATGGTTGCTTCTCTATTAAGGACACCTATCCATACTATACCTTTAGAGGTGATACAGTTTTCAAGATATTTCAAGTTAAATATTTAGGTGCTTGCTCCAATCTGTCTCTGACTTTGACTTACGAATATAGGTTAGACATCTTTGTCTCATTTAAAAAATTACCCCTGCATCTTCAAAAGTTTTGGAAAATGCTAGAATATTTTATATCTCTGTCTAGTCATGTCAGTGGAATTTAAGTTCGCATTAGCAAATACCAAAAAAGAATGTTGCATTTGGACTACCTAAAACTGTTTGTATCACAGAGGTTTTAATTTGTAACATAAGCAGTAATATATGTTTCCATAGATAGAAATCTACAGAGAAAATAAGATAGGGCAGTTACTGAAATTAGAATATTTATCAAAAACAAATTGCATTTCCTTATGTGTTCACTGAGCTTAAATGTTAATGAAATTCTCTCTTTCAAATTATATCCACAAGGCAAATATTAGATAAGACCATGTTATGAAGGATTAAAAAAAATGATTGAATTGCTGGTTTTACACTTAATAATCTGGAACAGAGATGTAGGTCAATGGGGAACAAAGGGTATTTTAAGATGTTACTGTTGCTTAGATAAAGTGATAGTTCATTCAAAGAAATAATCAACCCTGTGCACACTTGGGGAAGAGAAAATGATTTCTTTTCATCCCAAATGCCAACTGAACTGTAAAAGGTGACATTTTGAATAAAGGGAAGTAAGGATAAAAATGCTTTAAAAATGCTTATCAAATTGCACCCTTTCATTGCTTAGACCAAGCCTGTAGAATCCTGACAATTTTTAAGTATTTTTAAGTGTCTGGCTTAGTTTCATTAAAAATGTCTACACATGTGCTGATAGAATTAAACATATTTTTTAATAAACATTCTTATTGTAAGGCCTCAGTAAAATGGAAACCTCTCTTACCACCAACCACCATCAGTTCTGATCCAAAAATCACTCTGCAAATTTCTGACAGCAATAATGGCAAAATTCTAGTCCAGAAAAATTTGTTTCCCTGAGAGAGAGAAAAGTTCAAACAGTGATATTGGGTATTTTTATGTGAGGATATTTTGTAATATGTTCTTCATTTTTTATGAATATAAATGAAGGTAAAGAAAATAAACTAACATTTAAATCATGAAAGAAATGGTATACATGAAAGTAGAGAGTTACCAAAGTGGAAAGTGTCACTTATCTCATGTGTAACTCCTAGGATGTATACCAGTTTCATTGATAGCCAGATATAAAGCCTATTGCAGGCCACCCCAGAAATTAGTAGGAATCTGCTGCAGGAAGAAAGGGAGGCAGCATTTATTGACACTTAGGTCCAGAATTGGTAGAAGCTGAAAATGCAACAGCCTGTCTGGCTAGAGAAAAAGCCATAACCAAGATATCATTGGAAGCAGAGAGAAATGGGAAAGACACGGTCTCTTAATTCTACCTCCCAATATCTTGCTAATGTTTCTGATCACCAGGAAAGCTTGAGGTCAGCTGACCTAGGAGCCTAAAAAACTGAGTATCTCAGCCATGTGCTGGGACTCAGGCTTATGCAACTTCCTTATACCTTCGAAACAAGCTTGAGTCTGATATTTTATGAAACATTTCCATTTTACTTAAGATTTTTTATAAACAAATTGTTCTGTCTTGGTATGTCAGATAACATCAAATAATTCTCATAAACAGTTCAGTTCACAGTGTTGAGGTATCTCTTGGTCAAGGATTAATTTTCTGCTAGGGCTGATTAGCTGTAAAGTACTGGTTAACAGCTGAATGCATGGCTTTACCTTAAAACCCTAAGGATCTTTGAAATCTCTTTTGGAAATGGCAATTAATTTATTTACCACAGCCATTTTAAGCATCATGAGATCCTCAAGTTCTTAAAAATTGAATGTCTTGAGATTTTGTATAGTAGCTTGAAATTAGTTTGGAGTAATAGTCTCCCCTTATTCTGGGTCCCTTTCATAACTAGAAAGATTTATGGGTTCCCTGGTAAATGGGTCACAGCAAAATATATAAATCCCAAGAGATCCAACAATCATTGCAAAAACCTAATGTTTATTTTTTTAAAAAAGCATTCTGACAATACACAGAACACAGTTCCTGTAGGAAAGTGACCGATGGGATAGTCACATGAAATGTCACAGGGTTTATATGATACATGTTTGTCTTAATCAAGTTGCTACTACTTATTCACCAAGTCTAATAAGATTCTGTATCCTTTGTACTACTGGATTCAGATCAAGGAAAAACCTGGTTACTGAACAATACTTTACTAGAATTCCTTACTGTATACTTGGATTATTTTAACTTTGTCTATTGAAACACAGTTGTAAAAAGTGTTCAAGGAGAGCAAAGAAGTTGAAAAAATATTCTAACACTTTTAATAGTGATTATTATGAAGCTAGTTTCTTACAACATTGGACTATAAGCTACCTTGTCTTAAGGGAAGAATATGTACCGAATACAAGAAAAGATTGGCTTATGATGAGAGATCTTTTAGGCCATGATTGGAGCTTGAAAGACTGTGCACGTAAGACTGCCTTTCCCAACACTGATTTTGTAAGTTTACAGATTATTGTAGAGTTGAGACTTTGTCTCTTACCTCTAGTCTTAGATCTAAAGAGCTCATGTGATTAGTTCAGCCAACCTAGATAATCTGTTTTGATTAACCTGAAGTCAACCAATTAGTACCCTTAATTACTTCGATAGATCCTTTGCCATATAATGAGTAATGAATTACCATAGTTATAGATTTTACCATGCTAAGGAAAGGAGATTATATAAGGACAGGGGTCACTAGCATCATTTAAATATTGTGGCTACCACAGTTTCATTCCATGTTAAGGTAATATTACAGATTGTTCCCTTTCTATGTATTTGAAAAGAATCACCACAAAGTAATCTTTGTTCTCTATTATCATGTGCTTTTCACCATTTCTGCTTGGTGAATGTAGGCTACATGCTAGGATAATCATCTGGATGTCACAGTGACACAAATTCCATGACATTTCAAGAAGGTCAGTTCTGCAGGGATTATGGATGACACATTTTCAAATGTCAAATGTTCATGAGAACATTAGGAAGGAATTCACCAAAACAAGATTTGTTTATTTTCAAATTGATTTATTCATCCTTTCCTGATTGGCTACTTGTGATACTGTTTGGGAAGAAGCCAGAAACGAGATGAGGTTTTTAAGAGTTGTGTAGAAGTGAGGTTCTTCTTGAAAGAGATATAAACCAGAGACAACAAGATATACTTTTGAACATAGCTTGTGATGGAACTTTTTTCCATTCTTCTGTATGTGACTACTTGGCTGCCTAAAATGTTTAAAACTTTCTAAGCTAATGCACTCCAGGTTGACAGTTACTTTCCACTCACTGTAAAAAGGGGTATCCTAACCCTGATATTTCCATAGAATTTCAGGTAATAGTTTCCTTATACTGAAATAACTTCTGTACCTTTAGGCTGAGAATATCCTTTTCTTACCTTTCAGACCAAAGGGCCTTGGAAAAGACTTAAAAGCACCCAGTGCCTTGGTTTATTGAGTATGGAGTTAGAAAAGAGGGCCTAGAAGGTACTTAGAAAATAAATAAAAGGCTCTGAAAGAGTATGGCTGAAGGTAACAAAGAAAATTTGAGGAAAAATTGTGTTTGTCTTATGTAGGTCCTCAATTACTGGTTGAGCCTCTCACACGTGAAGAAGTTAAAAACAAGAAAACTCCATGTTCTAGCCTCAGCTGTCTTGAAAGGAGGGAGCTATGCCAGTGATCCCAGAGGTTTTAGAAGAAACCTCTTCCTTCCATAGTCATATAATCCATTGCTATCATGTTACTCTAAAAATTTGCAGTAGACCACCCTTAAAATTGGGCAAAATATGGGGCGCCTGGGTGGCTCAGTCGGTTAAGCGGCCGACTTCGGCTCAGGTCATGATCTCTCAGTCCGTGAGTTTGAGCCCTGCGTCGGGCTCTGTGCTGACAGCTCAGAGCCTGGAGCTTGTTTCAGATTCTGTGTGTCCCTCTCTCTGACCCTCCCCTGTTCATGCTCTGTCTCTCCCTGTCTCAAAAATAAATAAGATGTTAAAAAAAATTTATAAAATTGGGCAAAGTAATCAAGGCATTAGGTAATGGGTTTATACTATTGTAATTCATCTTTGTATCTTGAAAGTAACAATTAGACTAGCCCAATGTGTACATTTCCCACACATTTAAATGCAGAGAAATTCATCACCATATGGTCTGACTAAATACACATTAACTTTTCCCAATTAGATACTCGGGAGTGTTTTTTCAAAGCTTGCATGAGTCATTTAACATAAAACGTCTCTATTTATTCACTAAAGCTATCACAGTTGCTCCCAGGTTTTTCTTTGAATTTGTCCTTTTACTCCTCTGGCTGGCAAAACCAAAAGTGGTACAGCGTTTTTTCAATAAAACAAAGACAGAGTCAGATGCTTATTCATTAAACAACCAAGCGAAACAAGCTGGATAAGCAGAAATAAACTGCAGAGCCAAATCGTAGTCAGGCAGAAGTGAGACAAAGCAGTCAAGTATGGCAGAGTGCCCACTGAGGTGGGCCTATTTTAAGCAAAGCCCAGAGCTGGCGAATAGAGTCCATTATTTCTTCCTATTTTAATTCAATAGAAACAGAACAAAATAGACTCCAATTCCATCAGCAAATTAGGTAGAGCTGAACTGAATGGATTTTACACAGGCAAATGGAATCTTTGAGAGAGGGTGATAGAAAGCAAGAGGGCCAAATCATTTTAAATTTTATTTTATTTTAATTTCCTATTTGGTCCAAATAGATTTTAAAGTATCCAAGACAAATAAATTAGGCATTCAAAGATCAATTTGAAATCTGGCAAAAGCATGCAAGGCAGAAGTTCAAATTATAAAGCCAGCCAGGAACAACTTTGTTTTATAAAATCATTTATATTGTCAAAATTCTACCTCTTAACATATTATGTAACAGTTCTAAACTATGTGTCACAAATATTCATTTTCCAAATTCCATTTTACTTCACAAAAAATTATTATAAAGTATTTTTGTTAAAAAAAAAAAACTAAGTTCCTTTCCAAATCAGTATATGTGTGTGTATGGTTTTTGTGACTTTTTCAGGGTTTCTCTCTGTAGACATAATAAAACCTTTAAGTTTGATTTTCCCCCAAAGTTAACATTAGTATGTGTGTATATCTTTAAAAGTCGGTATCATTTTATTACAATTACATTCCTAATTTTTCCCATTATTTAGTTAAAAGAAAGATTGGATGTATTTTTTTAATTTCTTTTTAATTTTAATTCCAGTATATTTAACATTTTGGTTTCAAGTATACAATACAGTGATTCAACTATTCCATACATAACCCATGGTGCCTGGGTGGCTCAGTCAGTTACATGGCTGGTTCTTGATTTCAGCTCCGGTCATTATGTCACAGTTCACGAGATGGAGCTCTGACTCAGGCTCTGTGCCAGTAGTGCTGAGCCTAGTTGGGATTCTCTCTCTCCGTCTCTCTCTGCCCCTCCCTCTACTGGCTCTCTTTCCCAAGAATATAAATAAAATAAAAGACATCACCCAATGCTTATTGTGGCAAGTGTACTCCTTAATCCCCATTCCATATGTCACCCACCCTCCCACCCACCTCCCCTCTGGTAACCAACAGTTGGTTCTCTATTGTTAAGAGTATTTTCTTGATTTCTCTCTCTCCCTCCCTCCCTCTTTTTTTCCTTTGCATGATTGTTTCCTAAATTCCACATATGAGTGAATCATAAGGTATTTGTCTTTCTCTTATTTATTTCACTTAATATTATACTTTATAGCTCCATACGCATCATTGAAAATGGCAAGATTACATTCTTTTATGGCTGAATAATATTCCATTATATATTTATACCACATTTCTTTATCCATTCATCTATCAATGGACACTTGGACTATTTCCATAATTTGTAAATAATGCTGCTATAAACAGAGGTGTGCATGTATCCTTTAAAATAGTGGTTTTGTATTTTGGATGTAAATACCCAGTAGCTCCATTAGTGGATTATAGGGTGGTTCTCTTGTTAACTTTCTGAGGAACCTCCATAGTGTTTTCCAGAGTGGCTGAAGCAGTTTGAGTTCCACCAACAGTGCACAAGTTTCCCTTTCCTCCACAAACTTGCCAATACTTTTTGTTTCTTGCGTTTTTGATTTTAGTCATTCTGACAGGTGTGAGATGATACCTCAGTAGGTTTGATTTGTGATGATGAGTGATGTTGAGCATTTTTACATGTGTCTGTTGGCCATCTGGATGTCTTTAGGGAAATATGTGTGTGTGTGTTCTGCCTTTTTTTTTTTAATTTTTTTAACGTTTATTTATTTTTGAGACAGAGAGAGACAGAGCATGAACAGGGGAGGGTCAGAGAGAGAGGGAGACACAGAATCTGAAGCAGGCTCCAGGCTCTGAGCCGTCAGCCCAGAGCCCGACGCGGGGCTCGAACCCACGGACCGTGAGATCATGACCTGAGCCGAAGTCGGACGCCCAACCGACCGAGCCACCCAGGTGCCCCTGTTCTGCCCATTTTTTAATGGATTATTTGGTTGGGGGTGTTGAGTTTTACAAGTTCTTTACACATTTTGGATACTAACACTTTATTGGATATTCCATTTGCAAATATCTTCTCCCATTCAGAAGGTTACCTTTTAGTTTTGTTGATTATTTCCTTCACTATACAGAAGCTTTTTATTTTGATGTAGTTCTAATAGTTTATTTTCGCTTTCATTTCCCTTATCTCAGGAGACATATCTAGAAAAATGTTGCTACAACTGATGACAGAGATGTTACTGCCTTCCTCTCTTCTAGGATTTTTATGGTTTTAGGTCTCACATGTAGGTCTTTAATCCATTTTGAATTTATTTTCCTCTATGGTATAGGAAAGTGGTCCAGTTTCATTCTTTTGCATGCTGCTGTCCAGTTTTTCCAGCACCATTTGTTGAAGAGACTTTTTCCCATTGCATATTCTTTCCTGCTTTGTTGAAGGTTAATTGGCTATATAATTATGGGTTTATTTCTCAGTTTTCTATTCTGTTCCATTGATCTGTATGTCTATTTTTGTGCCATTACCATACTGTTTTGATTACTCCCACTTTGTAATATAACATGAAGTCTGGAATCATGATACCTCCAGCTTTGCTTTGCTTTTCAAAATTGCTTTGGCAATTCAAGGTCTTTTGTAAAAAACCATAGGTACTCCACCAAAAAGAAAAGAAAAAACTACTAGAACTTATAAAGGAATTCAGTAAAGTTGCAGAGTACAAAATTACTGTGCAGAAAAATGTGCTTTGATACACTAATATTGAAACAATGGAAAGAGAAAGTAATTAATCCCATTTAGAACTGCACCAAAAATAATAAGATACTTAGAGATCTGTACTCTGAAAACTATGAAACAGTAATGAAAGAAATTGAAGATGACACAAAGAAATTCTATGCTCATGGATTGGAAGAACAAACATTGTTAAAATGTTCAGACTACCCAAAACAATCTACAGATTTAGTACGCTTCCTATCAAAATGCCAACAGCAATTTCACAGAACTAGAACAAAAATTTTTTAAAGTTGTATGGAACCATAAAAAGTGGAATATAGCTTAAAACTGGGAGTTTTGTATCCCATTTCTTTTGAGTCATAGATAGAGCCAAGTCTCAGGCATCACTTGAAATCACTTTTCAGCCCGAGAGAATCTTCAAACTAAAGTGAGGGGCCCAGAGCCCTGGGCACCAGTCCTGGTTAGTGGCCTACACATTGATTTCTTTCTGATTCACTCTTTGCCTTATTGACAAAACTTTGAGGGTGGTCGATAGTCTCATGTTCAGGAGAACATCTTTATAAAAAAACAGACATAGACATAGAACCAGAAAAAGTATTATTAGCTCCATCATGTTTCATTGACATCCTGGAAAATAATAAAACCTAAAACCAATTCCTGAATAATTGTTGGCAAAGATTCCATAGAATGATTTTTGAAAGATGTCTTGGTAAAGTCAGTAAAGCTATTGGATTTGGAATTAATTCTAAACATTTGGTTCATTTACTTTTAACTCTGCTGCACACTGTGTCCTTGAAGGGATAATGGTAAATATATAAAGTGCTTCATATGATACAAAGGGCCAAAAGACTGATTTATAAAGAATGATTCAAAAAGGACAGTATTTTTCAGAGAGTAATCAGAGAACACTTCACTAAATCATGGCATTTGGGTAGAGAGCTGATGAAACATGAAGCTAGAAGAAATTCTAGTACATGTTTGGAAGAAAGCATTCCCAAAAAAGGCAAGAGCAAGTTCAAAGACCCTGACCTAAAATACAGTTGGTAAAATTAAAAAAATGCTCAGTAGTTTGTTAGTGCTGAAGATGGCATGAGAAGGACAATGGTACAAGATTTGGTTAAAAGTAGACCATTAGTGCGTGAGAAATATTTTTATATTGGCAAGTATTTCTTGTTAGTACCATTATCTCAGTTTAAGTTTTAAGGTTCTCATCACTGGGGGAAAAATAGAGAAAATGAGTTCTGGAAAATAACTTGGAATGTTAGGAAATGTTTCTTTATAAATAGTATACATATGTCCCTGGATTTAGCACTGAAAAAATATTTAGATAGATGAGATTTTTCATCTTTTTCCACTTTAAAAAATTATCCAACACTATCTTCCTCTTCTTCTTGTAACCCTTATTTTTGAGGTAACTGACTTAGATCATTGGTCAGTTATGCACAACAATCAATTGTCTAGAGAACAGGTCAGTTATTTTGAAGAATGTTTCTTAACTAGGGCTTCTGTGATGTTTCCTCATTATTTGATTCATGTGATACTTTTCACAAGGATCTCACAAATGCATTTCTGTGTGTTTCTCTTGGTAAATTACATCTGGAGACACAGAAGTTTGAATTTTGCCAATATGGTAAGGTTAATTTTGCTTAAATTTGTGTGGCCGGCTTTTTTGAACTATGGCTTACTATTGTTTCCCTTTATGTTAGAGGAGAGATTCTTTGAGACTGCATAGACAGACTGTTTCTCATCAAACTTTCACCCATGTATTTTAGTATCTATTGATGATACTTGCCTGAACTAATTATTTTGCTACTAAGTTTTCAATATAGTGATTCAAAAAACATCTCCTATCTTCTACACTTACTAGTTAGCATTCTGTTGGGTGGGACAGGCACTCTTCCTGGCCCTGTCTGAGCGCTAGGTACCGCTACCTCCTATCCTTTTGGATGGTTCTTTCCCCAGCCCTCTGGTGGTTTCCTCAGCACTGGGAATTCTCAAGTGTGACTCTGCAAACCCCAGTGGTTCATTCCCTGCATAGCACTGTTTTCTCTGACACTATGTGCAAGAGCTCTGGTCCCCTTTCCCCAGATTTTCAACTCTGTCCTTCCAAACCACTGTTTTCCAGCTGGTCTCATACTTTCTGCCCTGTATCTGGAAGCTCCATGTACTGATTCAGAATTATAGTGTTCCCTTCTTTGTTCCCATCTCTAAGGGATTGCTTTTGTTGCCTGATGTACAGCATCTTGCTTAATGCCGCATCATGTACAGGAAAACCTTGGATTATGAGTAACTTGTTCTGTGAGTGTTCTGCAAGATGAGCAAACATTTAATAAATGTTAACTTGATAAACAAGCAATGTCTTGCAATACGAGTAGTATGTGACATTGAATGTCACATGGTATCAACTGAGCCAATGGTTCTCTCTCTCACTGTGGGACTGTGGGTGATCATCTCCCATGTTTGGATGCTTGGTCTCAGACCATGGTGTTTGGCAGAAATCAGTGATTTTTCAGAATGTTGGAAGGTGCCCACGACTGGCACTAGTGTATTTTTTATCACTTCAAAGCACCTATGGACAGTCTTTTGCTTGTCCATATAAGAGTAAGATTAGGAATGCTTTGCTTCATTCTAGGTCAGGCTACCTACAGATATAGACCTGTTCCCCTGTTACCTTACTGCCAGTTACATTAAATACAGAATGACCAAAGTTTATTAACACTGTATGTGTAGTAAACATCTGTGCAAGCATGTACAATGGCCCCCATGCAGAAAAAGATTCCATTGAGCCAATAGATAGCAATGATTCCATTAGTGATAGTGAAAGTCTTCTTACACAATAACCCTCCTTTCTCTTATGTCCCTCACTCCAGCCACAAAGGTTTACACAGGTAAGTGCAAGTTGATTCCTTTATTTTTCTTTTTATTTTGTATTTGCTTTATTATTTTGTATTATGTTATAGTATTGTCATTTTATATAAATATTTTTGTGTTGTAGCATGAATCATTTGAGGTTCCATTATTTCTTATGAGGAAATTCACTTTGATGTATAAGTGCTTTGGATTACAAGCATGTTTCTGGAATGAATTATGTTCTCAAATCAAGGTTTTACTCTGTTTTGTTCACTTTTTGGTTATTTGAAAAAGAACAGTTTATTTGGTCTCTGTATGTCATTAGCTGATATACTGTCTGGCATCATTTGCCTCTAGTAATCCAATGATTTGGATTTGGTTGCTCTGTGCAGTGTCTTGTCTCTCTCCAGATTTGGTTGTCCTGTGAACTCAGATTTAATCATTAAAGGGAAGTCATTAAGTTGAAATCTTCCCAGTGGGAAAGACACGTTTTTAAGCTTTGCACACTTCCTTACTGAAACCAGAAGACTGTCATACTTGTTTCAATATTTGTATTTAAAGAAAAAAAATTGTTTAAAGAAGGAGAGAACATAATGGATACTTAAAGAGGATGCATGAGTCCTACTTTTTTGGAGATAAACAGAGTATCTAATGTGGGCTAAGTCTATTCTCTTGTTCTCACATGTTAAAAAGTTTCTGTAGATCTAATAGAAATTCAGGACGAGTGAGATGTACCAATAAATCATGCAGACTGCCTAATTAGTACCCACTAAAATGACTTAGAGTGACACACCTTTTCCAAAGTGTTATCAGATTAGCCCAAGATAAAGATACTTACCTTTGATTTAACGAGTTGCTGGAGTATATTAACCTTTGCAATATGCAAGTTTATTCCTTTTAATTGAATAATTATTTTAAAGGATGTCAATTTCATTATTGGGAAGAGTAAAAACAATAGAAACACTAAGTACTGTTTTTAAAATGTAATGGTAGCACATGAACTTTATGGCTAATAAAGAAGACAGGGGTTAATGTAGCCATGAGTAGGAAAACAGCAATGTTTGTTATGTACTTGTCTCCTACTACTTCTAATTAAATTACCCGGAAGATAAAGGAAAGCATAAAAGTAGATTTGTAACATCACTGGAAACATAATAAAAGGCCACATGAAAATATTGGGAAAAATTTTTTTCAACTACAGTGCTAATGTGTAAATAATATCATATATATGTTTGGATATACTTTAACAGTAACAGAAAAAAATAAATATTTTATATCCAAGTGAAAATTTTATGTGGCCATTTTAATTTGTTTCTATGCATTCAAATTCAAAATAAAAAGTGAAAAAAAATGAAAAGCTAATAGCTTTATTCCTATATAATTTGTGAATCATGGAAGTATATCAAATAAATAATTATGTAGTTTATATGTGTCTAAACGCTTTGTCTTAACTATATGCTCATGGTAGGATCAGTAGTAATAAATGCTGTTTTGTTGTTTTAATTCATGTTTATGATTCTTTTTTTGTTGTTGTTGTTGCTGTTAGTGTATTTTGTAGTTTTAACTATAATCAACTTTTTTTTCAATGATCATTCATCCTGTTAAATGTTTTAAAGTGTTGCTATGTGCTAATTTCTTGAAGACATTTACATAGATAATTCATAACCACCCTTCTTTTTTTCTTTACCAACTGCATAGTGTTTGTGCACAGTAGTTATGGAGGTGAATCAATTTTACAGAGGTAGAGAAGTAATTAAACAGAGTAAGATGAAGCAACAAGGCTGCTAGATCTTTCAAATACTATTTCCAACACCTGTTAAAATTATTGAGCAATATGATTAGGCTTTAAATGGCTAATACCACATTTCACCAGTTTTCCATTTTAATATTTTTATGTGTGATTGGATTGTCTTTCATAATATATTTTTATTATAGCTTTTTTTGTGTAACTTTCCCCTACTTTTAAAAATCAATTAATGCAGATTTCAAAATCCAATGAATAAAAGTGCAAGAAAAGAATACTTAAGAATCAGATAGGCTCAAAAAAAAAAAAAAAAAAGAATCAAGAATCAGATAGGCTCTAGGGCAAGAAAGGATCATTTCTTGCTTGATGATTATTCTGTAAGAAAAAGTCTTTTTTTTTTTTAATGTTTGTTTATTTTTGAGAGAGAGAGACAGACAGACACAGAGAGAGAGAGTGGGGGAAGGACAGAGAGAGAGGGAGACACAGAATCCAAAACAGGCTCCAGGCACTGAGCTGTCAGCACAGAGCCTGATGCAGGGCTTGAACCTGCCAACTGGGAGATCATGAACAGAGCAGAAGTTGGAGACTTAGCCAACTGAACCACCCAGGCGCCCCCAAAATGTTTTAAGAGTAAATTAATTTGGTTAATTTACAAGGTTCTGAAAGTCTGGATTATGTATCAAATTATTATTAAATGTAAAATTTCAATGAAATGGACAGTTTCTGTGCTATTTCCTTGCACCTCTCCATAGAAATGTTCACTGGCTAATTAATTGGAATTCCTTGTTTCTGTTATCAGACCCTTTTCTATTGAATGGCATTTTAAAGTCATGAAAGTTCTTGTGTCATTTTATGATTCTAATTTAGAATGCTGATTCCACTGTGGGCTAGGAGAGTTACCTAGAACAAGTTAGCTTACTTATAGGAAATTTAGTTACTTTAGTTTCAAAATTCAGATTATGAAATCTTTTTCAAAAGATTAGGTAAGTGAGTTAGTGCATCTTAGAATCCAGCATGGTGCTTGGTATATCATAGTTCTCAATTAGAGTTAACAACTCCTTCCTTTTCCCAAACTTCACTCTATGGTTTATACATAATTTGAAAATCTAGGCTCATTCTACCAGAAATGAGGAACAAAGCCCGGTTCACTCCTCTTCTTCTTAAGGCTCACTTGATTCAATCTGTTCAAGATTTTCCATTACAAAGCTTTTTTTTTTTTTTTATCTTGCATACTTTACCTGGTATGCCTTTACCTTTACCGTTCAATCAAATCTATCTCTATTTCCAACTTAATGTTTCTCCCATGAATCATTTTTAGTTCCTTGAAATGCCTACCAGCAAGTTCAGATCTCATTGCAGCATGGTTTAAACATGTAATTCATTTTGCTTTGTATCTTAATACAGTAATTAATTTTAAAATATTTCTATCTTGATATTAAAGATTACATATCAACAACAAAATTTGTTCAAAGTGTAGTTAAGTGACTGCATTATTTTAATACTCAACAGTGTATACCCCTATTAGATACTAAGTGGATAAGACTTTTATTGCCTATACAAAACCATTTATTTATCTCCTACATTATAGGATGCTTTCATTCCTTAAGAGAAATAATTTGATTTATAGTCATAGTTTGGCATCAAATGCAAAATAAATTTCTTAGAAGGGATTTAAGGGGATATACCAGTCAGACTAGAACAATAAAAATATGTTTTCTATGCTCCCTGTCTTTGAAAACTACAAAGCATGTGGTGCTTGGCAAGATGTATAGTGTGACAAGGCATGGCATAGTTACTGGGGATCAATCACAGCTTTTTTTCTGTATGTGTCCAATAATGTGCAGGTGAATGGCCAAGTTACTTCTTGTTGAGTTTAGAATTATAGATGGCTTTTTGATCAATAGACAAGTATTTGATTATTCATCCACTTACTACATACTGAAAATCTATAGCAATGCCTTTACCATTGTAAGATAATCTGGCTCTGTTTTTTAATCTCTTCCAGTGCTGTATCAAAATAATCTTTTTTAGATATGTGAAAGAGATGGCGAAGAAATATAATAGCTATCAGAAAGATTTTCATTGTTCCTTTATGTTACTTTTTCCACCTTTTCCTATCTCATTGGGGCTCCCAAAGACTACTGTGCACACTGAGTTTTTGGTATCTCTCTGTAGTACAACACTTAACTTCAGTTTGTTATTCATTTAATCCTCTTTAATTTTTCAGTGAATAATATCTTAGTTTAGGCTACCCAGGTGCAGACCTTGAGGTAGAATTTGAATAAAAAAATTGTTCAAGAAGTGATTCTAGAAAACATCAATAGGGTATTAGGGAAGAATTAAAAAAAAGAAGCCAACAGAGAGGGTCAATTGAAGTTCATCCAGCTGGGGAACTCTGGGATATAGTGAAAGCATCTTAGAACTATATCAATTAAGGTAGAGGAAACTAGTGTATTTATTCACTCTCCTCCATTAGTCATTAGTTGAACCTTACTTACTTGAGTCCATATCTCTCTGACTTTGGCTTTTCCTGAATGAAAATAAATTGTGCTCCTTGAACAAGAAAAAAAAAGTCAGAAAGTCTCCAGACAGAAAGTTGAGGTGTTCTATAGAGGCAGCCTTCATGGTAAAGATGTGAGTATGGATGGGGATATGGGCAGGGCAAGAGTATCTGCTAAAATGTTGATTTGATACTTAGTGATTATGTGGGTTTACAAAATCTTCAAATTGTTTAGGTTTTAAATGACAAATCAGACATGGCTATTAAAGGGTTAATTGGCAATATTAAATAGAATAATGATTTTCTTAAAGAATACATCAATCTGTATGACATTAAAAGTATAGATAAATCATTTAAATTCAAAAATGAGACAATTCTAGGTGGGAAACAAAAGCAATCTAAGAAAATGAGACTAACATTTGAATAAAGTGTTGCAATTAGGTAGGTCAAGTTTTCTCAAACTTCACGGTATTGACCTTGGGGCTGGATAAGTTTTGTGGGGGGGGGGCAGATATCCAGTGGCTAGTAAAATAATTAATAGTATCTCTAGTGTGAATCCCCTCTTTATCTTCTGAGTTTGCAGACATTACCCTGAATTTTGCTCTAGTTCAGGAGTATGTTAACTATTAAACAACAACATGGTACTAAAGGGATATTTTTAAATTTTTTAATGTTTATTCATTTTAGAGAGAGAGAGAGAGAGAGAGAGGGAGAAAGAAAGAAAGAAAGAAAGAAAGAAAGAAAGAAAGAAAGAAAGAAAATGCATGTGAGCAACGGGCAGAGAGAGAGGGAGACACAGAATCTCAAGTGGGCTCCAGGCTCTGAGCTGTCAGGACAGAGCCTAATGCTGGGCTCAAACTCATGAACCATGAGACCATTACCTGAGCTAAAGTCAGATGCTTAACTGACTGAGCCACTCAGGTGCCCTGGGAAAAAGGGGATTTTTGAACAACTTAAGTTTTCTTTACAAAAATAAGTGAAACTGCAAACTTAAATACTTTGGGCAAAAAATGATTGGACATAAAAGGGATATGGGTTCTTGGGGTCATCTCAGTACAGAATGACTTAGGGTATAAACGTATACTGAATCTGTTTACTAGATAATTGAATTCTATATAGTTTGAGCATCCCTTAGCACTGTCAAGTTGACAGATAATATTAACTGTTACAGAAGGTAACATCATCACTTGTGTGATTCACTAGATACTTACAGGTTTGTAGGTTGAAGGATTTAATATTAAACTAAAGTTACGTCACCTTTTAAAACATTTTATATTGAAGAACACCTCTTAAAATAGCAATCATAATGAAATTTACATTTTGAACATGTCATTTGTATTTGCTTGTATGTGACTTGCCACAGATGTTTAAACCCCAAATTATTCTATGAAGGATAATTTTCTGCATCAGTATAATTTGGGGCTCCATGGAAAAGAAACTGCTAAAATTGAATATGATATTAACAAATAAAGAAAGTGTTTATGTGAATTAAACATTAGTTTTTGAAATGTCTGAAAATACCAAAGATATTATCATAATACAGTTATCAACTATCAAACCTAGTATATTCAAGAATAGAGGGACAAAAAAACTTACAGAGGGACAAAAGTTAATATTTAGGAGAGTACTGGAGAGTAATACTTTTGTTCTGATGAAATATGAGACTATTAAATATATTCACTTTTAATATGTTCTCTATTCTAATTGAATACTCTTTCTTCAAAAGAAACTAAAAAATTATGTACTATATATGTATATGTATATATATATAGTGTATATATATATGTATATGTATATATGTGTATATATATATACACATATATATATATATTTTTTTTTTTTTCTACTTAGAGAAAACTGTTAAGTCCATGAGACTAAACAAATCAGAAAAGGAAATTCTAGGAAAGGAAATCTGAAAGGAAATTACTATCGTTTACTATTTGAAAAATACTATAACCTTTAACTTATTTCACAGTTATGAAAAAAAGAGTCTGCTTTGAATTTCCAAAGTGAAATGAACTCTTTAGAGGATTCACTTCATTTTGTTTGTTTTTTTTTTAATGAGAGGACTGAAGTTTTAAACACGTGTTCCCAGTGTTAAACAGATAATTAATAGCACACCCATGACTGGCAGTTACAGCTTCTGAGTCAACGTCCTATATCTCTTCCTTCTATGATTTCCTTTCCAAAAAACTCATCTTGATGTTCTAAAAAAACTAACACTTAGGAAAATTATTGTAGTGAAGTGTCTAGAAGGTGTCAAACAAGCAGAGATAGAGAAACTTACTAGAGACTTTTCTATAGATTTTGTCCCCCGACAGTGAACACTTTCCATGGTTTCCATCCCTCTTTTCTTGATTGGAGTTGTCAAGCTAGTTGCAACTTAAATTACAATTAGCTCAGTCTTCATTTTAGGATAGACACCAAGAATGGCTTATTCACTTTTATCACTGGGGGAAAAAAAAGTGAAAAAAGATAGAAGATAACTTAGAACTTTTAAATGGTTAAGTTTTAAAGTGATTAATTCAATAGCCCTTTCATTAAGTCTTTTATTAAGATAATCATTGTAAGGATAAGAAACTTAACCATAGGTCTTTATTTCTGTTATATATACTTGTTAATATTCTCTAATATTTTAAATTAAATTTTAATTCCAGTGCTAATATATTTAATTACAGTGTTATGTTAGTTTCAGGTGTAAATATAGTGATTCAACACTTTCATACATCACCCAGTTCTCATCCTGACAAGTGCGCTCCTTAATCCCCATCACCTACTTCACCCATTCGCCCACCCACCTCCTCTCTGGTAACCATCAGTTTGTTCTCTATAGTTAAGAGTCTGGGGTTTTGTTGTTGTTGTTTTGTTTGTTTGTTTATTTGTTTGTTTGTTTGTTTAGAGAGAGAAAGAGAGTGTAAGTGGGGGAGAGGGGCAGAGGGAGAGAAAGCAGATTCAACACTCAGGATGGAGCCCAAAACAGGGATTGATCTCATGACCCTGGTATCACGACTTGAGCTAAAATGAAGAGTCAGACACTCAACTGACTGAGCCACCCAAGCACTCCAAGAGTCTGTTTCTTGATTTGTCTCTCTCTCTCTTTTTGCCTTTGCTTGTTTCTTAAATTCCACATATGAGTAAGTCATATGGTATTTGTCTTTCTCTGATTGATTTCACATAGCATTATACTTTCTAGCTCCATGTATGTCATTGCAAAGGCAAGATTTCATTCATTTTATGGTTGAGTAATATTCTTTATCCATTCATCTTTCAATGGGCAGTTGGGCTGCTTTCATAATTTGGCTTTTGTAAATAATGCTGCTAGAAATATAGGTGTGCGTGTATCCCTTTGAATTTGTATTTTTGGAGTAAATACCCAGTAGCACCATTACTAGGTCATAGGGTAGTTCTGATTTTAATTTTCTGAGGAAACTTCATACTGTTTTTCAGAGTGGCTGCACCAGTTTGCATTCTCACTAACAGTGCAAGACGGTTCCTTTCTCTCTTTACCCTCGCCAACGCCTCTTGTTTCTTGTGTTGCTGATTTGAGCCATTCTAATAGGTATGAGATGATATCTCATTGTGATTTTGAACGAAATTTCCTGATGATGAGTGATGTTGATCATCTTTCCATGTGTCTCTTGGTCGTCTGGATGTCTTCTTTGAAGAAATGGCCTGTTCATGTCTTTTGCTCATTTTTAAATTGGATTACAATAAAACCTTGGTTTGCCAGCATAATTTCTTCCAGAAACATGCTTGTATTCCAAAGCACTTATATATCAAAGTGGATTTCCCCATAAGAAATAATGGAAACTCAGATGATTCATTCTACAACCCAAAAATATTCATATAAAAATTATTACAACACTATAATATGAAATAATAAAGAAAATACAAAATAAAAATAAAAATAAACAAATCAACCTGCACTTACCTGTGAAAACCTTTGTGGCTGGTGTGAAGGATACAAGAGAGAGGAGGTTTATTGTGTAGGATGACTTTTACGATCACTAATGGACTCAATGCTATCTTTTGGCTCAATGGAATCTTTTTCTGCATGGGGGCCATTGCATACACTTGCACGGATATTGGCTATAGTACAATATAAATAAACTCTTGTCGTATACTGTATTTAATGTAACTGGCAATAAGGCAGCAGGGGAAAGGGTCTATATCTGCAGACAGTCTGACCTAGAATGAAGCAAAGCATTCCTAAGCTTACTCTTGTATGGAAAAGCAAAGGGCTGTCCATAGGTGCTTTGAAGTGACAAAATACACTACTGCCAGTCGTGTGCACCTTCCAACAGTGTGAAAAATCACTGATTTCTGCCAAATGCCACAGCCTGAGACCAAGCATCTGTGCATGGGAGACGATCACCCACAATCCTGCAGTGAGAGAGAGAGAAGAACCATTGGCTTAGTTGTGATCATGTGACATTCAGCATCACGTACTACTCGTATTAGAAGACATCACTTGTTTGTCAAGTTAAAATTTATTAGAAATGTTTGCTCATCTTGAAGAACAAGTTACTTGCAGTCCAAGGTTTTATTATATTTGGTTTTTTGGTGTTGAGTTGTATAAGTTCTTTCTATATTTTGATAATAACCCTTTATCAGATAAGTCATTTGTAAATATTTTCTCTCATGCTGTATGTTGCCTTTTCATTTTGTTGATTGTTTTTCAATATCTAATTTTGTCTAAAAATATTTTCTTCTTTTTCATTCTTCCTTCCATATTTTCTTTAAAAGTCTATGTCCTGATAAAAGAATAGATAAGAGCAAAAAAAAAGTGTCATGTAAAATGTATAAAAGATGATATTGACTAATGTAAAACTAGATGAATAACTAGATGTTATTCATAGTTATTCATAATTACATTCTAGTTTTTTAGCCTTCTAAATGGTATGAATCTCGTCAATAATAATTCCATTATCTGATAATATATTCATCACTAAATGTCTTGATTGTTCTATTTTTCTCTACGTTAGGAAGAACATAGGGGTATTAAGGTAAAATGTGTTATATTTATATATATTTATTTATATATAAATTTATATTTATATTTATATATATATTTTATATATATTTATATTTAAATTTTATTTATATATATTTATATATGTATTTATATATTTATTTATATTTATATATTTATTTATATTTATATATAAATTGTATGTAGGTTATGGTAATTTTTATAAATACATTGCTTCATACTGTGTGCAATATCCCTTGGCATCCAGATCTAAGTTTTAATGAAGGGTTGACTAGGTGGCTCAGTCAGTTAAGCATCTGACTTTGGCTCAGGTCATGATCCCACAGTTCATGAGTTTACCACATCGGGCTCTGTGCTGACAGTTCAGAGCCTGGAGCCTGCCTCAGACTCTGTTTCTACCTCTCTTTCTGCCTCTACCCTGCTCACACTCTGCCTCTGTCTCTCTCTCTCTCTCAAGAATAAAATAAACATTACAAAAAAAATTTAAGTTCTGAATGAAATTTTAAAATTATCAAATTTTAGAACATTTTATTTTAAAATTTACATACAATAAAATTTATTGTTTCATGTATAATTGTATGATTTTGGAGAAATGGTATAATCAAGATACAAGATAGTTGTGTAAGTTAAAAAAAATTCTCCCTTTAATAAAATTCTTCCTGAGCCCCTTAATCCCTGGCAACCTGCTTAGAATATTTGAGGAACAAATTGATGTGCTTGATTCTGATGAGAGACTTTTAAAACGAAGTATGTAATGGTGATTTTTACATGTTACTACAAACCTGAGAAAAAGTTCAGGTGAGCATTTCATTATACACCCTATCATATTTTAATTGCAATTTGCAATTTGGTTTTAATTTGTAATTTTCTAATCTTAAAATATAAATTGCTCATTTACATATAAAATCTCAGGATCACAAATGTTATTGACTTGAGAGAAAATATTTGATTCTGAAACTGATTTTGAGTATTAGCAATTACTAAAATAATCTTCCAATTTGGAAAGAGGTAGTTCAAAGATTAAGGATAAACAGAGAAACAAGAGGAACAGGATACTATTTTAGCACATTATTACATCAAAAAGAAAATCTCACTGATTATGCTGTTTGTTTATCAGAAAATCCATAGAATCCATATGTACTTGTGGAAATTTAGAAAGTGCTAGGATATCCCAGGGTAATAAAGCAAATAAATGAGAAATATATTTCATTTATTTACAGTATATTTTTTGAACAAACAACATTGTGAAAAACAAATGGATATTTAAGCTTTGCTACAATGATTATCACCCTGGGTCAAGGAGCCATTTTTAATTAAGAATAAACATTGAGTAGCTTCTCTTTTAATGGAACTTAATTCTTTCAGAAAATAAGTTAATTGACTTTCTCATACATGAAGACAAATTTTCATGGCCGAAAGCATTTAAGATACTTAACAGTAGTACACTCATAAATGTTTTAACTCATACAGACTCGTTTTCATGGGGACAATATGAAAGTCAATACATCTTGAATTGTGTGTTGTGATGAGTTCTTCTAAAATATTTTTTGGTGAGATGTTGTTCCCATATGTGCCATGTCTTAACATCTTTTAGAGCTGACAGAAAAAATTGTTTTTACATATTCAAAAATTTCATAGCAGAAATGGCCAGAATTGTGCTAAAAATACTTGAAATATTCTTCCCTTCTGCTGTTTTTCTTTCCATATGTATGTCTTAGAAGTCTGTTTATCATTAGATGAATCTCTCTGAAAATTTAGAAAAACACACAAGCTGTATGCCCATGTAAAAAATATTTGGAGCTTTCCTTGTGTCATAGTATAGGTCAGTTAGTTAAAATAGCAATACAATAATAATATAACTGTTATTATAAAATCCTTAAGACTTTTTATGAGTAGAGGTTGGTTCAAATAACCTAAATACTAACTGCATGTAAACACATCAAAGACTTATTAAATTTTAGCTCTGTGCTTCTGGACATACATTAAGAATCTGTGGTCCTTGGAGATTACGGAGGTACCTTGAAAGAAATCAAAAAATGTCTGGCTGGGAGGTTTTAGAAGATTCCCTTGGCATTTAGAAAATTTAGAAGAGTCTTCAGGCATTTATAAAATTCCTTTGATATCATGATATCTAATGAGAGTTAAGGCTATGTAAAATCTCAGTCCTAGCTCCCTAGTGGACATAATGAACAGGGCTTTCAGGAAGCAAGAAGGCAAGATTTCAATCCTATTTAAATTACATTTTAATTTTTTACCCAATGCCATAAACCCCTTATCACATAAAATAATTGGGGCAAATAAATTTGAAGAAATTAGCCTGTCCCTCTATCATATGCCTTACCTTGGAAATGTTTGTTATTTAACTCTATATTTTTGTCCAAATCTCCATCCCAAATATCAAGCATCAATAAATTATACAGTTGCCCAGAATTACAATCTAGTTTACATAAAAAAAAGGAGGCAAATTAAATACACAAAGGCAAACTGGTAACAGATGTACAAGTAACCACTGGGGAGCCTATTGATGGGTTAGAAAGTCAGTTGTCAAGGCACCTGGCTGGCTCAGTCAGTAGCACATGTAACTCTCAATCTTGGGGCTGTGAGTTCGAGCCACACTTAGGGTGTAGAGATTATTTAATATAAAATCCTTAAAAAAAATCAGTTGTCATATACTGATTGAGCCATGTGTAATTGCTTATATCAACCATTTTAGGCTGAAAAGCAGCAATTTTATGCACATATTTTTTATTGTTGCTATAAACTATCACAAATTTTAATGGTTTAAAAAATAAAATGTATTACAGTTTTTGAGGTCAGAAATCTGAAATGGGTTGCACTGGCTAAAAGCAAAATGTCAACAAGGCTGCATTTCTTCTAGAATCTCTAGAGAGGAATCCATTTCCTTACTTTTTCCAGCTTTCAAAGGCCATCTGCATTCCTTGACTCATGGCCCCTTCCTCCATCTTCAAAGCTAACAGCATAGCATCTTCACATCTCTCTTAACTCTCTTCATATACATCTTTCCATTTATCCACAGAGCCCCTGTGATTACATTGAGCCTGCCTGAATAATCTAAAATAATCTAAAATAATTAGTAACTTATATTTCATCTGTAGGCCTCATCAGCAAAATGAGATTATTAGGGGTCTCAGCTTTTGGTATTTTTCCTATAATGGGTTCTTGTGGATTTCTATTACCTTTTACCACTGTCACTTCAATATAACCATTGCTATATTTCCCGGAGGAAGTATTTTTTCTGAATAAGCAGAGCCCTAAGTGAAGAAAAAAGAAGTCGAAGTATTGCACTTAGGATTAGATTTTTTCTACCACTAAAGTGTCATCTGGAACCATATTCTGGCTATAATTGGAAGAGTATTATATATCAGTCACTGGTTCAAAGCATATAAAATATGTAGAAGAGCACCCACCTCTGTAAGGTGTTGTCTCCTCACTAGTACCATTATTAAATCTTCAACAGGCCATTCCATCATTCTGTCAGACCAACTGCTTTGGGTTATGTTAATACCAATAAATACAATGTGAGTAAGTCCTTTGCCTCACTTATTTGCTATGAAATAAGTTCCTTATGAATGCATATTGCTGAGGCCCAGTGATTGCTCAGATACATACATGAATAAGTGTATTAACCAATTTATGCTTTCTCCATACTATTATTTTCTATAAAGTTTGTGTAAAATGTTAATTTTGTAATTTTTCTATGGTCCCTTTTTCATATATCCAGACTCTCTGGCTCAGAGAACTTGAGCCTCGTATCTAAAGTTAAACAACTGCTAAACGGAAGAATACATTGTATCTCCCATTTTCTAGCACTAAGTACAGTCTTTTTCTGTGATACCAGGATTGATACTAAGAGAATGGTTTAAGCGGTAATAATAATTGCAATTTATTACAATACTGCGGGCTCATAGAATAAAATTTTGTATTTTCATTGTGAATATGGTTGGTTATTCCTGATGTTTGAATATTTTTTAGATGTCAAATGAAAATCTGATATGTGATGCCACAGAAAATAACTTATAATTATACACCAGATTCAAGAGCTTATATTGTCGTATATTTCAGTAAATTATGCTGAATTTATTCCTACCAGTTAGCCTACTTGAGCAAAAGATGTGATGAATTAATAAAAGGACACCATTCTCATGAGATAAAATAAGTGAAAATAAATAGTAATACCTATTTATGTAAAATTTCAATGTCAAAGTATTTCTCCTGTAATGTTAAAAATTATGAATCTAAACAAGATGAGTCAAAATGTACAAATAATTTAGCTACCATTTTCCATATAGAAAAATCAGTATACAAAAGTGAGAATTAAACATTTAAAACAAAGGTAAAATTAAAAAAAAAAAAAACAGCATCTGTGCTAATCATTTGATACAGAGAATTAAATTCCTTTTCCTTAACATTCATGTCAAATTTACACTGATGTAATATCCTGTATTGAATACTGAACCAAAAACAAAGAAAAGTAATGGGAAAACTGGGAAAATCTGAATACAGTCTATAGTTAACAGTATGACACTAATGTTAATTTATTAGCATTGAAATATTGAACATGCTTATATAAAATGATAACATTAGAGGAATCTAATTAGATTTACAACTCATTTATAAATCCAAAATTATTTCCAGTAAAAAAATTAATCTTTGATCTAATTTATATATGTTTGATATAAGTGGGCCAAATAAATTCTCCAACTCATACATATGATAACCATAATTTTCCATTTATTTTCATCTAGAAATAAGGAGTTTCATACTGCATTTAAGAACAATAATGCTAAATCTTTTAAAATTAAATGTCTTCTGTCAGACAATAATTAAGGTGACAGTTAAGTAAATTTAGATAAGCTGTAAAAAACACCTATGTGCTTTGTGAATTATTGAATATGTACACTATTTATAGTTATAGTGTTGATGTTGATTATAAAATTATCGGCTCCTCTATTGAAGATCATCTAAGCACAGATGCCATAGAGAATGTTCATTATATGTATATATCTAAGATATTTCCCATGGTTGTAAATTAAATACATTCTTTCTCAAAATATAAATATAATCTTCACTTTATATAAGTTGTTCCATCACTGAGAATGTTTGATCCATCAAAACGTGTGATGCCAATTAAAACAGAAAAGAGATACTTTGCGCGTATTCACTTTACAAGAAGAACACGGTCATATGGAGACCAGTTGATTTTGGATGCCAAGTTACAAATATTAAGGAAATAAATCTATTTGTTAATACAGTTTAAAACTACTGTCAGAAATATAGTCTGAACTCTTATAGAAAGCAAATGATTTAACTTCATAGGTAAATGATGCTGTTGGCCCATTTAAAAATTCTTCAGAATTAGGGCAAAATTATATACTTGCACAGCGTTGAAAACCAGTACTCTAACTACAGGATTTAAATCCTTGGCTTCTTTATTAGGATCACTTAGAATAAGAATAAATTGTAAATGAAAACCATTTAAATGAATATTTTACCATGCTTAGAGTGAGCCAGTATAGGAACTGTGATATCTAAATGGAAATTAATGGAGAAGAAATTGTAGAGAAATACAACTTCTTTAAGATGACAACAAAAAGCTTTGAACACTTAGTCTTCTAAAGACCACTTTCAAAGGCCTTTCAAACATATTTTCTAATTTTATTTTCAAAGCAATTTATGTAGGTAGGAAGGTCTTATTTTCACTACATTAAAATGAGTAAAAAGAGGTTTTAGGAACACTTAGGTATGAAGTTTCAGGTCTTAGTAAGTGGCTAAACCAGGCAAATAACCGAGAACTCCTCGCAACTCTACCAAAGTTCATTGCATTTCATCATCTTGCTCTGTTTGCTTTTTGTCAGTGGTGAGGTGAACTTCACTGCACCTTTCTTGTAACTTTGTTTTAGCACAAAAATGTAACCCATGTGCCATTTGACCCAATAGATGAGAAGCAAAAGTCTTTGACAAACCCTGTTTTAATTTACAAGAGAAGAAAACAGGCCACCAAAAATATGACTCGAAACAGTTTTAAGTTTCTCTGTCTCTGTTGTTGTTATTGTTTGCTGTTGCATATGCCAGCAGGGATATAAACAAATGTTTGTGGTTATACCCACTTGGAGTAGTTATTTTCTGTATGGTAAACCCACAGCTGAAATACAGTTGCTTTATTTAACTATTGACTTTTAGAGATTGCTGTTTAAATTTGTTATTTAATTGTATAAAATATTTATGTGAAGCCTAAGTCATATCTTCAAAACAAAGTAAAATAAAATTTTAGCATTTTTACATGCCCCTTTTATCTATTTCCTACTAAGCCCCATAATAATTTTTTAAACTAGGCTTTTGTTTTCCACTATTAATCTAACGAAAGTAAATATGAATTTAAATCTATATAGTATCCCCTATCAACTTTATAGTTGACATATATAGAAATAAAATGTATTTTAAAATATGTACTGAATATAAAAATAGCATAATAGACACCCTTTTTCCATCTGACTGATGTAATAAATATCCTTGTGACCACTCCATAGTAATACATGTAAGTGTTCCTCATTCCCTTTTATGGCTGAATAACTTCCATTACGTGTGTGGACCATACCTTAATTTAACCAGTTTCCTAAAGATATTTAGTGTTTCTGATATGTTGTCATTGTAAAAATGTTCAGTGAGTAGCCTTTTGCATATAAATTTTTTGTTTTTTTCTGATTTAGTAAAAAATACTGGACATATTATTGCTGGTTGGAAGTGTTAAATGCATAAGCACTTTTGCTAAATATTGGCAAATTTCTCTCTATAGGATTGTACTCTCTGACATTCCACAACTGTAACAACAGAGTCTTTAATCAAAATTTTGAATCCTTCCATTCTAATAGGAAAGATTTGATATTTTAATATTGTTAAGTGTTTATATTTTATATTATAAAAAAAGATCATGTTTTTATATGATTAAGAGCTCTTTACTTTACTTTTTTCCCGTATCATTCTCTTGAAATTTCCAGCCAATTTTCTAATAGAGTTGTTGGCACATTTATTTTTTATTTTTACAAGATACTTAAATATTAGATGGGGATATAAATTATAAATAGTATTTTCCTCACTAGTAATTTTTTTAAAGTATGGTTTTTATTTAAAATTTTTGCTTTTTGGTGAGCCTGAGTGGCTCAGTTGGTTGAGCCTCTGACTTTGGCTCAGGTCATGATCTCGCGGTTGTGAGTTCGAGCTCTGCGTTGGGCTCTGTGCTGACAGTTCAGAGCCTGGAGATGCTTCAGATTCTCTGTCTCCTTCTCTCTCTGCTCCTCTCCTGCTCATGCTCTGTCTCCCTCTGTCTCAAAAGTAAATAAACATTAACAAAAAGTTTAATAAAATTTTTGTTTTTCTTTCATAATTATAAGTAATTTGTCAAATTTTCCTTTGTTGTTTATGGATTTTTAATCAAATTAAACTTTTTGCCAGTTCTAGTTATTTATGCATGTTTATTTATGCATATGTTTTACTGCATATGCAAGTTATTTATGCATATGTTTTACTAGTACTTATACATACATTTTTTAACATTTAAATTTCTCATACATTTGGACTCTTATTGTTTACCAAATAATGTTTCCCTATGACTATTTGCTTTTATTTTTCCATGACTAGTCCTTCCAAAACATTTATTGAAAATCAACATATTTCCAACTTATTTGACATATACTTTTCATGTCCTAAATACCACTTTTCCAATGCAGACTTGATACTGTTCTACAATAGCTTATCCGACTATGTAATACCAGACCTTTATTAATGCAAACTCATCTTCTCATCTTCTGCCATCTTTGTCTTCTCTCTTTGGATTTTCCTCAGCTATTCTTGGTTTTGTGTGTTGCTTTCTTTATCAAATATAATACTTTATCATTTTACCAACTACAGGAAAAGGGCAAACACATGATTAGGGGCCTTTTTATTGAGATTGCTGTCTTAGTAAGAATTGATAACTTTAAATTTTTGACTCTTCTGATCCAAAAGTATTGGATTTATTTCCATTTAACCATCTCTGTCTTTGTGTCTTACAGGAATATTGTGTAGTTTTCCTGGATTGGTTTTGCACCTTTTTGCTAAGTTTACATACATATTTTTCCTTGGCTTTTCTTTTTCTTCCCTTTTTCTTCTTCTCCCTCCTCTTCCTTCTTTGTATTTTTTAGAAATCACTGTCCTTATATTGATTAGAATTATTTTAACCTAAACAAGATAATAGAATTATATCTATTAAATATGGAAGCTTTCAAAATGAATATGAAATCCTTTATTCTTTTCTTACTCTTGAAAAATAATGCCCTTGAAGTATGGTAAGGAGACATTTGTAGTTTCATAAAGATTTTTAGCTTATTTTAATTATTTTTCTAATGTTTTATCCAAATGTAAAACAAGTTAATTTAAGGACCTAGTTTTCCATTCTGTATACAGAAATTTCTTCCTAGGCATTCTTTCAAAACTCCCCATATTTATCTGAAATGTTTACTTGCAATGCAAATGTACAACTTTTAATTTGATAGTCTTCTGAAGAAAAGAGTAATCAGCTTTTCAGATTTTAAATATAAAGTATTACTTCTTTACCTTGAAACACACAGTGGAAGAGCTCTTATTCCAGCAAGAACATTTTTAAGGGAATTTTAGTGTATATTACCTAACTCTGAAACCATTCCTTAACCCATATATATATATGTTTTTATTTTTTAATACAATCTATTGTCACATTGGCTTACATGCAGCACCCAGTGTTCATCCCAACAAGTGCCCTCCTCAATGCCCATCACCCATTTTCCCGTCTCCCCCACCACCCCCATCCACTCTCAGTTTGTTCTGTATATTTAAGAGTCTCATGGTTTGCCTCCTTCCCTCTCTGTAACTATTTTTTCCCCTTCCCTTCCCTCATATGATTGAAAATATATGACGTCTGCCCTTTTCTGACTGACTCATTTCACTCAGCATAATACCTTCCAATTCCATCCACGTTGCTGCAAATGGCATGATTTTATTCTTTCTCCTTGCCGAGTAGTATTCCATTGTATATATAAACCACATCTTCTTTATCCATTCATCAGTTGATGGACATTTAGGCTCTTTCCATAATTTCGCTACTGTTGAAAGAACTGCTATAAACATTGCTATAAACTGCTATAAACATTGGGGTTTATGTGCCCTTGTGAATCAGCACTCCTGTATCCCTTGGGTAAATTCCAAGTACTGCTATAACTGGGTTATAGGGTAGTTCTATTTTTAATTTTTTGAGGAAACTCCACACTGTTTTCCAGAACGGCTGCACAAGTTTGCATTCCCACCAAAAGTGCAAGAGGTTTCCTGTTTCTCCACATCCTCACCAGCATCTGTAGTCTCCTGATTTGTTCATGTTAGCCATTCTGACCGGTGTGAGGTGGTATCTCAGTGTGGCTTTGATTTGTATTTCCCTGATGAACAGTGACATTGAGCATCTTTTCATGTGTCTGTTGGCCAGAGATGTCGTCTTTGGAAAAGTGTCTATTCATGTATTCTGCCCATTTCTTCACTGGATTATTGGTTTTTCGGGTGTTGACTTTCTTTAACCCATATTTTTACAGTTTCCTATATATTTAGCTCTTACAGGGGCTCAATATGACAAGTACAAACCTCCATGGAGCGTGTACAAAGATCAGATTTTTAAAAATTTTTTAATGTTTATTCATTTTTGAGAGAGAGAGAGAGAGAGACAGAGTGTGAGTGGGGGAGGCAGAGAGAGAGGGAGACACAGAATCTGAAGCAGGTTCAAAGATCTGAGCTATCAGCATAGAGCCCCATGTGGGGCTGGAACTCACAAACTGTGAGATCATTACCTGAGCCGAAGTTGGACGCTTAATTGACTGAGCCACCCAGGGCCCCAAAGATCAGGCTTTTCGAGGACACTTCTCATGCCTGTATGTGGCTATGTTCTTCCATGTTTAATACAAATAAGTTTTTGTGTATAATAAGTGATTTATTTGATCATTATATAGTGTGAATTTGAGTTCCATCTAGGAGAACAGACTAGTTTACAAGCAAAATGTTGCTTGACTGTGTAAATCAGGTAAATACTAAAGAAAAAAAAAAAACGCTTCATTAGAATTCATAAAATCGTACAGAATCACAATAAAAATGGAGGGGGGATCCATTAGGATTAAATAAAACTTATTTTCAAATCGATTGACTTAGTCAACAGATTAATAATGTATACATGTTTTCTAATTTATAAGTGATGAGGGGCGCCTGGGTGGCTCTGTTGATTGAGCTACCGACTTCGGCTCAGGTCATGATCTCATGGTTTGTGAGTTCAAGCTCAGCGTCGGGCTCTGGGCTGACAGCTCAGAGACTGGAGCCTGCTTCCGATTCTGTGTCTCCTTCTCCCTCTGCCCCTAACCCACCTGCATTCTGTCTCTGTCTCTCTCAAAAATAAATAAACATTAAAAAAATTTTTTAAATTATAAGTGATTAAAAGGAAAAATGAGATACATTAACATTTACCTTTACATGATCAACTGATTGCTTACATGTTTTTCTCACCTGTAAGTAGGACAAGGCTATCAGTAATCTAGTGACATTGGTATCTATATTGGCTTCTAGTATCACAGCTGGATGTACAGCCTACTAATGGAAGGAAGACGGCATAAATCATTGGGTAGCACTAGTGTTTGTGAACTCCCCAGTTTGGAACTATATGTTGAAATCATAAGACAATGAGATTGTTCTGATTAGTGGAACCATCCCCAGCATTTCATCACTTGTTTTGTCTTCTTCAGTTACCACTTTGTTTGGTATGCAGTTGGTCTTTTAATACACTTTAAAATCCATCTACTTTCTGAAAGCTATTCAAGCTCAGGTGCTCCCTAAAGCATGAATCTTCTTTTGATCTATGACCCCATGTGCCCGGAATATTTGTTTACATGCCACGCAAACCTCTCTGAGATATTAATGGTGAGAACCAAATATCTTTCTTAACTGTCAATATAAAAAGGTGGGGTGGGCATGGGGGTGGTTGTTGAAAACACACTTTGGAAGAAAAAAAAAGGAATAAGCTAGCACATCTTTGTCTTTGTCCTCTTTGATTTCATGTGTCTTTATCCACAAAAGCCAATTCATACCTTTTCCATTCTTCTAAATTACTTCGTCTGCTTTCCCCTCTCCCCTGTGTTCCTCTCAGAAAATATTTTACCTTAACCTTAGAGTAAACATCCCTCTCTAGTAATTCAAAATAACCAACTTGATAACTGGCCTCATTCATGTTTCCTTTTATCCTATTTAGAAAAACATGTTTGTTTTGAGACTGAACATAGAGGCCAAGGATTTTATACAGTTAATTCATTAGATGCCAAAGGTTTCTTCAGAATTTAAGTACAAATAAAATTATTCTAATAAATAAGGTATGGTCCTGGGCAGACACCATAAAGCAAAACACACAATGGAATGTTGATCTTTTTTGTATTCTTTTTGATTAAATAAGTTGTCAGCAAGTTTTTCTTTTCTTTTTTTTTCTTTTCTTTTTTTTGAGAGATTGAAAGAAGGGGAGAGGAGCAGAGGGAGAGAGAAAGAATCTTAAGCAGGCTTTACACGGGGCTTGATCCCATGATCCTAGGATCATGACATGAGCTGAAATCAAGAGTTAGATGCTAAGTCAACTGAGCCACCAAGTTTTTCTGTTTGAAAAAAAATATTTTGGGGCTCCTAGGGGCTAAGTTGGTTAAGTGTCAGACTTAGGCTCAGGTCATGATCTTGTAGCTTGTGAGTTCAAGCCCTATATCGGGCTCTCTGCTGTCAGCACAGAGCCTGGTTCAGATTCTATTTCCCTCTCTCAGCCCCTACCTCACTTGTGCTTGCTCATTCTTTCTCTCTCAAAACTAAACATTTAAAACAAAAAATAAAACATATTTTTGAAAGAATAACAATATTTTCTCTTGACGCCAGATTTCCAGAAAGGATTCCTTCTTTCTTATCCTACAGTACAAACTTACAAAATGATTTTGCATTCTGTTCTAACTACCTTTTTTTTTTTTTTTGAAGTTTATTTATTTTGAAAGAGAACACAAGTTGGGGAGGGGCAGAGGAAGAGGGAGGAGAGAGAATCCCAGGCAGGCTCTGCAGAGCATGGGGCCAGATGCAGGGCTTGAACTCATGAATCATGAGATCATGACCTGAGCCAAAATCAAGAGTCAAATGCTTAACTGACTGAGCCACCCAGGCACCCATGTTCTGAGCCACTTTTTGATTGAATTTGGCATATTACATGGCAGGTATTTGGTCTATCTGCTATGAATACCAGGATCTCAGTACATATTTAAGATAAATGCAAACATTTAAATTTATCCTAACATCTCACACACCTACGTATGTGTATCTTTTCAATCTTTTGCTATCTATACATCATGTGTCTCTTCTGGGATATATTTCATACCTGATAAGTAAACAAAAATATTTGTTTAATGAATATATACATTGACATATCAATTCCAAGCATTTCAGTAGAGACCAGATTTAGTCATTTGTAAATGATAGTCATTACTATGTAGAGCAAAAATAAATTATTCTTTATTTATTTTTTTTTTGCCTTACAGTTAAGTTTACAATAGTAAGTAAATATGTTTAACCAATTCCAGAGCTTCCTTGGTAATTGGGTTTTTAAAGTTTTTTTTTTCTTATATTCTTAATCTACTACATTTCTCCTTAAAACAACTTAAAAAGTCAAAAAAATCCAAATTCATTTGAATAAGTATTTTATGACTCAGTACATGAAAAAAATTAAGAGGGTTTGTTAAGAAAAACAAAATACTGCTCATATCAATCTTTTCTTCTAATGCTGTCAGAGATGACATAACCTCAATTAACGTTGCACTTTTGACTTAGAACTTGTCAAACAATTCATTTCATCGTCTCTAAACTTGCCCCTAGACACACAAAAAAAGCAGCAATAATCATTAAACATGAAAAGCAACACATTTCCCTGCAAATAGCAGAATGGCATAGGGTAATGTAAGTATGTGGGTAAATATATTGACAGTTTGCTTCTAACAAATCAACACTCTTCAACATTTGTTAGCAAGAACCAGACATTGTGACAGGAGAATGTACTGGCAGATGGATCCCTCTTCCCTTTTACAAACCAGAATAAAATGAATGAATGTAGAGAGAAATGCGTATGAAGTTAAAAAGGCCGTAATCAACTTTAGACACTAAATGGATCAAGTTTAGTATTTAGGAAAAAGGATATTTGCAAGAGGCAAACTTACTTTCTCAGGTAACATTGAAATGGGGATCTGAACCCTAAGGATCCCCTTAAAAGATTTTGACAAGACAAATCAACAGCCTTAGGGCTCCTCGTATAGGTGGGTCTCGTGGTGACAGTTCCAATCGTGGGAAGACTTCTTCACTATTGGCCTATTGACACTCAAGTTTGTTTGTTTTGTGTTCTGACTTGGGGTTTACAAAACAAGATACAACTCAGACTTGGAAGACAGAGAATGTATCCCACTTGATTTTGATACTTGGTAGCTGAGATGTCTGAGGAACCTCAACTGTGTAATGGGGATTTAACAGCTATGTAACTAACTGCCCCTCATAGGGAAATAAGTGAGCTGGCAACTAGAATATTCAATAAGTCATTGAATCCTTTAATCAGTCCTTGAATCATTTCTTTATCGCCAGTGTTCATTTATGTAATATACTGTAATAATATTAAGTTTAAAGAAAGAAACTTTCTGTAACAGAAGGAATTTATACACCTTGTCACCACAGTGTCTAATTCTTCCCAGTGTGGATATTTAGTAGAATACAAGAGTAAGAATAATTATCACTGTACCTAAAAAATAGGGCAAAAAAAATTTTTGCTATGGATGTTACCAGAAAAACTGAGTTTCTTCAACTTACACTCATATATAAAACGATTAACCACTGCTTTACAGACAAAAATAGCTACTTCAGTCAAAACAAATTAACCTTGAGTTCCAATATAACCTTAGCTCAGTAAACTGTTTATTGAGTTAATGACATTCATAGTATATTATTTTAAAAAACAGAAAGTAAATATGTGCAAATAGGTAGTTATTGACTCAAGTTTTCAAAATGTTTTGTGTGCCTAAAATTAAAGTCCTATAAAACTTACCATCTTTCCTTTTAAAAATTTTCCCCTTACTGGACACTGGTACTAAATCCATTCAGATATTTATATGCATATTATAAACATTTTTCTTTCAGATAAACTATGTACAGCATTAACTTTGATTTTAACAACAAAAAATCAGTTGGCTTGTGGTAGGGAAAAAAAAACACCTCAAGGCAACCTGACTATGCACATACATGACAACATCCCTCATGACCTTGTAATGTGAGACCACTTAATAAGACTGCATGTTTGTGTGTTACCATATATGGGAGACAATGAAATAGAAAATGTATTAAAAAAACTATGCCAGGTGGCATTCAGGGCCCAGTTCTCTGGGTGGGAACACAACTGAGGAGTGCCAGCATGAATAAAGTTGCTTCCTGGAAAGAAAAGCCTCCGTGTCAGGATGCTCTGTGTGTGAATCCTGCTACAGGCTTACTTGAAAAATGAATATGCTTTTGTTGTTTAAAACTTAGGCAAAATGTATCTCGACAGCATAAGGCTACATTTCTTACAATTTACTTGAATGGCCCCTAAGACTGACCTTACCAAGGACCCAGGATGCACTCAAAGGATTTTACCAGTGAGGAGCACTGTAATATGTAAGGACTCCAGTGTTTTAGCTATTTGAAAAATTAAGAATTGCTTAATACACTCTCATACTTCTCATAAATTATAGACAAATTAATGAGCTTTGCCAGTCGCAGACTCACCCAGTAATTCATATTAGCTTTTAAGATCTTATGTATATTTACAGGCCATTTCTTAACAACAGCTCACACAGGCACAAATAATGTGTTTGAAAGATCATTGCTGAATGAAATGCATTAATAGTGTTATTTCTATTGACTTTCAGAACTCAGAAGTAGATGGATCATAATCTTTAGTAAATAACGTTCTAGTATATTTAGCATGCATGTAATGTTTTTTTAATTTTACTGACTTACTTTAAAATATTGAAGAATATAATATGCATGTTCATGGGTATTTTACCTGTCACCCAAGCTAAGAATAAAAATCATACCAAAAAACTGTCTATTGGCTTCTCCTCAACTTTTACTGAGTGACTTCTCTGAAAACACTATCCTGAATCTTCTGTTTATCATTCTCTTGCTTTGAATAAATTATACATACATATATAATATATGTGTATTTACTATATAGGATATATAAGTACATGTTATATATAATATACATTAAGGCATAATATGTAACTCGTATATCACATGTATATATATAATGAAAATATGTATTATATGATGCAGCATGTTGTTGATATATAAATTGATACAAATGTGCTTTATCATACATGCATCAATTTTATTGTATATATTTTAAACAACATTTATAATATATATGCTACATATAAATGTATATAAATGTTTTATATAGAACTATAAACATGCAATATCTCCTTTTTTTGAATTTATAAAGAGGCTATTATATTGGAAATAGTCTTCTGGAACTTGATATTTTGAAACTATTCACCTATATTCAAAATTTTTTTCATTTTTTTGGTATAAAGTTGCTCATAGTATATTCTTCTCTTCCTCTGAATTTGTAGTTGTTCTGATTTTTGAGTCATTATACTGTCTGGGTCTTATTCAAAGAGTATTTTAAGACTAGTTGAAACTCATACTTAGAAAATTACATTGACTTCTATATTTCATGAGTTATGGTCAACACTAAATTTTAGTGGATATGAGGATTCCTAGGACATAGTTCTTGTTCTCAAGGAGACAATTACTAGTCAGTGTTCTCAATCCATACAAGTCTCTTAGAAGTCAATCCTTTTAAAATAGATCTCAGCCAACTATCATACTGAACATCTGTCAGATTTGTTCTTGTCAACACCGTAGTCATCAATATCATTGATAATATTCACTTTTATGTATCTCACTGGAGTATGAATATGCAGTACGATATGTAGTTACAGTATTAACCACCTATACGATATCATTCAACTTCTGAATCCCGGTTATCTTACTCATGTACTCTTTCTGATTCTCCACCTTTCTTTAGTTATATTTCTATCACCCTAATTCAGATTTGATGTTGCAAGGAGTCATACTTGATGCAAGATGAAAAAAGGGAAACATAGTTTTGGTAAAATGAGGCAGAGAATTGTAAAGTGTAAAGTACATTTAGGAATTATGTATTAGTTTTAAGAGTAATGGGACGACAGCAGAGAATCTATTGCTACAGAGATCAAGGGACTAAGAAATAGTCATGAGGAGCTAAAAAATACTATAAATGAGGTGCAAAAAAAAATGGAGGCGGCCATAGCACAGATTGAAGAGGCAGAGGAGAAATAGGTAAATTAGAAGATAAAAGTATGGAAAAAGAGGAAGCTGAGAAAAAGATAAAAAAACAAACAAACAGGAGTATGAGGGGAGAGAGAACTAAGTGATGCAATCAAATGGAACAATATCCATAATATAGGAATTCCCGAAGAAGAAGAAGAAAGAGAGAAGGGGCTGAATGTGTACTTGAACAAATCATAGTTGAGAATTTACCTGACCTGGGGAAGGAAAAAGGCATTGAAATCCAAGAGGCACAGAGAACTCCCTTCCGATGTAACTTGAATCGATCTTCTGTATGATATATCAGAGTGAAACTGGCAAAATACAAGGATAAAGAGAAAATTCTGAAAGCAGCTAGGGATAAACAGACTTTGACTTACAAATGTAGACACATACAGGTAGTAGCAGACCTGTCTACTGAAATTCGGCAGGCCAGAAATGAATGGCAGGAAATCTTCAATGTGATGAATGGAAAATATGCAGCTGAGAATCCTTTATCCAGCAAGTCTGTCATTCAGAACAGAAAGAGAGATTAAGGTTTTCCCAAACAAACAAAAACTGAAGGAATTCATCACCACTAACACAGCCTACAAGAGATCCTAAGGGGGATTCTGTGAATGAAATGTTTCAAGGAGCACAAAGTACCAGAGACATCACTACAAGCATGAAACCTATAGACATCACAATGACCTTAAAACCCATATGTTTCAATAATAACACTGAATGTGAATGGACTAAATGTTCCAACCGAAAGACATAGGGTATCAGAATGGATAAAAAAATACAAGACCCATCTATTCACTGTCTACAAGAGACTCATTTTTGACCTGAGGACACCTGCAGATTGAACATGAGGGGATGGAGAACTATCTATCATGATGCTGGAAGTCAAAAGAAAGTGGGAGTAGCCATACTTATATCAGACAAACTAGACTTTAAATTAAAGGTTGTAACAAGAGATGAAGAAGGGCATTATATAATAATTACAGGGTCTATCCATCAGGAAGAGCTAACAATTATAAATGTCTATGCACCAAATACGGTGGCCCCCAAATATATAAAACAATCACTAATATAAGCAACCTTATGGATAAGAATGTGGTAATTGCAGGTACTTTAATACCCCACTTACAACAATGGATAGATCATCTAGACAGAATCAATAAAGAAACAAGGGCCCTGAATGATACATTGGATCAGATGGACTTGACAGATATATTTAGAACTCTGCATCCCAAAGCAACAGAATATACTTTCTTCTTGAGTACATATGGAACATTCTCCAAAATAGGTCACATACTGGGTCACAAAACAGCCCTTCATAAGTATAAAAGAATTGAGATAATACCATGCACACTTTCAGACCACAATGCTATGAAATTTGAAATCAACCACAGGAAAAAGTCTGGAAAACCTACAAAAGCATGGAGGTTAAAGAACACCCTGCTAAAGAATGAATGGGTAAACCAGGCAAGTAGAGAAGAAGTCTAAAAATAAATGGAAACAAATGAAAATGAAAATATAACAATCCAAATGCTTTGGGATGCAGTGAAGGAAGTCCTGAGAGGAAAATACATTGCAATCCAGGCCTATCTCAAGAAACAAGAAAAATCCCAAATACAAAATCTAACAGCACACCTAAAGGCACTAGGAGAAGAACAGAAAAGACACCCCAAATCCAGCAGAAGAAGAGAAATAATAAAGATCAGAGCAGAAATAAACAATATAGAATCTAAAAAAACTGTAGAGCAGATCAATGAAACCAAGAGTTGGTTTTTTGAAAAAAATAAACAAAATTGATAAACCTCTAGCCAGGCTTCTCAAAAAGAAAAGGGAGATGACCCAAATAGATAAAATCATGAATGAAAATGGAATGATTACAACCAATCCCTCAGAGATACAAGCCATTATCAGGGAATACTATGAAAAATTATATGCCAACAAACTGGACCACCTGGAAGAAATGGGCAAATTCCTAAACACCCACACGCTTCCAAAACTCAATCAGGAGGAAATAGAAAGCTTGAGCAGACCCATAACCAGCAAAGAAATTGAATCAGTCATCAAAAATCTCCCAACAAATAAGAGTCAAGGACCAGATGGCTTCCCAGGGGAATTCTACCAGACATTTAAAGCAGAGATAATACCTTTCCTTCTCAAGCTATTCCAAAAAATAGAAAGGGAAGGAAAACTTCCAGACTCATTCTATGAAGCCAGTATTACTTTGATTCCTAAAACAGAGACCCAGTAAAAAAAGAGAACTACAGGCCAATATCCCTGATGAGTATGGATGCAAAAATTCTCAAGATACTCTCAAATCGAATTCAACAGCATATAAAAAGAATTATTCACCATGATCAAGTGGATTCATTACTGGGATGCAGGGCTGGTTCAACATTCACAAATCAATCAATGTGATACATCACATTAATAAAAGAAAAGAACCATATGATCCTGTCAATCGATGCAGAAAAAGCATTTGACAAAATCCAGCACCCTTTCTTAATAAAAATCCTCGATAAAGTTGGGATAGAAGGAACATACTTAAACATCATAAAAGACATTTATGAAAAGCCCACAGCTAATATCATCCTCAATGGGGAAAAACTGAGAGCTTTTCCCCTGAGATCAGGAACACGACAGGGATTTCTACTCTCACTGCTTTTGTTTAACATAGTGTTGGAAGTTCTAGCATCAGCAATCAAACTACAAAAGGAAATCAAAGGCATCAAAATTGACAAAGATGATGTTAAGCTTTCACCTCTTGCAAATGACATGACATTATACATGGAAAACCCGACAAACTCCACCAAAAAACTGCCAAAACTGATACATGAATTCAGCAAAGTTGCAGGATACAAAATCAATGTACAGAAATCAGTTGCATTCTTACACACTAATAAGGAAGCAACAGAAAGACAAAGAAAGAAACTGATCCCATTCACAATTGCACCAAGAAGCATAAAATACCTAGGAATAAATCTAACCAAAGATGTAAAAGATCTGTATGCTGAAAACTATAGAAAGCTTATGCAGGTAATTGAAGAAGATATAAAGAAATGGAAAGACGTTCCCTGCTCATGGATTGGAAGAATAAATATTGTCAAAATGTCAATACTACCCAAAGCTATCTACACATTCAATGCAATCCCAATCAAAATTGCACCAGCATTCTTCTTGAAGCTAGAACAAGCAGTCCTAAAATTTGTATGGAACCACAAAAGACCCTGAATAGCCAAAGTAATATTGAAGAAGAAGACCAAAGTGGGAGGCATCACAATCCCAGACTTTAGCCTCTACTACAAAACTGTAATCTTCAAGACCACATGATATTGGCACAAAAACAGACACATAGACCAGTGGAATAGAATAGAGACTCTAGAATTGGACCCACAGAAGTATGGCCAACTAATCTTTGACAAAGCAGGAAAGAATAGCCAATGGAAAAAAGACAGTCTCTTTAACAAATGGTGGTGGGAGAACTGGACAGCAACATGCAGAAGAATGCAACTAGACCACTTTCTTACACCATTCATGAAAATAAACTCAAAATGCATGAAGAACCTGAATGTGAGACAGGAAACCATCAAAATTGTAGTGGAGAAAGCAGGAAAAAATCTCTCTGACCTCAGCTGCAGCAATTTCTTACTTGATTCATCTCCAAAGGCAAGGGAATTAAAAGCAAAAATGAACTATTGGGACCTCATGAAGATATGGGTAATGGGAAGATGTTGACATCTTCTAGGCAAGATGTTAACTAATGAGTTTAATATTTATTTTTATTTTTATTTAATTTATTTTTTTATTTATATCCAAGTTAGTGTATAGTGCAACAATGATTTCAGGAGTAGATTCCTTAATGCCCCTTACCCCCCCTGCCACAACCCCTCCAGTAACTCTCTGTTTGCTCTCCATATTTAAGAGTCTCTTATGTTTTGTCCCCATCCCTGTTTTTATATTATTTTTGCTTCCCTTCCCTTATGTTCATCTGTTCTGTGTCTTAAAGTCCTCATATGAGTGAAGTCATATGATACTTGTCTTTCTGTGACTAATTTCGCTTAGCATAGTACTCTCTAGTTCCATCCACATAGTTGCAAATGGCAAAATTTCATTCTTTTTGATTGCTGAGTAATACTCCATTCTGTATATATACCATTTCTTGTATATCCATTCATCCATCGGTGGACATTTGGGCTCTTACCATACTTTGGCTATTGTTGATAGTCCTGCTATAAACATTGGGGTGCATGTGCCCCTTCAAAACAGCATACCTAGGTCCTTTGGATAAATACCTAGTAGTGCAACTGCTAGGTCATAGGGTAGTTCTATTTTTAACTTTTTGTAGAACCTTGGTACTCTTTTCCAGAGTGGCTGTACCAGCTTGCATTCCCACCAGCAGTGCAAAAGAGATCTTCTTTCTCCACATCCTTGCCAACATCTGTTGTTGCCTGAGTTGTTAATGTTAGCCATTCTGACAGATGTGAGGTGGTTTCTCATAGTGGTTTTGATTTGTGTTTCCCTGATGATGAGTGATGTTGAGCATTTTTTCATGTATTGGTTGGCCATATGGAGATTAACATTCTTAAAAGTATCATTTTATACGTTTGTATCAGATATAAGGATGAAGTTGTATATTTATATTGTATATAAACATGTGGATGAAGGGGCTAAATGGATGATGGGTGGTGGTATGGGACTATTGTGGAAGCTATTGTAATAGTCCAGATGGGAATTGATCATAGCTGGTCTTATGGGATGATAGCTAGCAAGGAAGAAAGGAGACAGATTTAAGAATATTTAAAAATTAAAATATACAAATTAAAGATAAATTTAGTAAGAGGTTACTCTAAATATAGGTGATAACATGCCTAGTTTTCTGGTATGAGCAATTGGGCTTATAGTGCCATTGACTTATTTAGGGATAATTAATATTCATCAGATTTAGAAGAAGGGAAAATAATAAATTCTGACACAAGATGGAATCTGAATTGAATTTGAAATATTTAATCTCATGTAGGATCCTTGTTGGATTTAGACCTTATAAATAAAGGTCAGGACCAAAGATACAGATTTAATGATTAAGTGAAAATTAAACTCATTTTGTGGATCCAGATACTGTACTTCTTACAATGTGTGTGTGTGTGTGTGTGTGTGTGTGTGTGTGTGTTTTGCAAGATTAGCTTAAGAATAAAACTGATATCCTCAAACAAGTAGAGAACAATTTTGAAACTATAAATCAAATAAAGAGTTATTAACTTTGCTCAAGGTGTTAAGTGTCCTGTGATGAGGGAAGTGCTGGAAAAAACACTGAAGTTCTCCCAGTACACCACAGCTTATATATTTAACATGTTAAATTAGATTCTGTGCATTTCCGTTGAAAATTTTTCCTTACAGGCTAAGACAAACCAAAGATAGTCTAAGAAAAAAAAATGAGTTCACATTCTGTTAACATCACTCCTTTCTTAGGCCTTTTTGGTCAGTTTATTTTTGCTTCTTCCAAATAAAAGACTTAGACCTATATTCTTTGTAATTGGCTTTAAGATCAGGTCTGACCTAGTTCCTGCAAACAAGAGTCATACTTTTTGTTGAATTCAGAATTGTTAATAAGTGTTGCATATGCCTTTATTTCTGGTGTGGCCTTCTTGTCTAGAGATGGAAAAGTTTGTCTTATTTTCTGAGGTTGGTCTTATTTAGTTATCTCTTAGAATGTATAGAATATTTGTTGGTAGAAATGCAGTTTACATTTGTGGATTTTACTCACTGAATGTCTTACTGTTTTGATTTTGATGACACATCTTGTCTTCCAGAAGGTAAATATACCTGTGTGATACCTGACATACTTTACCCTTTAAATTGTGGACCTGGTGACACTGATTCCATCCTGTTCAATTTATTTCTGAACCTGAGCACATACCTGAACATTGATCTTCCCTGCATCAGTGCTTTCATTTTCTTTTCTTTTTAAAAAAAAATGTTTATTTATTGATTTTCGAGAGAGATAGAGAACTAGCACACAATGGGGGAGGGGCAGAGAGAAAGAGAGAGAGACAGAGTCTGAAGCAGGCTCCAGGCTCTGAGCTATCAGCACAGAGCCCGACATGGGGCTCAAACTCAGTAACTGTGAGATCATGACCTGAGCTGAAATCAGACGCTTAACTGACAGTACAGGCGCCCCAGTACTCTCATTTTCAACTCTACACTGGCTCTCTTGAGCCCAACTGAATCATTTTTTATGATCTAGCAACCCAGAGATTTCAGACTTTACAGTAACTTTTTCTTTTGAAGGTGGTGGGTCTCTTATTTTTAGATACTAGTCAGCACTTGAGTATTTAGTATTAAAATGTTAGAATTTTTAAACCACTTGTCTTGGAGTAAGTAACTCTGAGATTAGGATTCTTGTTTTTTACCTTTTGTTTGAGTTACTTAAGTTGGTGAGCCTTCTTAGCCTTGGTTTTTAAAGGTTTGTTATCTTGAGATAATAGAAATAATCGTTATACTAACAATAGTGCTATGTAAGGAATATAGTCATAACAAGACTAAATGAAAAAGTTAAAAAAATTAGTAGCAACATGACATTTTTAACTACCTATACTGAAAATGTACAGTATTCTAGGTAAAATCAAATTGAATTTCAATACAATGTAGGGTTTGACAAATATAATCTTTAGTCTAATTCTACCACTAATGATTCACCAGATTTCAAAATGTACCTCATTTGACTGAAAGAAAATACTTTATTAGGACATACTTTTCAATTCTACCTGTGATGAAGAACTAAAACTAAATTTTTAGTTAATAATTGATCATTTAAAATAGGGGTATTTTGGAACACAAATGAATTGTATATCTACCAAGTACTGACTGTATTATATTATTTTTATTATATTATTAATACTCTCACACTCATTTTTTTAAATATAAAAAGCTGAGTATTTAATGCATGTCTTGACATCAAACAAATGATGCTTACATAAGGACATCAGCTAGGCACTCAGTACAGTAAGTCTTTTTATCCATCTGACTATAAGACCTCTAGAATGTCTGATACCCTCAAATTCTCTAGTTGAGCTTGTAGATTTCAACTAAATCATTTGAGCTATGCTTGGGTCTATTCTTTTTAATGGTGGGTACTAGACTCCCATTTTTGTCTACTTGTCATGGTAAGGTTGACAGCCCCCCCCCACTTTTTTTTTGTCTTTTCAGTGACTCTGATTATTTGGTGATGCACTTGGCATACACAGTTTTAAGAACTGAGTTCATCCTTCAGTGGGAGACCAGAGTCTGTCTCACTTCTCTGTGTTTGCTCCTCCTACTCCTGGAATATTGAACCCTCTATTCAGGGATTTGGCGGCCCTGAACTTCATTTTGTGACTAAATCTGGCCAAAATATCCATGACTTCTCTGCTTCTTAGTCATGATTCCTTCGTTGGATTCTGAGTCTCTGGCTACTGCACCTATAATAGACTAATTCCTGGATGAAGACAATGGTTCCCTTCTCTTAAGCTTCCTTTTCTCTGGGATCTTAAACCACAGGCTACACCCTAGGGTTCCAAGCCCTAACTTTCATAAGGCACACCAATGCTTTATTCATAGGTTATTTATATATTATCAAGTTTTCCTAACTCGTTTTCAATGGATGGGTCAGTCACAAGTAACTCCATCTTACCCAGGAGACAACATAGTTTTCCCTTGGTTTTCTCCTCTTACTTCATTTATCCTGCACTTTCTCCAATCCCCATTTTCTAGGCATAAAATATAGAGCAAGAGTATAACATAACAGATGTAAATTAACAAAAATATTTAGCAAGACACGATCGTTTCTGGTGTGTTCTGACCTTAAATTTTATTGGAGTCCCCCATTTACGGTGCTGTTTTCCAAATGTTGTGAGATTGCTAATGGTGATCTCACTGCTTTGGTAAGCTATCTGGTCCCAGGTGGTCCTTTACCTTTAATTCTTCTCTCTACATTTACTTTTTATACAAGTGTCCGTAGATAACATGAACAAACAGGAGTGTGAAAGCATTTTTAAAGTTTTCCTACTCTGGAATCAATCCAAATTTAGTGAAAATCTATTCCTCATCTCATCAATTTTTTTCAATAAGAAATTTCTTAGTGTACCTTTCTGAGTTGAAATTGTATAGGAAGGTTGAGATTTAACCAAAAAAAAATTGGTAGTAATCCCAGACTCCTAACATAAGTATATAAAGGGACCGCCACCTGAAAATTCTTAACTCTGTGCACATAAGTAAAAAATAATCATGGTAATTTTAGTATCAGTCCTGTCATATTTCACATATGTCAAAAGAATTTGCAAAAGAATATCCACTTTTACATAAAACACAAATAGCAAAACAAAACAAAACTATTGCTTTGAGAGGTAATAACTGATTCTGGAAATTGCTCACATGGCAATTGCTAAACTTGATTTGAGACTTGGGAGTATTATGGAATAAAATTTGAAAAATGAACTGCTTGAACTAAATGAAGTGTGCACTAAAAATGTTTATTATAGAAAAAAATGCCCTTGATTCACAATTGAGTCATAAATAAAATGTTTCCGTTATTTCATGGTATATATGTGAGACTAACCATAGAAGAACTATTACCAGATACAAATATCAAAAGTTCTTTGACGTCCCAGAGAGTGAGTAGAGGGATGAATTTATAAATTTAAATGATTTATGAATAATAATCCAGCTATTTCCTCCATTCAATTTAGTTGCATATTTGTCATCCATCAGGTGAGCATATATGGCATGGTCATGGTTAGTTCATCAATTCTGTGTTTGGTACCAAGAGTCTATTTGTATATCATTTCACTAATACCATACTATCTTTATTACCATAGCTTTGTAAAATGTCTTGACATCTGATACTGTCCAAATTTCTATTAACCATTACCTAAAACATTTAATTATAGAGGTCTTACATATATTTTATTAGATTTGTTCCTTTTTATTATATATTTTTAACTTTTGGATTTCAGTACTATATGGATGTACAAATTATATTGCATATTAAGGTTTTGTTTCGCATCCTTCAGTGACAGTAACTACTGATTCTAATAATTTTATGTATCCTTGGACTTTCCACCTACACAGTAATTTCCACATCTACAAGTAATATCATTTGTGATTATTGGAAGTTTGATTTTTTTTTATTAACAGTCTTTAAATTTTACAGTGCATCTCACAGTGTTACTAATATAGGTGCATAAAGATGTATATAAAAGATATACATATTGATACTGGGTACTGAATATGGATTGTTTAAATACATTTCATACAGATTTGTGTGAGAGGTTGAAAAACTTCAATGATTCCAGTGCTGCTGGGACATTGGAGGCACTCATATGAGATTTGCCATTTATGGTGGTAACGGCACCCATGGTGCAACATCATGACTTGATTTCCTAATCCCTAAAACAAAGCTCTGGGTGTCTGTGTTCTAGCTGTAAATGTGTTTGCAGGGATGGCAGTAGTGGCAGCAACAGTAACAGTGCTGATACCACTGGGTTATTGAATTTGACATAATTTTAATTCTGGTCTCACTAGGAGTTGTTTCTGTACTGGGTCAATTCTTCATTATTTTGGAACCAGATCAATAATTTCAGTTAAGAATCATTTTTAACACGTTCATTAATTTTGGTGGCACCTATTTTTTGCATGTTTATTATGATTTTTTTATTAAACTTCATAGAACAGTTTATTCTTTCTATTCATCCCTGATTAATAAAGTGTTTTATATAAGAGTCCCTTAAATAACTTGATCTAGGATTAGTTATATGGCATGATTATGTTTGAAATTAATGATGACCCCCGAATCATCATAATTCAAATTATACTAGTAATTATTAACCCATTGGGACAAAATTTTTCTCAGGTTTAACTTGCGGGACATTTCTAAGGTTTAACTAGTGGTAGACTATTACTGGAATGAGAAATACAGAGACTTTGAAGTGGGTACCTAGATGGAATGAATGTGTTTCTTTCTTACAATTCATATGTTGAAATCCTAACCTGCAGGATGATGGCTTTAGGAGATGAGTCTTTTGGGAGATAATTAGGTCTTGATGGTGGAATTAATGCCCTTAAAAGAGGCTCCTCTACGCTCTTCCACCATGTAAAGTCACAGGGAAAAGACAACCTTGTAGGAAGTGGGTGCTCACCAAACACTGAATCAGATGGCATCATGATCTTGGACTTGACAACCTCCAGAACTATGAAAAATAATTACCTGTTTTTTTTTTTTTCTGGATTTGTTTGTTTGTTTGTTTATTTATTTATTTATTTTTATGCCATCTTTTATATTTACACCTAAATTGTGCAGATATTTTTTAATATAATTTATTGTCAAATTGGTTTCCATACAACACCCAGTGCTCATCCCAAGTGCCCTCCTCAATGCCCATCACTTTCCCCTCTCCCCCACCCCCCATAAAGCCTCAGTTTGTTCTCAGTATTTAAAAGTGTCTTATGATTTGCCTCCCTCCCTCTCTCAAACTTTTTTTTTCCCCTTTCCCTCCCCCATCGTCTTCTGTTAAGTTTCTCAAGACCCACATATGAATGAAAACATATGGTATCTGTCTTTCTCTGACTGGCTTATTTCACTTAGCATAATACCCTCCAGTTCGGTCCACGTTGCTGCAAATGGATAGATTTCAGTATTTCTCATTGCCAAGTAGTATTCCATTGTATATATAAACTACATCTTCTTTATCCATTCGTCAGTTGATTGACATTTAGTTTCTTTCCATAATTTGACTATTGTTGAAAGTTCTATAAACATTGGGGTACAAGTGCCCCTATGCATCAGCACTCCTGTATCCCTTGGGTAAATTCCTAGCAGTGCTATTGCTGCATCATAGGAGTAGTTCTGTTTTTAGTTTTTTGAGGAACCTCCACACTGTTTTCCAGAGTGGCTGCACCAGTTTTCATTCCCACCAGCAGCGCAAAATGGTTCCAGTTCTCTGCATCCTTGCTAACCTGTTGTTAATTTTAACCATTCTGACAGTTGTGAAGTGATACCTCATTGTGGTTTGTTTTGTATTTTCCTGATGATGAGTGATGTTTAGCATGTTTCATGTGTCTGTTGGCCATCTGGTTGTCTTCTTTGGAAAAGTATCTCTTCATGTCTCCTCCCCATGTATATCTATATAAGAAGAATTGTCAGATAATTAATCCAGGCAATGAAGCAGTGCTGGACTAGAGGAGGGGGCCATCTGGTTCCTCTGCATCAATCCTGCTCTAATAGATACGCAGTTACCCAGTGCGGGGGTGTCCTGGTTTGGTGTAGGCTGGTCCCGCCTCCACTGTGGGCTCTGCTGACCCATCCCTGAGGCCCAAACTTGGTGGTGATGGGGAGAAAAATGGTGACCCCCCCAGTCTATTCTCCACAACCCAATGTCCCAATCACTCCTTTGGAGCCATCCTCACTGTGCCATGGGTGCAGACAAGGCTGTCTGTCTTGCTCCCACGACTCCTGTGCCCTGGTGCTTGGCTGGGATTTAAACTCCCTCTCTGGGTGCCCTGGTACTGGGGAAGTGCCTGTCAATGCTGCCTGCTATGTGGTCCTGGCTGGTTTTGTCCTGTGCTGCAGCCCTTCAGAGGAGGGGACCGGTTTCTCCTGCTGTGGACTGCACCCCTGATCTACCACCAAACCTGGAGGTGACTCCCCTCCTCCCCAGGTGTGCGAACAGGGCAGCTGGCCCCAGTCCAAAGAAAGCCCTGCAGTTAGAGATGGGATCCCTCTCTGTCCCAGCCAAGGTTTTTTTTTCCCTCTTGTCCAGATACAGTCCTACGCTTCCCTAGCCACTCTCAATTACATGTTATTTATAAGCCACCCAGTCTATGGTATTTTGTTATAGCAGCCCAAACATACTAAACCATTATGATACCTGCTTCTTACTACAATGAAATATTTAAATAAAATAAAAATATTCTGTTGATTAAACTCTCCATGAAATGCACTATCATAAATTTAATTAATTTATTGGGATTTCTCTTTCTCCCTCTCTCTCTGCCCCTTCCTCACTCTCTCTCAAAATAAATAAACATTAAAAAAATTAATTTATATGACTACATTAAAATATATAATAAATTTTGTACCGCAGGAGCAATAGAATAATAACCTATAGTGTCTAAGCCAAGAGGTTGTTGAAGTACATTGTAACAGATTGTATTTTTCAAAGATGACTATAAAATTATCTTCCATTCCGTATGCTCTTTGAAATATGACCTGGAATATCCCATCAAGAGGACTGAGTTAATTTCTTCATTCCTTGGAATGCAGGCAGGTCCTGAGACTGCTTTGTCCAATTGCGTATTGGCAGAAATGATCTATCTCATGGCAGGTCTAAGTGTCTATGTAAGCAAGAATTATTTTACTGGTATCAGTTATGACAATTTACAGAGTTGTACAACATCTCAAAAATAGCGAAGACCAAAATTAGGTAACATGAAATTGTGTCTTCTGGATAATGTAGGTTCCCACTGAAGTACAAATAATCCTAGCATATTACAAATGATCTTGTGGCATATTAAGGTAGGGTAGAAAGAGAGGGAGAGAAAGAGGAGAGGAAGAGAGGAAGAGAGAAAAAGAAACAGAGATTGGTCACATGGAAGCACAGACATGTAAGTGAAGGAATCATCTTGCATATCTAGCCCAGTCTGTCCTCAGTTGAGTCTAGCATCCATTGCTGTATGATTACTACTGTATGTGATATCCAATGAGAACAATGAAACTGAACCCATAAGAGCTACAGAAGCACAGACTATTTTTTTTCTGAGCAAGAAGTTTTTTTAGTGGTTTGTTACAATGTAACAGATATAAGAATGAAAGTTGTTAGGAAGAAAGGGGTGTTTTGAAACAGAAACCTGCAATATGTGACATCAGTTTGGGAACTGTGTAGCAACAAGTGGCTGGGAAGACCTTGAGGAAACTCATGAAGGAAGCTCGAAAAAGAATGAGGAAATTATTACTGGTGTCTGGATGTAAAGCAGCCTGTGTTAAGAAGTATGTGAAAGGAAAATTGCCACCTTTTATAACTGGAAAACAGAAAATACTTACAAATAGGAAATAGAAAGTACTTAATGAACTGGTGAATTTGCCTAAAGAGTCTTCCAAGAATGATGAAAATGCTAACTAATGTTTTTCAACTGTATTTAACAAGAAACATATATACAGAGATGAATTAAAGAAGGAAGCATTCATTTTTTGAGAAAATTTATAGGAAATACAGGGTAGCCTATATATCTTTCTAGCCAAAGAGTTCTCAAAGTAAGAAATGGTGTCAGGGTAAAGAGCAATGTCAGGGCACTTCCAGTAAAATGTGTCCTCCAGGGGAGGTTAAGGATATTGCTCTAAAATTCTTCAAGGACTTTAGAAAGATTTAAAGGTTACATCTCTTCAATAGATAAAAATGACTCTTAAAGATCTCAGGAGCATGCTGTTTAAACTTTCTCTGCTAAGCCAAATGACTTCTAAGAATCACTACTAGGCTGTTGTGCAATAATAATTTCACGCTCAGTCCACAAATCTCATTGGGACAGACTCACATCTCTTTGAGAATAGCCTGACCTGAAGTAATTTGTGGGTGTGAGTTTGGTTTAATAGTAAAAACACTAGTAAGATTCATAGGACTATCACAAAGATCTTAAGGGAATTGAAATAGTAAAAACACCATTGGCTTGAACTAAAGTAGGCAGAGGCCATTTCCAGGGCTCCCAACTTTCAAATATCAAGAGGCAGACTAAGAAAGCTAATCAGCTATAAACATGAACCATTTCTGAACAAAAAGAATGCAGAGTTAAAATAGAAGGAAAATAAATTCCCAAGAGCAGGACTAATCTTCATTATGGAACTTGTGAAATGTGCCTAGGCAGATTCAAGAATTTCTTTTCTTTTTTTTTAAGTTCATTTATTTATTTTTAGAGAGACAGAGGGAGAGAGAGAGAATGGGAGAGCCTGAGTGGGGGAAGGGCAGAGAGAGGGAGAGAGAGAATCCCACCAAGCAGCCTCTCCACTCAGCGCAGATCCCAACACGGGGCTCGAATCCATGACCCTGGGATCATGACTTGAGACAAAATCAAGAGCTGGACAGGATACTCAGCCGACTGAGTCACCCAGATACCCTGGATTTAAGAATTTCTAACACTGACTACTGTTTGCTTCCTTGTTGTCTGCGTCTGCTTCACCAATCAATTTTGGGTGAATGTGAAGGTAGATATCTTGGCTCTTCAGTTGACATGTCTTCAAATATAAACCCCCTTTGGGGTTCTTATTGCCTAATTTAGTTAAAAATGTTACCCATAAGCCTCTGTTTCACTCTGCATTTTAAAAAATAAGTGCATTTGTGCAAGTTTAAAAAAATATCCATCTCCATATATTTACTAATGATAATATTCTCTGGTGCTTAAAATATGAGTTCCAGGGAATTTCTTGATGCCCAATTTGATTTTTTAGATAACTCTTTCTTTTTATAATAATATTGATTCATTAATAATCAAAGATTAACATTTTAGACCTCTTTATATCATGTATGTGAGAGCTTTATGAGATAGATGTGTAAACTTAAATGTTTATGTACTTTTCAACATCTTATCAAAGAATTTTGGCACACATACTTAATCTAAGCTTTGACCTGAGGCCACATTTCAGTAGAAATGCCCTGGAATTGATCTTTACCCTAAGGCTATTTCTCACTTTGAGAACATTTTGCAGGCTGAAAATGCCATTCAGATGACCATAACTATAGATTTCTAGTTTCACCTTTTTTTTTTTTTTTGGGGGGGGGTTTATTTTATTTTTTTACATTTATTTATTTTTGAGAGACAGAGAGAGACAGAACACAAGTGAGGAAGGGGCAGAGAGAGAATGAGACACAGAATCTAAAGCAGGCTCCAGGCTCTGAGCTGTCAACAAAGAACCCGACACGGGGCTGGTACTCACAAACCATGAGATCATGACCTGAGTCAAAGTCAGATGTGTAACTGACTGAGCCGCCCAGGTGCCTCTTGGAGTTATTTTTATTTGTATGTTACCCTTAAGTATAGAAATCATACATGGCTACACATGACTTCAATTCTTATGCAATTACACACTCCAAACTTCAGATTCTACTTTCTTCCTTAAGATCTTACAGTAACCGCTTTTCAGCTGATTATTTGTAAATAGTCAATGTGAGCTCAAAGTAGCATTTCCCACCCGGAATGGCTTCTTGAATCATATGGAGAAGATACACTTATAACAAAAGTATATCAGCCCTCTGTTTCAAGTCTTTTTTTTTTTTTTAATTTTTTTTAACGTTTATTCATTTTTTGAGACAGAGAGAGACAGAGCATGAACGGGGGAGGGTCAGAGAGAGGGAGACACAGAATCTGAAACAGGCTCCAGGCTCTGAGCTGTCAGCACGGAGCCGACGTGGGGCTCGAACTCACGGACCGTGAGATCATGACCTGAGCTGAAGTCGGCCGCTTAACCGACTGAGCCACCCAGGCGCCCCGAACTCTTGTTTTTAAATTATTATTATTATTTTTTTAATTTTTAAAGAGAGAGCACAAGCAGGGGAAAGGAGTAGAGGGAGAGAGAATCTCAAGCAGGCTCCACGCTCAGCATGGAGCCCATGGAGGGGCTCTGTCTCACAACCCTGGGATCATGATCTCAGCTGAAATTAAGAGTTGCGTGCTCTATGACTGAGCCACCAAGGTGTCCTTCAACTCTCTCCTTTTAGAAGTCCATCACAGAATATATGATAAAATCGAATTTATAAGCTTTTAAATAAGATAGATTTGTTAGGTACATGAATTTGGGGAAAGCAGTAATTCAGAGTCTATCACTATATCAGAATAATTTAAATACAAATGTTTTTCTTTTATAATTTTTAAGATTAATGATATAATGCATGTAGAATGGCTAACAGAACTTAGGTCATAGAAGAGGGTTAAATAAATAAATGTTCTCTTCCATTCTCCTATTTGATTTTTAAGGTTTTGATTAGGAAAGCATTATCTGTGCATGCCATTTAGCTGAAAGATTTATAGTACATTCTCATGATATCCCATATATCATTCAAAAGTTTCCAGTATATTTTAACCCCAACCCCCCGCAAATGATGACCTCATGTATATACAATACTATTCAACACTCTGTTCTTGAGGACACATTGATTTGTCAGTTGATACACTGGTTTCTAAGCCAAATGCTGAGGTTTAAAAGTAAGATCACTTTGCCTTACCCATGAAAATTCTGATTCAGTATGTATGGAACAAGGCCAAGATTCTGCATTTTAAAAATATTTCCCAGGGGTGCCTGGGTGGCTTAGTTGATTAAGCATCCGACTTCAGCTCAGGTCATGATCTCACGTTTCATTTCCCATGTCAGGCCCTGTGCTGACAGCTCAGAGCCTGGAGCCTGCTTCGAATTCTGTGTTTCCCTCTTTCTCTGCCCCTCCCCTGCTTGCACTCTCTCTCTCTCAAAAATAAAATAAAATAAAATAAACTTTAAAAATATTCCCCAGGTAACTCTTGCAAAATGAACAAACTTTTTTTTTGTTTGTTTGTTTGTTTTAATTTTAAAGAGAAGGGAAAAGATTTTATTTGAGCCTGTTAGGACAGCCGCACAGGATGCACAGTCTTCACAAAGAAAGAGAATGCTCTGGGGAAGAAGGAACATTTGGTACAGCTTTGTGTATGTTTTTGTGCAAAGTCTGTATGACTTTAATCTCTCTTTTTTTTCTCCCCAGAGGTTGAGCTTGCTTGCTTGCTTATTTATTTATTTGTTTATTTACTTTTTAATAATTTATTTTTTAAATTTACATCCAAGTTAGTGTATAGTGCAACAGTGATTTCAGGAGTAGATTCCTTAATACCCTTACCCATTTAGCCCCCCCCCCACCACAACCCCTCCAGTAACCCTCTGTTTGTTCTCCATATTTATGAGTCTCTTATGTTTTATCCCCCTCCCTGTTTTTATATTATTTTTGCTTCCCTTTCCTTATGTTCATCTGTTTTTTATCTTAAAGTGCTCATATGAGTGAGGTCATATGATATTTGTCTTTCTCTGATTAATTTCTTCTAGCATAATACCCTCTAGTTCCATCCACATAGTTGCAAATGGCAAAATTTATTTCTTTTTGATTGCTGAGTAATACTCCATTCTGTATATATACCACTTCTTCTATATCCATTCATCCATTGGTGGACATATGGGCTCTTACCATACTTTGGCTGTTGGTGATAGTGCTGCTATAAACATTGGAGTGCATGTGCCTTTTCGAAACAGCATACCTATATCACTTGGATAAATACCTAGTAGTCCAATTGCTGGGTTGTAGGGTAGTTCTATTTTAATTTTTTGAGGAACCTCCATACTATTCTACAGAGTGGCTGCACCAGCTTGCATTCCCACCAACAATGCAAAAGAGATCCTCTTTCTTCACATCGTTGCCAACATCTCTTGCTGCCTGAGTTGTTAATGTGAGCCATTCTGACAGGTGTGAGGTTGTGTCTCATTGTGGTTTTGAGTTGTAGTTCTCTGCTGATGGGTGATATTGAGCATTTTCTCATGTGTCGTTTGGCCATCTGGATGTCTTCTTTGGAGAAGTGTCTGTTTCATGTCTTTTGCCCATTTCTTCACTGGATTATTTGTTTTTTGGGTATTGAGTTTGGTAAGTTCTTTATAGATTTTGGATACTAACACTTTATCTGATATGTCGTTTGCAAATATTTTCTCCCATTTTTCAGTTGCCTTTTAGTTTTGCTGATTGTTTCCTTCACTGTGTAGAAGCTTTTTATTTTGATGAGTCACTGTGTAGAAGCTTTTTATTTTGATGAGGTCCCAGTAGTTCATTTTTGCTTTTGTGTCCCTTGCCTCTGGAGACATGTTGAGTAAGAAGTTGCTGCGGCCAAGGTCAAAGAGATTTTTGCCTGCTTTCTCCTAGAAGATTTTGATGGTTTCCTGTCTTACATTTATGTCTTTCATCCATTTTGAGTTTATTTTTGTGTATGGTTTAAGAAAGTGGTCCAGGTTCATTTTTTTTTTTTTTTTTTTTTTTTGCATGTGTATGACTTTAATCTTATGGGAACCAGAGAGGGTTTTTTGTTTTTCTTATGTTTGGAATGCTCTCTTTGGTTCTTTCTTTCTTTATTTATCTATTTACTTTAAAGAAGCAGATTTACAATGTGTGCTCAGAGCATAAATAGAGCCCATACTTTGAGGTTTTGTAGAATCATTTTGATCTTGGTAAATGTTAAAGTATAGCTCCTGGGATCAGGGTCTACAAATGTTAAAAGTTGAAAATTCCCCTTATCACTCTGATATATACTCATTCTGTTAGATTACAGAAATTGATATATGCCCCTTTTTCTCTAATCTGAAAAATAACATCACAGTAGAAAAAAACCTTAATAGATGAACAGAAAGCAATTATTCATAAATTAATAAGATACTGTTGGTAAAAGTATCCATTGGCAATCTTCAGATATAGCTCATTTTTCTTAGATTAATAGTTTAGTGTTATTTTCAGAAGAAAAAATACTATCACTGGGCTCAAAGACCTGAACTTTTATTGAAAATTATATAATTTAAAATGATTATATAAGTTGTGTGATACATACTTGATATTTCAAGTCATCAAAAATTTCATTTTTTTTCTATTTTTTGTCTATAATATCTAGCTAGCTTTCCCCTTTTCTTTAGATTCTAGCAAGCCAAGAAGAGACTTAGTAACTCCTGATGAAATATGTTGTACAAAAGGAACTATATTGCTAGTGAAGAGAATGTATTAAATAGATTTCCACATTTCCACATGTAACCTCTGTTAAAAGATTAACCTTTAAAAAAATTATTTCCCATATTCTGTTAGTAATTTCACAGTTTAATTGAGCTGTATCCAGAGGATAAAGTTTTAGTTCAAGAAAGTTTTATTACCACAATCTTTAGTCATTTAGTACCCAGGCCCCTTTTTTTTTTTTTTTTTTTTTTTTTTTTAAGAAATATGAGCACAAAGGGTACCTTAGTCTTTTGAGCTGAAAATGTTGGTCTTGGTGTTTTTTGGAAAAAAATATATGATAGTATTGCTGTTATGATTCCTTTGGGTGAGATAATCTGCGAATGGTGGCAAATGCTGTTAAATTTCTCCTATAACTGCAGGGTTTGGATTCAGTAATCGCTGCATAGAAGTTGCCTTAAATCAAAATAAGTGGTTGTTTGGCAACAGTGTCTGGCCAAGAAGTTTGTTCTGGCCCTTTTGCCAGTAAGTTATTTTAATAAATGCTTCTGATTTTCTAATCAAAAACTAAAAAAAATGAAAAAAAATAGAGTTTAAAGGAATGATTGGAGTTAATACAATGAGTGTGTAAACTCAGGATAATTAAGAGAAATTAAGTAGAAAAATTCCAGTTTTTCTACTTCAGCTTATTTTAATGAAAAAGATAGATAGGTAGACAATAAATCATTAACTGGTTTTTGATCTATAGAAATATTAAGAAAACCTTATAATTGATAATGGGGATAAAACATGTAAGCATAAAACAAATTAGGATTTAATAATTTATGTAAAAGATGCATTAAGTACCAGTAGTCACAGGAAAAAAACAAAAACAAAAACTTCAACTGGGTATCATGGAAAGCTTCAAGAAGAACAAATTATTTGTGGAAGTAAATAATTGGTAGGATTAAGTCATTTGTAATGTATGAAAGGTAGGTCAATGGACTTCAAAAGATCAAGTGTGATGATATTCACAATCTTGTTAATTTAATCCCTTGTAGTTTGCTCCATTTCTGTATCAGTGATTATTGCAGAACTAAGGATCTGGGCTGTGTATAGATGATGATCTTTATTTTTGCATCCATAAACATGGTGGCTCAGTAGGTTAAGCATCCAACTCTTGATTTCGGCTCAGGTCATTATCTCACAGTCATGGGATCAAGCCCCCAGTCTGGCTCAGCACAGAGTGCAGAGCTTGCTTGGGATTGTCTCCCTCTCTGCCTCTCTCTCTGCCCCTTCCTGGCTGGTTCTCTCTCCCTTTCTCTCAAAATAAAAAGCTGAAAAAAATAGAAGGAGTACACCAAAAATGTGATGCAGTAAAGCAATTGCATTTTAGGAAAATATCTAGTATTTAGGTAACCCTATATTTTGGGATCAAATTGATATCCAAGTGAATTTACTGTATGCAATCTCTAATATATAAAGAAAACTTTTCTCCTGTAATCAAAGAGAGACAGATTGGCACTGGTCAGAAAATCACTGCTGCCCTCATACCAGATAGAAATCTTTCACATTTTAATTCTTTATCACTAATTAATTTTATTTTTTAAATAATAATAAACATAATTTAATGCAATATACTGTTATCATACATGTTATTGATGAAGGCAAGGAGGAATGAATTTGTGGATAATGAATAAGTTCCACATTTAGGTATCTAAACGTTTTTAAGATTTTTAATGGTCTTATTTGGCATTCAGGTGAGTAATTCTGAGTCATATTTGACAGTTTCTCCCTAATTTAGTTGATGGTTTGAACTTTCTTCAGAAGCATTGTTTTCCTGGGAATGTTTATCTTCAAAATTATTTCACGAATCATGAAGCAAAATTCTGTGCATTTCATAGTTATTAGGTGAAGCAAAATGTGACCACTGATACAAGAATCAGTCACAGACACAGAAAAGAGGCTGTCTCAAAACTCAGACTTCAAGGCATCTTCAATAGTCCTGTGGATGTCAACCACATTTATTAGCAATTAGTTACCATATCTAGACATGGCAGATGGCAAATTGTTCTTCAAACAGCAAATAGAAAAATAATTTTAAAAGTTGGTGCACATTAATAGGAATAGAAACAGTCTTTAGAGAAGTTTTCCAAGCCAGCTGAATTCGTTTTTGGTTTTGAGAGGCCCATTTCATGCAGACCAGATTAACTATAATCATATGCATCCACAAAAGACATTGTGATATTGAATGTTACTATATTGTAGGGAATTTGCCTTTTTTATATATTATTTCAGCTAGGTTTACACAATCACTGAAGTTGATATTTAATTTATAAACTTGGTTTGCTGATATGAAGAAAAGTAAATTCATTAATGCCATAAGACAAGAATGCTAATTTCACATGGTGTTTGTTTAATTCCATAGGCAATATATGGTGTTTTAATAGTTAGAAAACCAATACATAGCATATTAGAAAACCAGTACACTTAGAAAATTAAAAAAAAAATGATTTGGAAAGGAATTAATTATAGTCAGGTGGCCCACTCTTATTTCATCTAGTTGTTTTTCACAAAACAAAAACATGTATAATTTATTAGAATCCGTTGTTTTCTTCAAATATTCATTCTCAAATGAAATCAGAGTGAATGATTTTAAAATAGTGGATCTGCTTTAATCTGGTACAACATTATTACAAATAATAAAGGAAATACTCCTCATGTTGTAAAACCTCTCTGTGAGATTTTTATTTCATGGAACACATCTGAACCTAAATTAGCCTGTATAGTGTACAACGTCTTCAGATGTACTAGCCTCTGAAGACGTTGTACACTATCTTGTTTTTGTTTCTATTAAAAGTTTATCAGAGGACACGACTACTTTGGAAATTAAGGAAGGGTCTAGAAAAATAATACAGGTTTTCAGTTCAGAGAACTACATCACTGAAAATAATAACTTTGGAGGTGAGGTCACACAACTGAGCTCTTTGGAACTACACCTCAAGAATGGTACTCCTGATACAGCAGAATTATTTCCTTTAAAATAATAGTAGAACAATAGATAGAAGGCAAGCAGCACAGGGAAGATGCTATAGCTATGCACTGGTGCATAAAAATGGGGCTGGAAGGAGAGATTCCAGGGGCCGTCCGAACAAAGTCTGGCCTAGAGAGTGACAGCCACTTAGCACTGCACCTCCCGATTGTAGAAACCTTATGAAAGCCCTTCTGCACCTGCACATGTAGCCACAGAATGTGGATTCATATCCTGGCTCTGGTCCTGAGGTGCACACTTCTGTGGGATGCCCACTCCCATAGCCTTCTGTCTCCTTGTCTGTACTTTATCACAAATCCTAGATAACAAAACCTAAATCATACAGTGGCATTATAGAACAACATTCCGTGCTCTGGGTTGGAGCCACAAATTTCACAGCTGAATCTCAGTCCCACCATTTTAAAATTTGCAACTGCAGTCAACTCGTTTTGTTTTTCCAAACCTAAGTTATTTCATTGGTAAAAGGAATATCGTAAGCTGTGATACTGAGTATTTGTGAGAATCAGATGAAATAAACAATACAAAGTGTTTAGCAGAAAATACACACCCAATGAATGAAAAATAAATGTCAGTTTTCAGTGCAAATATTTCTGAATGATTTCCACTTCTGCTGCATGACTATCTCATATATAATAGAAATTTAGAAGAACCATTTCAGAAAGTGAAATACTGACATAATGTAGATATAATTATCTTTTATATGTTAGAGACAGAGCTAGATGCATTTTACTATGCTTTTCACTTCTTTTGAGCATATTTGTGCACTGCAAACTCTCATGTCTCTGACACTTTATTTTCTCCTTGATAACTCATTAATGCAAGAAAAGGGCCTCTCCTAATATAAAGCAAACTTAATTTCTTACACACTCTGTTGATCCTCTTTCCGACGCTACCTCTTCTTGGCTTAAACTTCTAAATCGGTTCTCAATCAGTCCCCTTCTTTAGGCCCTTGTTCCTAGCCTGGATTTTTTTTTTTTTTTGCACTTTCTTATGAATTAACATTGGATAGCTTTTATTAATTATGTTATCAAAGAATATCCCCCACCCTTCATATTTGGTAAAATTCTGGCTACTTGCTTGATGGCTCTCATTGTAACTGCAATGTGTCTTTCTTCTCATAGTTTAGGAAGTGTGTTTACTGTGTTGGTGTGTGAGTGTGTGTGTGTGTGTGTGTGTGTGTGAGAGAGAGAGAGAGAGAGAGAGAGAGAGAGGCAGTTATACAGAAGGGTTTTTCCTTATTACCTTACTAATATTGTTTTATTATGATCACACAAATTATTTTCCCATTAGGCAAACAGTAGCACTTATATTGAAATACTACATCAGATATTAGAGACAGTGGTGATAGTTTAATTTTTAACTATTTAATATTCAGTATAATTTAGAGAGCCCAAATTGCAGTTTAGAAGAACAATTTTTATTATAGCACTTAGAAACTATTGATTATTATGATCACTATTGTTATTTTGCTCTTGGGTGATTCTAATTCACATTCATGATCACGTTATCAGTTTCCACAGTAAATATGGGAAAACACAACATCAATCATAAATATTAAGAGGTCTGTGCAACATGAATGCAGAAATAGAACATGAAGAATTGTTGAGACAAATTAACATAAGCTGTTTCTGAAACTAAAGTAGAATAAGACATTATTAATAAAAATATTTACTTTTTTCTCTCCATACTTATTTTCTTCCTTTTTGCCAAACTTAATGTTATATTTATTTTGCATTACAATTGAAGAATAAAGTAGCAATTTAATTAGGAGGAGAAAAGTAATGTCACTTCAACATAATACATTCATCATCAGAATTGCCATGTAACAGAATAAACTCTCAAGATCAACTGTGGATGGCACATTAATACATGACTTCTCTGATTTATTAAGTCTATTACCAAATGAAATTTCTCAATTGTTCAGTCAACTGAGTGTGAAGAAAATTCTAAATAGTTCATATAGGTAAAATACAGGTTTTAAGTTGGTACTTTAAGTATAGAGCAGTATAGATTCATCTCAACACATTGTAATCTGTAAAAATTATCCCAGAAACATTTTAAACAAAAGGAAAAGGTAACAAACATAAAATTATACTGTATGGATGCATTATGTATTGAATTATAACTAGTAATATAGTAATTTCAAAGATATCTATTTATTTATACCTACATTCAAATAAATATAGTTCCTATCATAATTTCAATTATATATGCATATGTATAATATATACTGTATTGAAATCTGGGGTTTATGAAGAGTATGTCAACTGTATCTTTGAGGAATGGCAACACAGAGAGACTAAATGATTTATTCCTAATATTTTAGCAGTCAGAGGTACAGTTGGGACACAAATTTCAGTCTTTTACTCTAAATCCTGTATTCTTCCATTATGGAATGGCACGTGTGTAATTGAATCAAAGACCTTGAAAGGGTCCTTTGAGATCATCTGAGTTAGACTTGTGCCTTCATGCAACTCTAACTATTCATAACTGATAGCTTCAAGAAGATATCTATGACCTTCCTTATGCTTCCTCTCCCAGCAGAAATCTCCCTTCTTTCAGTTCCAATTCATTTACTTATCTATGACTCCCAGTGGCCATGATGAACAAAAAGAGAGAAGGAGAGAGGGCAAACACTTCTAGGTGTATACTCCCTAATTGGTTTTGTTCCCTTTGTTCTTTTCCCAGGATCTAACTATTTTAAAGACTAGTCAAAATGTTAAAAATATTGGTATGTTGATTTTTTCTGATCATTGGCTATTAGGCTTTTGACTTTTAAAATTATGTCAATTCTTAGACCTATTTTTATCAAATATAATCAAATATAATTTCTAGCTTGTAGGTTGTCTTATTTAGTTGCTCAGACTTTGTTATACTTTTCTCATCATGAGTAAGCATTATTAATTCTTTTTCATAGGATTATCAGTTATATTTTCTCTAATAAATTACTTTGTTTTGTGCAATACTAATTTTATAGTTTTTCTTCCAAAATATTCAGTATATTTATTTTGTCAGTGCAATAAAAAAAATAATATGATGAGTTCTCAGCAAAAAATTGTATTGTGACACTAATTAGTACCTTTCTACTTAAATTATGAGAAACAGGTGAGATGACCTAAGTGATTTTCAGCTAATATTTCAAGCATTTTATTTGATTGGCATTTTAACAAATATATTTAATAGAAAAATTGTTAGATTTTGCTGAAATGTGACCTTTATTTTTCCTTCGTTCCTTGTTTATCCAAGAGTTAACAGTGACAGCATTTGAGGGGTACCTGGGTGGCTCAGTAGATTAAGCATCCAACTCTTGATTTCGGCTCAGGTCATGATCTCATGGTTCGTGAGGTCGAGCCCTGCATCTGGTTCTGCACTGATAGCGTGGAGCCTGCTTGGGATTCTCTCTCTTGCCCCTCCCCTGCTCTCTCTCTCTCTTTCTCTTTCTCTGTCTCTCTGAAAGTAAATAAATAAACTTAAAAAATAAACAGTAACAGCATTTGAGAGGTTTATTTTTTTATATATATTCACATAAACTTTTCAGATACTCAAAGTTACATTTTACATTGCTGATTAAATTTTTTTCTTCCTATTAGTTGCTAATTGCAAAGGAAAAAATCATTACAGTGAAGATATCTGTCTTTATCTGTGTAAATGCAATTGGCTCTTTTAATAATGGGACACTTTATTCACCTATGTTATGATGAGAATAAAGTACACAGGCTCATGTATGATTTATTTCTTTTAAAACACAGATATAACTTCTAGAGTATAGGAAATAAAAGGATAGAGGAACAAAATAAATTATGTTAGAAGAATACCATTATATAACACTAAAATGTGGAGCAATTTAAATGATAACTGGCAGGGACCCTTCAAAAAGTTCATTTTATCACTTCTTGGCTCCCACAGAGAAATGGCGATCACATTTTTGTGAAAGGCAAATGTCAACAAGAGGAGCAGATAGCATCACCTATTTCCCACAACTTTCCACACAACTGGAGTGCAGAAACTATCACAAACTTTAAAGAACATGTAGTGAATGGGTGAAGAAACCAGAGAGTAAATTTCTAAACTTAAACCCTTTCAAAGAATTACTTTAGAACAGATATAACAGAGGAGATGCTGACAAGGCCTTCATAAAGAAAACACAGATCAGGGGCTCCTGGGTGGCTCAGTACATTAAGCGTCCGACTTCAGCTCAAGTCATGATCTCTCTGTTCACGAGTTCGAGCCTGAGTTCGAGCCCTGCATCGGGCTCTTTGCTGACATCTCAGAGCCTGAAGCCTGCTTCAGATTCTGTGCCTCCCTCTCTCTTTGCCCCTCCCCCACTCATACTCTGTTTGTCTGTCTCTCTCTCTCTCTCTCTGTCAATCTCTCTCAAAAATAAATAAAAACATTAAAAAAAACCACGCAAATCATATCAACTGGGATTTACGCGGGAGGGGGAATATCCTATCTGAATTAGAACTTGTTGGTAACAGGTCTGAACTTTGGAGCATCACAGCACTGGCTGTGGAGGAGACAAAGTAAAAGGACTTGGAAAATGTATAGAAAGAAGAGCCACGGTTTGGGGTGTATCCACAAAGGCATATTGTGTTAGTAGCCATCCTTTAGATGACTGTTGGAGACAGAGAGAGGGTAAGCCCTACGGGATCTTGGCAAGTGTCAGAGGAAAGGGAGGTACTGCTAACTGATTTCATTAAAGGTTTAATTTATGTAAAAACACAATTTAATTGGAAAAAAGTAAAGAATATGCGTTTAAGCTATAAAACAGAATAAACAATGGGATGTTAAAAGGTTTAGGGTAATGACAACCATACATTGTTAAATTGGGTAGAAACACTTTTGACTTCCGTCTTCTGATCCATTGTCCTTAACTATGCTATGCGTTTTATGTTATGCAGTCACAAAAAACTAAATCCGAAATCTGAACTCTTTTTAGGGTCTTTTTCACCAATAAAAAAATAACTAAATCGTATCTTCCAAAAAACTGGATTTTTTCCCACTAATTCTCCCAGGTTTATTAAACTTCTCCTTTAATATTCAATCCTTGTTTTTGGATGGGAAACTCATAACACAGAATAGTGGCTAAGGAGACAAAGGTCAAAAGTGCCTTTACCCACTTTGAATTGAATGCTATCTTCAATAAGTCTTTTAACGTGCCTTCTTTGTTTTTTTTTTTTTTCCATTAAGAAGTGTGTTGGAGAATATGTTTAGCACCTTAATTGTTGTGATGATATCATGGGTGTATGCATAAACATTCAGATTGATCAAGATATATACATTTAATTGTGCAATTTTTCATATGTCAATTATACCTCAATAAAGTCTTCTATGACATTCACTCTGTCCTATAATTTAGGGTTGATATTCTGTTGATCACACTAAACTATAAACGTCTTGGTAAGAATCTTTTAATTCTTTAAAAGCTTTTAAGGCAATTTGTAAGTGTATTATACTGTGGAAGTCACTCCTCCTGGTATTCTTACCAATTGCTTCATAAGAATTATTTTTAGAGAAAAGGACAGGATTATAACAGAGCTTTTACTTGTTTAAAATAACATTATTTTGGGATACTGGTAGTTTTTGTGAATATAATACACAATTTATTCTGAATTTTTGTACAGCTGAACATGCATTAATTATTCTTTGTGCTTCATCAGAATGAAATGATTATGGGCTCTTAAAATAATTCTAGAAGAATGTTTTTAAAAGAGCTAAAATTTTATGCCAAAATCTTCTTTAAAGAGATTTATAATCAGTATTTAAATTAGTGCTTATCAATTTTTTAAATGTCAGAATTTTATAACATTTTATGTTCTCTATAATTATTTGAAAATGTAATGAATTTTCCTTATGGTACCTTCATTAGGAGACGTGGTTGTTACTATATAATCATAGATGAACTTCACATTTGTAAAGCTGTGTTTTATTACTTCATCTATGTTACAGTTAGCTCAGTAAACCTTATTCGGGCCCTAAGATTATTATTCCTACATTACGCTAAGCATGGTTTTTGAATAACTGAGTTGTGAATTTCTGAATTCAAGTATTTGAAATGCAAAAAATCTTTCAGATCATTTAATTCTCTATTCAAACTTTTAGATAGTTTGGGAACTATCTGGAAAGATACTATCTATTCCACATAATGAAGGAATTATGAGAATTTTGGTCATTTCTAAAATAAAATACAATAAAGTCCTTGTGAACCTTATCTCAAATTTCCTTGTCTTTCTGACTTACTGATTTATGCTGAATATAAAAGCAGTGCAATATTAGGCAATGACTGAGCCTCATAGCATTTTTATTTATTCTTGAAAGTATTTAAGAATCATGGTTTCTTTTTTTATCTCCAAAACACTATTTTTCTGGGGTGTGTGTGTGTGTGTGTGTGTGTTGTATACATGTACCCAGTACACTCAAGTGTGTGTTTACTTTTTTGTGCACATTGTTCTTCTTGCACCTTAGATCCTTAGATAATGGTGATGATAATGACGATTTCTCTTCCTCCTTGTCATTGTCGTCTGCTGCTGCTGCTTTTTCTTTTTCTTCTTCTTCTTCTTCAACATACTTCAACTGTTGCTCTAATAGGAATCTTTTAATTTGAAAGTCTAGGTACTTGCTTATGTGAAGACTTCTGTCTTAAAACGTATTTTTGAAGAAGTCATTTCTGCCAAGCTACTATTTAGAGCTTCCCTTAATCTCCAGTATTCCAAAATTTCACAACAATATGTCTGGATATGGATTTGCTGTGCCTTATAGCATGATTGGAATATGCTGGGTTATCTCTTCTCTGTAAAATACTACATCTTTTCAGAAATCAAACATTCCTTAAGACGTCTCATTGTATTTTTAATGTTTCATAACCATCTCTGTCAAATGTGATGTCTTCTTGTCTCACGTTCAGCAAAACCATCTTTCAGTCAGTTCATTTTCTAGTCTTCTGTATCTAGCCCATTGTTTAACACATTCATTGAACTTCTAATTATTTTCCCTCTTTTGTTTCTTTGGAAATGTTAAGTGTTGTTACTTTATATCCCATAGTTGCTACCCTTAGTATCTGTTAAATTTATTTTTTCTAGTGATTCTGGCTCATAGTGTTTCGTTCCCATGAGTTTATATCTGTGTTTGTATGAGATGAAGAGGGAAAAAGGGGAGAATAGAGATCTTGTTTTTGCATTTTATAGGAATATAATGAGGCCTGGATTAAAAGTCATTGCTAGATAGATACTTTGCATTTGTTTCCATAAATATTTACCTGAGGAAAATCAGTTTAGACTAAGTCCTTGGCCCAAAGTAAGGGCAGGAGTTTAACATCACACAGATCTTAGGAATTTTAGGCATGTGTCCATTTGAAGGCTGGTTTTGATGATAGATTCTGAGGACATTCTCTTGTGTTCCTATCCTGCAAGTATGATGGCCACAATAGACATATTTTATCACCTTCCTCCCTGTTTCTGTGAGCTTTCTTCTAGTTGCTGCAATCAATTTTCTGGGAGAACCCACCTTTATGAAGATTCTCTTGGTTTTGATTTCTCGGTTTGTTTGGGCCCCACTTGTGCCGCCTCCTTTCTGTGTTTTGTTACAAAGGAAAATCTAGGCAAGTGGGATTTAATACATGTTCCTTGGTGGCCACCACCTGCACATGCTTGATTTCTTCCCTGTTTGCATGTGATTTTGGCTTCTGGATATTTCTCTAAATTGTTGCTATTGTACAGGATAACTACATGGCATGTGGCCAAAAACTGAAGGCTCCATTGTGATCTTACATTTATGTTGTTAGAAGATAAGTTCAGAGAAAATGGGTGAAAAAAAGCCATAGCAATTATAGCATCTGATTCAATATTTATGTTTACTAACTTAACAGCTTAAGTGATGTTTGTTATTTCTCCCTGCTTTTAAAACTATCTGTGAAAGAAAATACCTTTAATTTTATTTTTTTAAATCCAAAGTTACTACCATCATTGAGAGTTAAGCACGAAGAAGTGATAAACTTCAATTTCCACCTTATTTAAGTTTCCTTCCTTAGATCATTTTTAAAAAGAAAGTTTAGAACAAAATGGAACAGAGCTATGACTACAGTCATTTAGTTGGTGTTGATCACATAATGTACAGCTATTTGAACTGTTTTCTGAAATTGCAAAAATAAAAGCAGTTTTCTGTTACTTGTTGAGTTTTTAGCCTGTATAATTTTGCATATTTTATGTTACAAACAGATGAATAAACTTAAATGTTTGAATGGCTACAAAATACTTCTTATAGAAGAAACTATGTTTTCATTTAGGGAATGAGAGTGTTAATTTAATTAATGAGGCCCTTTCTTTTCCTATATTTAATTTTCACATTAATAAAAAGATTCTGAATTTATCTCCTAAAGTTTTCCAATTCTCACACACATCTTCGTAACAGTTAGCATTTAAACTGAGTCTTCTTACCTTAAAAGGGAAAAGAATACTGTAATCTCCAAACTATAAGTTTGCCGACTATAATACATCATCAACTTCTTGAATCCATCTAATTGGTACTCAAAATGTTTACCACGACAAATGACTATATTCATTGGCTGTCTTTATTTTCATTATGTTAATGTTTAATTCACTGTTGATGTTTAATTTTTTTATGTAACATCAAGTTGTTAACTATGGAAAGTCAGGCCCAAATTCCTAGAATTCAGCAAAGAAGCAGAAAGTGTTTCAAGAACAATGTAGGGAGAGACTCTAGATTAGAATTAACTGAACATCAGGAAAGAATAATTAAACTTCACTGCTTCTGAGGCAGTTGGAAAAGCACAGAGAAAAAACTCTTTATTTAACTTTACTGAATATTTAAAAGCAGGTATATCTGATTCTAGAAATTTACATTTGTCATATAGTTTGAAACATTTTGGTATATTTGTGAAGTTTGATGGAATGTACACATTCATCATTAGTATAATTGTTATTTTAATGCTACTGTTTTCCCTCTTTGTGGGATCTTGTACTTTGCTGAGGAAAACGCTTCTGAATTCAATCATTAGTCTTCATCCTGCTTTATTATTAGAACAAAACAGAGACTAAATTTAGGAATAACTCAAATCCAAGCTTCTTGTTATTAGAGATCTCTATACCTATATTATATTTGTATCTATACCTTTATCTATATCTATATTCTATCTACATCTATGAGATAAGTGGACTCCCACTATGACATTCTACATTGTGACCTTGACTGGCACATACCCTGACTTGTCACTCTGAATTAGCTATATTGTGTTTTTTTTTCTTATCATATTATAAGGTATCATGTGATCAAGTTTTGGACTCCAGATCCAGACTACCCAAATTTGAAATCTGAAACTGCCACCAACAAATTTCACTCTCCTGTATCTCCCTGTTGTCATCAGTGGCAGTGACCATGATAGTAGCTATCTTATAGTTTGTTAGGACAATTAAAGGAGTAAAGCTCTTTGACTAAAACTGTGTCTGTGGTAACTGCTATTTGTGTCGTTTGTTAAATAAATGAACATAAAAATCCTTGGGACTCTTTCCCTAGTTTCAGTGTGAATGGCATATTCCCATTTTTAAATGTATGTATAAAAATGTATAAATATTTTAAGGGAATATTCAAAAATACTCAAGAAGCATGGAAAATGAGATTAAAATGAAGTTTCACGGGGCGCCTGGGTGGCTCAGTCGGTTAAGCGTCCGACTTCAGCTCAGGTCACGATCTCATGGTTCGTGAGTTCGAGCCCTGCGTCAGGCTCTGGGCTGATGGCTCAGAGCCTGGAGCCTGCTTCCGATTCTGTGTCTCCCTCTCTCTCTGCCCCTCCCCCATTCATGCTCTGTCTCTCTCTGTCTCAAAAATAAATAAACATTAAAAAAAATTTTAAATGAAATTTCACTTCAGAAATTATACCGAATAATTCAGAAATTATTCAGAATAATAACCAATATCAGTTGTGGGTATTTTAATACAAATAAGATTTATATTATTTTTTCATGTACTACAGACATCTAGAAGTACTTTTTGAATTTACGGAAATGTGTTTTCCCAATTCTGCATACTATTCTGTCATATGGGTATATTTTAAGTTATTTAATCTTACCCTGTGTTAAATTAGATATATATACATCAAGTTGTATAAAGTTTATATATATAAAACTGTAAAATCAGGAAGAAATGTTCACTTTGAAAGGCAAACAGCTATTCCACTCTATGGATCATTGCAACTCGGTTCAGAAGAGAGGAATGTGCTTTTAATGGGAGAAGAAGTCTCCTTATGGGGCTGAGTACTAACTTAGGCCGGCCAAGCTAGTACTCCAATAGGTCCAAGCTAGTACTCCAAGCTCGTACAACCAATAGGTTGTGAAGTTCAACAAATTTTTATATGTTTATTTTGTGTCATTTCTAGTGGGAGTTTTTTCAGCTGTTTTATTGAATACTAAGTTATTTTAAAATCAAAAGGAATGTTGGGGCACCTGGGTGGCTCAGTCGGTTAAGCTCCCCACTCTTAATCTCAGCTCAGGTCATGATCTCACAGTTTTGTGAGGTGGAGCCCCATGTCGGGCTCTGTGCTGACAGTGCGGAGCCTGTTTGGGATTCTCTCTCTCGTCTCCCTTGGCCCCTCCCCCACCACGCCATTTCTGTTGCTCTCTCTCAAAATAAACATTAAAAAAAATTAAATTAAAAGACTTTAAAAAAATCAAAAGGAGTTTCATTTAGAGAATGTCATAGATGTCAACTTTTTGAACCAGACTTAAAATAGAAACATAGTTAAGAAGTAGAGAAAGAAAAAGGAAATGAAAGTTTGTCACCCCATTATGTTCAATTTATTGTATCTTTCCAGTTTGTTATAAGAAATAATATGCTTTTAATGAAGGGATTTAGAAAGGATGATTTTGGTGCTAGGTATACCATCATAAGCCTAATTGATCACAAGGCAATTATTCATGTTTATTCCAAAGTTTTATGCTATCTCCTATATTTGACTTTTTAGTAACCTACATACATCACGGTATAAAGAAACTATTTATTACCTATAGACTGAAACTAATTTATGAAACTTTGCAGCCTTAAAATTTTCTTTATGATAAACACATCACATTTATATGTAAGTACACATTACCAATAGCATCACATATTATTATTACCAATAAGATGTTACTGCCACATAAGATTTTAATAAATATCAAATATTTTTGTACAATTAAATAAATTATAATAAATTAGACATAGGTAAAATATTTTCTATGTGAATGAATTCAAAATGAAAACATAAATTAAGAAATTAAGTCCAGACAACAGTTCTTATGTTTGCTATCAAAATAGTACAATCATGACAGCAGGCATAGGTGGGGAGGGGAAAATGACAGAAAGAAATCTATATGTTGAGTGTCTGTGGTTCATATTTGATGTTAAGAAAAGTATTCAAAACTCAAAAGACAAATCAGGGCATATATTGAATTTTGTGGTAAAAACCAAGTGGTTTCCCTAATAAAATTTTACAAATTATAATTACCGTAAGCCCAATATTTCAGTATGTCTTAAAAATCTAGCCCTAAATTGTACAAGAAATTATTCACTATTGAATTCACTTACACATTACATATGCATTATACATTAATGATCACTTAGGTGTTGAGGAATTCTCTTTCTCTCTTTCATTTTTTTCCCCTAGACTGAAAAAAGTCTAGATGAAGCAACAGTCTTAACAACAACTGTCATTTTGAATAAAGATATATTTGTTTAACTTGGAAAATAGTAAGTAAAATAAGAATTAGCTGAGGATAGTTGAATTCATGTTACTGAATGAAAATTATTGTTGGTTTACTAAACATTTAAATTTAGAGATGAAAAAATATATAAAAACTAATAGTTTCCTTTAAGGTTTTATATTACCTTTGAATCCTTTCTAAGCAACTGATTAAATTTCATGACCAAATGTATACCTAAGAGAATTGCCTTGTCTATTTCTGCTCAGATTTGGTCTTCCTTTCCTGCTTTGATGTATGTGATGCTGTTTTTAATCACACACTAGTCTAATTATTTTATTTGTTCCATAATGCATAAACATTCTGATCAAGAATATTCCTCTAGTCTACCACAGCACCTAGTGAATCTGATCACATTCCTAGAATTCCTAATATTAATTGCTTATTTAAATTTGTGGCATTTGTCAAGAATTTTCTATTAGTTTGTATAAAATTAGTTTCTCAAGATTTCAGAATGCTCTTAACTGATTAGGTACACAATTATTGATCACTTATTATTCAACAGACACTATTAATTTATGGTATAGTAGCTATAGAGTCCCTGCTTTCAATGAGGTCACTATTTAGTAATCTATCGGAATGTGATATCCACTGGCTGTTCTGCAAGCAGAGGATAAAGATGGTTTAGACAGTAACTGAGCCGATTTGATGCAGGATTAGCAGGGCTGTAGTGAGGACTTTCCGAGCAAAACAGAGAAACTGAAGTTAGTCCAGCAATGTTGAAGAGAAGGCTATATGTAAGCATGTCTCAAGCAGCAATGTAGAGGTGATTCAGGAAAGTTCTATTGTATTGACCTCGCTTTGACAGATGAAGAGAAATAAATCAGATGGCTGCCTGTGCAAGTGGAATTATCCAAAAAGTATTATTTTATTTTATTTTATTTTATTTTATTTTATTTAAAAAATTTTTTTTAACATTTATTTATTTTTGAGACAGAGAGAGACAGAACATGAATGGGGGAGGGTCAGAGAGAGGGAGACACAGAATCTGAAACAGGCTCCAGGCTCTGAGCTGTCAGCACAGAGCCCGACGCGGGGCTCGAACTCACGGACCGTGAGATCATGACCTGAGCCAAAGTAGGCCGCTTAACCGACTGAGCCACCCAGGCGCCCCCAAAAAGTATTATTTTAAATAGAGACTAGTCACATATATAGTGAACAATTAAGCAATAGCATGTCTCATGAAATCTGTGAAGGAAATGAACAGGGTGCTGTAATAGAAGATAATAGGTTAGAGGGAGATTAAGAGGTATAGCTTTCAAAGAATTGGGGCTGTGGTTGTGGGAGTTGAGTATAGTCCTAGGGAAAAAGGTAAGTAAAATTGCTTTCTGGTGGAAAGAGTGCTTGTCACAGTCTAGGAGCTGCTAGAATGTTGCTAGAGAGTTGGAGTCAGATGAGTTTAGAAGAAAAGTTACATGACTTGGAATTGCTTATAAACATTGGGACTGGAGGAAACAGGAGAAAGTGCAGGGTAAGGAGTCGGATGTGATTAAGTGCAGTTGTCTGATAAGTGGATGAAAATATGCTCAAACTTATTAGAGGCTATCAGGGTAAAGCTCCGCGTGTTCTTAAGAAAGTAACAAAGTTCATTGTTATTAAAACTGTGATATATATGTGCTTTCTTGTATCCAGTTAGTGTGCATGTAATTGATATTTGGAGGAAAATTCTTGTAGTTATCAAATGCACATTTCTCTTGACCCAGTTTTAAAAACTCATGGAAACTAACTAGGAAAAACTTACAACTTCTCTATTTAACCTATTAATATTACTGAGAAAATTTGTCTTAATCTGTTCACATGTATGGAAATATATTTATAATCCATTTATCTTTGTTTAATTTATATTATTTCCCTACATAAAGACTATCATTTGACTTTGTTTTAAAAAGTATATATTTCTGTTGGATGACTATATCGTATACCTGAAATTAATATAACAGTGTATATTAACTAACTGGAGTTAAAATAGAAACTTAAAATTTTTTTAAATTAAAAATTAGATTTCTTCATGTCGCCAAATAATATAAATAGTATCTTAAGAAAATATTCACAGTTAGCTTAAAATGTGTTTTGCTACTATAATACATCATATTGATTTAGTTTCTTTAAAATAGTAGCCTGACAAGAGCAATATTAAGACATTTCTCATGTGTTGATTAGTTTATATTTCTTGTATGCTATGTTTATTTCTCCTTGTGGTTTTCTAACTTTTCATCAGACATGAGTTTATGATATAATAAATTATTATCCTTATTTTCCAGAACTGAAAGCATCAGATTAGAAAAATGGGAATTGACTCAGTGTCATAAGATTTAAGGATTCTTTGGATGGTGGGACAAAACATCGTGGCGCTCTGATAAATGAAGGGCAGAACTCTTTGTTTCTTAAAGTTTCAAACCAGAGACTGCTGCCAGACAGGGCCACACACAGAAACAGAGTATAACAGAAAACTGGAACTTCAGAAGGTAACTTATATATGACAAGGGGTTGGGTTAGCAAAGTTTCCCAGGCTTCCTGGTAAATAGCTAATTTGAATAATTTTGCAGGCTCCTGGGGATAAGGATAAGTCCTTCCTTGTCTGATACCTGGCCCCGGGCACACAGGACTGGTGAATAATGGCTCTTTGAGTATAAGAGCCTGATAAGGGAGGTGTTTAGAGTGTAAACTTAGTTGCTTAAGACCAAGAACTGACCAGCTTGCAGGCAAGACAACATAAAAAACAAAAACAAGGGGAGCCTGGGTGGCTCAGTCGGTTGAGCGCCCAACTTCGGCTCAGGTCATGATCTCACAGTTCTTGAGTTCGAGCCCCGCGTTGGGCTCTGTGCTGACAGCTCAGAGCCTGGAGCTTGCTTCGGATTCTGCGTCTCCCTCTCTCTCTGCCCCTTCCCCGCTCATGCTCTGTCTCTCTCTGTCTCTCAAAAATGAATAAACATTAAAAAAATTTAAAAAAAACAAAAACAAAACATAAAACACAAGAATAACATTATTTGCTGAGTTTAACGTATCTACAGACTATGTATTCCTGAAGAAATGGGGTTCTATCTTTCTTTTCTTTTGGAATCAGCTATGGGTGATCCATCTAAACTACGAGAGGGAAGGTTCTCTGGTGAAATATAGTCATTACTCATGAAGAAACACTGTAATTATTAAGCCTCAGAGAATTACACTCAACTGCTCTACGGCTTATCTTGAGGCTTTATGGAAACATGGATTGATTCATCAGGCAAGAAAATTGTGAATAAAATTGGATAAAACACCAACTGGAGACTATAGGAACAAAGGGTGGATTTCTTCTTGTCCTGATTCTTAACAGTTACTCTCTCTTACTAATAATTTTTTCAGAAGGAAAGAATCTAGAAGCTTACTTAATTGCTTCCATAAAAGATAGTTTATTTCCATCATTTTTAGAAGAAATCATCTTTCTAACAGTTTCATTCAAGTCATGTGTTTGTTTTGTAATGATACATATAGCTTCATAAGTCTTTTAGAGGTAACAAATCTCCTACTTATTTATGGGAAAACTCAGCATAAAAAATGAATTAGAGTTGAGTCTGACATATAGAAGATGGAGTCATACGCTGTATGGATGTAGTAAGTAGAAGTCTTCATAGAGGGACTTTATGTAGGACAACTGCCCTGACTTCTTTTTTTTTTTTTTTATTTTTTTTTATTTTTATTTATTTTTATTTTTTCCTGACTTCTTTATCAAATTGACTGTAAGGAAAAAAAAATAGATAGACAGTAGAAAAATACAGATTAAAATAAATATAAGATATAAGTAAATCAATCATAATATGTAAAATCATTTAGATCATGATTCAAGCAAACTGTGAAAAAAAACAATAACAATGGGACTTCCTTTGGAATTGGATAGTTGAGCCCATTAATACTTTATCTTTTTTTAAGTTTATTTATTTATTTTGAGAAAGAGAGAGAGAGTGGGGAAGCGACAGAGAGAGAGAGAGAGAGAGAGTGTGAGAGAGAATCCCAAGCAGGCTCCACACTGTCATCATTGAGCCCAAAGCAGAGCTCAAACTCACAAACCATAAGATCATGACCTGAGCCGAAATCAAGAATCAGATGCTTAACTGACTGAGCCACCCAGGTGCCCCTATTATTTGATAATATTAAGTCTTACGTGTGTATTAAAATGATTGTCTTGTCATGTTGAAAAAAGTCCTTATCTTTTGGTGATATTTGAAATATTTGAAGGTTAACTGGTAATGATATCTAAGACTTACTTCAGATATGGCTACACATACAGTACAAGTAGGTAATAGTGACTGTATCTGAGTGATGGGGTTTCATTATGCCAATAGATCTACATGATATATGCAGTTGAAATTCACCATAATAAAAGTATTCATTGCATTTCTAGTGCAAAAGATCAGCATAGATGGCAAAATAATCTGATAGGAGGAAGAAGTGAGGAATGAAGCATTGATAAGTGAACCATAACTGACTAGTTAGAAGCCAGCCCCAAACCTCAAATATAGCCATACTGAATAGCCAGGGAGACTCTAAAAGGAAGTGAAATTTATTTCCTTTCTATGGGGAATTTTATAACTAGTTCAGCTTTAAAAGGACAAAGCTTAGATCTAAATGTCCATCAGGTAATTTTCTTTTGAGGAACCTGAACAGAATTGCTAGTTATCTAAGAGCCCCCAAAGTGTGTGGGAGATAGTATAATGCCTTCCTAGCACCTGTGACATTACCCTATCTTTGTGTACCATTCTGAGGTTTGGAATGTTTAATTAGGCTCTTGGGATGTTAGTTACATATTATGACTCTACTGCTGTTGTGTGAGAGTTTAAAAATTTTCAATAAAGAGTTTTATTAAAATAATGTAAGGCCTGAAATAGAAGACAGGTTATACAAAATAACTTTATTTAAAAAATAAATGTATTAAATTGTTTCAGTTTAGAATAAAATTCTGGTCTAGCCTGTCAGTAGCTAAAGGTTAATGCATTTTTCTACTACGAATGTTCATTGTATTTTGAGAAACTTCTGCCAGACATCAGTGTTACCTGTGCACTAACAGCACACTGTTCTGCCTGGTATCATTAAATCAACAATCCAAAATAGTGTCTATCTTTAGTAAAATCAACGCTTTCACTTACCCTTCTCTAATTGTAGGTTTTAATCTATGACTATGGTCTGACTGATTGTGGGTCCTTGGTAACTTACAAAGAAGTTTTAAACCTTCTAGAAGATCAGTGTGAATTTTGTATGGAATTTTCACCTTATTACAATACCATATTATCCACATCCCTATTAATATTAGCAAAAATATAAGTCCTTAATTTTCATAAGATGTCTATTTCAAATAAGACTAAAATGAACGATTGTTATTCAGAAGAAGAATTAGGGAAAATTGTTATTTTTCAGGATAAGTGTTAAGATTCTAGCTTCTGCTTTTTTAGTAGAGTAAGATGCTTTCAAAATAAACACAGATGAGGGGCGCCTGGGTGGCTCAGTCGGTTGAGTGTCTGACTTTGGCTCAGGTCATGATCTCGCCGTCTGTGAGTTCGAGCCCCGCACTGGGCTCTGTGCTGACAGCTCGGAGCCTGGAGCCTGCTTCAGGTTCTGTGTCTCCCTCTCTCTCTTCCCCTCCCCTGCTCATGCTCTGTCTCTCTCTGTCTCAGAAATAAATAAACATTAAAAAAATAAAATAAACACAGATAAGAATACACTCCACCTTATTTCTGGAGAAAAATGTGGAGGATAAGAAAAATAAGGTGTGTAGTAGAAAGTTGGCATGGCAACCTTCCATCACAAATCTTCGCAGACCAATATGGGTCCAGTTGCATGGGCTCCTCCTGCATCTTGGTACCATGAAATCAGCAGCAGATGATTTTAAAGTGCAGCAGCATCACGGCCTATTCAACAGCTACCTTTATACAGTCACCTTCTTGAGTTAAAGTGTCATGTACTATGTAACTCTTATGGACTTGACATCAAACAACTCAAAATCTTGTTCATGGGGTGCCTGGGTAGGTCAGTCAATAAAGCATCTGACTCTTGGTTTCAGCTCAGGTCATGATCTCAAGGTTAGTGAGTTCAAACCCTGTGCTGATGGAGGACCTGCCTAGGAGTCTCTTTCTCTCCCTCTCTCTGTCCCTCCCCCACTCACACTGTCTCTCTCTCTCAAAATAAATAAATAAACTTAAAAAAAAAAACCCCACAAAATCCCGTTCACTATTGGAAGGGCAAATGCAAATTAAAAATAAGAGGTTAATTCTCCCTGTTGAAAATAACAGAAGAGATTCCAGATTTCTCCCTTTTCCTAGAGTATTACATTAGAAAATATTCTTTCTCTGTCTCATTGAAATGTATGTAAGTCTTTTTAGAGCTCAGTAAGCCTTTTGTCAGAATTATGATCCTCGAATATCTTTCTCAAGAGCTTGGGAACTATATCTTTAAAACATAATCGTTAAGAAAGTTGGAGTCCCTAACTGCCACTTTCTGTTGGAGGGTCGGAGCCTAACTTCTTCGGTTGCCTTACTCTGAATTGCAAAACTACCTCTCATAGTAAAAATAGGAGTAGTTTATTTTTATTTTGGGTAAGGGCTCTTGGCTAACAGATAGTCACTTCAACTACTAAGTGAACTGAGAATGAATAACATATGACAAACCATGCTGTCAAGTCTTCTTATTTAAGGACTAGTTATTTACTTTGAGACAATGTATAGAATAGGTTATATCCGCTTGGCTGTGTAAAAGGGTGAGATTTTTTTTTTTTCTATCTCTGCAGTCTCTTACTGCACATCATGTTCTGGTTTAATACTTAATAATTGTTTCTTTACCATCTACCTTTGTAGAGAGGTTTTCTAGGTTGGGAGATTTTGTTTTTAATTGTATTTCTCTGAACACCATAGATTTCTTTTTGATTACTTTACTTCACTACATCTTTTGTCCATGCTTCATTCTGATCTCTTTTGTGTTAATATCCTATCTTTCCTTCAATCCATATCTAATTTTCTTCTGGATTCTAGTGACAGTGATTCTTAATTATTTGAACACACAGTTGGAGTAGAGGTAGAAAGAACTCAAATCCAGATTGTCTGGCACGGTGGGGTGATTAGATCCTGATGCCTTCATGCCCACTCCCTAGCACTCAAGGTCCCAGCCAGATATGGTGCAGGGATACTCTAACCATGAACTCTGTCATGGGTTGTTCATTGCAAACATAAAAAATTATAGGGAAACATTTTTGCTGCCGTTTTATTCGTGTCCTTTGTTTCCCTTTTGTTCTTTCTTATCTACATCTAATTTACATTTTCTTATATTTTATAATTTATTTAAACCACTTTACATGCTTCTGGGGAACAACATAGTTTATAGATAAATGAGGAAGAAATAAAATGTTCTGTAATGAGAATTAAGTCCCCCAAAAACTTTGGCTGAGCTCCACACATTCTGAAACACAAATTTTGAGAGGTTTCTAAAGAAAATATGTATTAACAGATTTTACATAAAAATCTTCATTGTTCAGTCCACTTATGTGTCAAAACTAAATGGCCAAAGTAGATATTAAAGCTGTAAGATGGATTGTATGTAAGTTATATACTATATGACCATTCTTAAAATATTTCTTAGCAATCACATTATTTTCAATAACCAGAGATTTAAAAGCAAATGGCCCTTTTTTGTTTCACCAATATTTAATATCTCAAGTCCTCAATCTTATAAATGTGCTAGTTATTTAAATGTATTAAAATGCAGATACCATAAAATTTTAATCTGGAAAGATTCAGTAACTCTGTGTTTCCCAAAAACCCACATCCTAAAATTAAGGTCCCCTTTGCTCTAAATTGATTTTATTATATATGCATAACATTTCGTTTTTAACACTATGCCATGTACTATTCTATGTTCTTTCCATATATCTATTTTCATTTAATTTTTGCTACGACCCTATGAAGTAGTTATTAAATTATGCTCAATTTTGCAGAAAACAGAAGTGAGAAGCAGGCCACTGTAAGGAATGTGAGAAGGTCAAATAAGCAAAATGTGTCAGGACCAGAATTCATACCCAGCCTATCTAGCTTTGGCACCTTTTCTTTATGCTTTAAAACACCTAGGCACTTTATAGTAATTGCTAAATATGTCCTAAGACGTGGAAGTAATGATGAAGCATCATATAGGATTTAGGCTCTTACAAAATTCTTAATTATAAGTAATATTTACACTGGTGAGGCTTAGCATAGTATAGAAGTCGTATAACTTTTAAATATGCATAGTCACTTCTATTTATACTTTATCTAGGTCTAAAAATGGAGACAAATATAGAATATCCCCAGGGGATAATAAGCAGTTTTATAAAGAATATGAATTTTCTAATTACTGCACCAATTAATATATTGACTTTTAAGGAGTGTCTCTTACACGGTGGTCCATGGATCCTCCAGTGTTACTAAGGTCATTCTAGGGGAGTGCAAGATCGAATTATTTTCAGGACAATCCTAGGATACAATTTGCCTTTTGTAGTGTATTGACGTTGCACTGTTGGCACAAAAATGATGGTGGGTAAAACCGTTGGTGTCTCAGCACTAATAATGCCAGCAGCATCACACTGTATTTGTGGTCATTGTATTCTTCACTTGTACACAGTGCAGTTTAAAAAAGAAAAAGAAGAAATATTATCAAATTGTAAAAGAGAGCTAAAAATTCTACATAGAAGATACTCCTGGTGAATTAGTATAGGTTACTAATTTCACTGAATATTAGGATTTGGATGTACATCATTTTAATTTTCTTTTTTTTTTTTTTAATTTTTTTTTCAACGTTTTTTATTTATTTTTGAGACAGAGAGAGACAGAGCATGAACGGGGGAGGGGCAGAGAGAGAGGGAGACACAGAATCGGAAACAGGCTCCAGGCTCCGAGCCGTCAGCCCAGAGCCTGACGCGGGGCTCGAACTCACGGACCGTGAGATCGTGACCTGGCTGAAGTCGGACGCTTAACCGACTGCGCCACCCAGGCGCCCCATCATTTTAATTTTCTATGTGGTAAGTTGAGAAGTAGTATTACATCATCTCTGCTGCATATTGGGGTGTGATGATTGCTTGAGGAAAAATCACATAGGTCGTAGATTTGTGAGCTAAATTAGCTGAGTTTTCATGGAGTGCTACTTTCACTTAAAAAAAAGAACCTGGCAAATTAATGTTACTTAAAGTTGCATATTGGGGTGATATGTTTTTGTAAACAAACAAAGGAAACTTCCACTTCGAGAAAACCCACTGATAGCATTTGTGGCCAATAATAAAATCAAAGCTTTCAAGCAGAATTTAGGTAATATTTTATTCACCACAGAACTTTACTACTCCGAGTATTCAGACTTTTTGAATGAGATGGTGATGTTAGAGAGTTTGATATTTTGATAACGTATAGTGAAATGTATCAGCATGTTGAAGAAATGATCACTGAATAGGAAAATTCCAAATAACTAATGTATGATGTTATGTAGTATGTGTAAGTGAAAAATTCATTCAAAGTGAAAAATGGGTGAAGGTAAAGGAGTAATAAAGAAAAATTTATTTTAAATGTTTAGATATCACATTGCAACTAAGCTTTAAGAATCTTCCACTTGTTGAGTTTGGGTGGAGTATCAAAGAACATCCACAATTACATCTGAAAAGATTGTTGAAATACTCTTCCATTCTCCAACCATATATTTCTTTAAGCTGTATTTTCTTCTTATACTTCAACAAAAAACAACATGTCACAGAAACCTGAATGTAAAAACAGATATAATAGCTGTTTCCTATTAAACCAGACATCAATATTTTAACATATTTAAAACAATGCCTCTCTTCTGAATATTTTTTTACTGGTCTTTTATAATGTCTAATTTTTCAGATTAGAGTTTTCTTTCTCTTCCTGCAAACCTTCCACTTTGTTGAGAAACATGGTGAATCATTTAAAATAGGAATAGTAAATATGAAATCATTCATTTGCAATACATATTATTTTTCCATACATTTTTCAGTTTCAAAATTTTAGTGATTGTGACTCTCAACCTCATGGGACAACCTGGAGACTTGTTCGCTCCTTCCTTCCTTGTTTCCTTCCTTGCTTCCTTCCTTCCTTCCTTCCTACCTTCCTTCCTTCCTTCCTTTGCCTTTCTTTCTTTTTCCTTTATTGAAATATAATAGACATACATCAAGGTATAAGATGATTAAACATATATCTTGTGAAAAGATTACCACAATAAGCTTAATAAAAACCCATTTTTTTCATATAGATGCAAAAAAAAGAGAAGAAAAAAATGCTTTTTCCCTTGTGATGAGAACTGTTATGATGTGTTCTCTTAACAACCTTCATCTGTACCATATAGCGGCATTAACTGTAGTCATCGCACTGTACATTACATCCCTAGTATTTATATTTCTTATAACTGAGAGTTTGTACCTTTTGACCACTTAGATCTAATTTCTTCTTCACCTATCTTCCACCTCTGGTAACCACAAATTTGATCTCATTTTCTATAGTTTTTTTTTTTTTTTTTTAAGTTTTCACATATAAGTGAAATCATATAATTGTTTTTTTTTTTTTTTTTTTCAGTTAGGGGAGTGCTGT